>NC_057814.1:621299842-621634042 GCF_018294505.1 Triticum aestivum
AGGTTATTATTATATTTCCTTGTTCATGATAATTGTTTATTATCCATGCTAGAATTGTATTGATAGGAAACTCAGATACATGTGTGGATACATAGACAACACCATGTCCCTAGTAAGCCTCTAGTTGACTAGCTCGTTGATCAATAGATGGTTGCGATTTCCTGACCATGGACATTGGATGTCGTTGATAACGGGATCACATCATTAGGAGAATGATGTGATGGACAAGACCCAATCCTAAGCCTAGCACAAGATCGTGTAGTTCGTTTGCTCAGAGCTTTTCTAATGTCAAGTATCATTTCCTTAGACCATGAGATTGTGCAACTCCCAGATACCGTAGGAATGCTTTGGGTGTACCAAACGTCACAACGTAACTGGGTGGCTATAAAGGTGCACTACAGGTATCTCCGAAAGTGTCTGTTGGGTTGGCACGAATCGAGACTGGGATTTGTCACTCCGTGTAAACGGAGAGGTATCTCTGGGCCCACTCGGTAGGACATCATCATAATGTGCACAATGTGACCAAGGAGTTGATCACGGGGTGATGTGAGTTACGGAACGAGTAAAGAGACTTGCCGATAACGAGATTGAACAAGGTATCGGGACACCGACGATCGAATCTCGGGCAAGTAACATACCGATAGACAAAGGGAATTGTATACGGGATTGATTGAATCCTCAACATCGTGGTTCACCCGATGAGATCATCGAGGAGCATGTGGGAGCCAACATGGGTATCCAGATCCCGCTGTTGGTTATTGACCGGAGAGTCGTCTCGGTCATGTCTGCCTGTCTCCCGAACCCGTAGGGTCTACACACTTAAGGTTCGGTGACGCTAGGGTTATAGAGATATTAGTATGCGGTAACCCGAAAGTTGTTCGGAGTCCCGGATGAGATCCCGGACGTCACGAGGAGTTCCGGAATGGTCCGGAGGTAAAGATTTATATATGGGAAGTCTTATTTTGATCGCCGGAAAAGTTTCGCACTTTATCGGTATTGTACCGGGAGTGCCGAAAGGGGTCCGGGGGTCCACCAAGGGGGCCCACCAGCCCCGGGGGGCCACATGGGCTGTAGGGGGTGCGCCTTGGCCTATATGGTCCAAGGGCACCAGCCCCAAGAGGCCCATGCGCCAAGAGATAAGAAGAGGGGAGAGTCCTAAAGGGGGAAGGCACCTCCGAGGTGCCTTGGGGAGGAAGGACTCCTCCCTGGCCGCACCCTTCCTTGGAGGAAGGGCCAAAGCTGCGCCCCCCCCTCTCCCTTGGCCCTATATATAGTGGGGGGAAGGGAGGACAGCAGTAATCCAAGCCCCTGGCGCCTTCCTCTCCCTCCCGTTAGTGCTTGGCGAAGCCCTACCGGGATCCCCGCTACTTCCACCACCACGCCGTCGTGCTGCTGGATCTCCATCAACCTCTCCTTCCCCCTTGCTGGATCAAGAAGGAGGAGACGTCGCTGCTCCGTACGTGTGTTGAACGCGGAGGTGCCGTCTGTTCGGCGCTAGGATCATCGGTGATTTGGATCACGACGAGTACGACTCCATCAACCCCGTTCTTTTGAACGCTTCCGCTCGCGATCTACAAGGGTATGTAGATGCACTCCTTCCCTCTCGTTGCTAGTAAACTCCATAGATTGATCTTGGTGATGCGTAGAAAATTTTGAATTTCTGCTACGTTACCCATCAGTGGTATCAGAGCTAGGTCTATGCATAGTTTCTATGCACGAGTAGAACACAAAGTAGTTGTGGGCGTAGATGTTGCCAATTCTTCTTGCCGCTACTAGTCTTATCTTGTTTCGGCAGCATTGTGGGATGAAGCGGCCCGGACCGACCTTACACGTACGCTTACGTGAGACAGGTTCCACCGACTGACATGCACTAGTTGCATAAGGTGGCTAGCGGGTGTCTGTCTCTCCCACTTTAGTCGGAACGGATTCGATGAAAAGGGTCCTTATGAAGGGTAAATAGAAATTGGCATATCACGTTGTGGTTTTACGTAGGTAAGAAACGTTCTTGCTAGAAACCTATACAAGCCACGTAAAAACTTGCAAACAACAATTAGAGGACGTCTAACTTGTTTTTGCAGCATGTGCTATGTGATGTGATATGGCCAGAAGATGTGATGAATGATATATGTGATGTATGAGATTGATTATATTCTTGTAATAGGAATCACGACTTGCATGTCGATGAGTATGACAACCGGAAGGAGCCATAGGAGTTGTCTTTATTTTTTGTATGACCTGCGTGTCATTGAATAACGCCATGTAAATTACTTTACTTTATTGCTAAGCGCGTTAGCCATAGAAGTAGAAGTAATCGTTGGCGTGACAACTTCATGAAGACACAATGATGGAGATCATGATGATGGAGATCATGGTGTCATGCTGGTGACAAAGATGATCATGGTGCCCCGAAGATGGAGATCAAAGGAGCAAAATGATATTGGCCATATCATGTCACTATTTGATTGCATGTGATGTTTATCATGTTTACATCTTATTTGCTTAGAACGACGGTAGCATAAATAAGATGATCCCTCACTAAAATTTCAAGAGACGTGTTCCCCCTAACTGTGCACCGTTGCGAAGGTTCGTTGTTTCGAAGCACCATGTGATGATCGGGTGTGATAGATTCTAACGTTCGAATACAACGGGTGTTGACGAGCCTAGCATGTACAAACATGGCCTCGGAACACATGCAAAACACTTAGGTTGACTTGACGAGCCTAGTATGTACAGACATGGCCTCGGAACACAAGAGACCGAAAGGTCGAACATGAGTCGTATAGTAGATACGATCAACATGGAGATGTTCACCGATGATGACTAGTCCGTCTCACGTGATGATCGGACACGGCCTAGTTTGACTCGGATCATGTATCACTTAGATGACTAGAGGGATGTCTATCTGAGTGGGAGTTCATTAAATAATCAGATGAACTTCATTATCATGAACATAGTCAAAAGGTCTTTGCAAATTTTGTCATAACTTGCGCTTTAGTTCTACTGGTTAAGATATGTTCCTAGAGAAAATTTAGTTGAAAGTTGGTAGTAGCAATTATGCGGACTGGGTCCGTAAACTGAGGATTGTCCTCATTGCTGCACAGAAGGCTTATGTCCTCAATGCACCGCTCGGTGTGCTGAACCTCAGCGTCGTCTGTAGATGTTGCGAAACATCTGACATACACGTTTTGATGACTACGTGATAGTTCAGTGCGTAATGCTAATGGTTTAGAATTGTGGCACCAAAGACAGTTTTGAAACGTGGCAGAACATATGAGATGTTCCGAAGACTGAAATTGGGATTTCGGACTAGTGCCCACGTCAAGAGGTATGAGACCTCTGACAAGTTTCTTAAACCTGCAAACTAAGGGAGAAAAGCTCAATCGTTGAGTATGTGCTCAGATTGTCTGAGTACCACAATTGCTTGAATCGAGTGGGAGTTAATTTCCCAGATGAGATAGTGATGGTTCTCCATAGTCACTGCCACCAAGCTAGTAGAGCTTTGTGATGAACTATAACATATCAGGGATAGACATGATGATCCTTGAGCTATTTACGATGTTTGACACCTCGAAAGTAGAAATCAAGAAGGAGCATCAATTGTTGATGGTTAGTAAAACCACTAGTTTCTAGAAGGGCAAGGGCAAAAGGGATACTTCATGAAACAGCAAGTCGTTTGCTGCTCTAGTGAAGAATCCCAAGGTTGAACCCAAAACCCGAGACTAAGTGCTTCTGTAATGAGGGGAACGGTCACTGAAGCGGAACTACCCTAGATACTTGGTAGATGAGAAGGCAGGCAAGGTCGACAGAAGTATATTGGATATACATTATATGAATGTGTACTTTACTAGTACTCCTAGCAGCACCAGGGTATTAGATACCGGTTCGGTTGCTAAGTGTTAGTAACTCGAGATAAAAGCTGCGGAATAAACGGAGACTAGCTAAAGGTGAGATGACGATGAGTGTTGGAAGTGTTTCCAAGGTTGATGTGATCAAGCATCGCATGCTCCCTCTACCATCGAGATTTGGTGTTTGCATTGAGCATGATTGGATTATGTTTATCGCAATACGGTTATTCATTTAAGGAGAATAATGGTTACTCTATTTATTTGAATAATACCTTCAATGGTCTTGCACCTAAAATGAATCTCGATCGTAGTGATACACATGTTCGTGCCAAAAGATATAAAATAGTAATGATAGTTCCACATACTTGTGGCACTGCCATTTGAGTCATATTGGTATAGAACGCATGAAGAAGCTCCATGTAGATGGATCTTTGGACTCACTCGTTTTTGAAAAGATTGAGACATGCGAACCATGTCTATTGGTATATATGCATGAAGAAACTCCATGCAGATGGATCGTTTGGACTCACTTGATTTTGAATCACTTGAGACATGCAAATCATGCCACATGGGCAAGATGACTGAAAGGCCTCGTTTTCAGTAAGATGGAACAAGAGAGCAACTTGTTGGAAGTAATACATTTTGATGTGTGCAGTCCAATGAGTGCGGAGGCATGCAGTGGATATCGTTATGTTCTTACTTCACAGATGATTTGAGTAGATGCTGAGTGTATTTACTTGATGAAACACAAGTCTGAATTATTGAAAGGTTCAAGTAATTTTAGAGTGAAGTTGAAGATCGTCGTGACAAGAGGATAAAATGCCTGTGATATGATCACACTATAGGAATTTTCTCGATTATGGAGGTGAAAAGGAGTTCGTCGTAAAGGGTTACGTCGATGCGAACTTTGACACTAATCCGGATGACTCTGAGTAGTAGACCGGATTCGTATAGTAGAGCAATTATTTGAAATGGCTCCAAATAGCGCGTGGTAGCATCCACAAGATGACATAGATATTCGTAAAGCACACACGGATCTGAAAGGTTCAGACCCGTTGACTAATAACCTCTCTCACAAGAATAACATGATCAAACCAGAACTCATTGATTGTTAATCACATAGTGATGTGAACTAGATTGTTGACTCTAGTAAACTCTTTGGATGTTGGTCACATGGTGATGTGACCTGTGAGTGTTAATCACATGGTGATGTGAACTAGATTATTGACTCTAGTGCAAGTGGGAGACTGTTGGAAATATGCCCTAGAGGCAATAATAAATAGGTTATTATTATATTTCCTTGTTCATGATAATTGTTTATTATCCATGCTAGAATTGTATTGATAGGAAACTCAGATACATGTGTGGATACATAGACAACACCATGTCCCTAGTAAGCCTCTAGTTGACTAGCTCGTTGATCAATAGATGGTTGCGGTTTCCTGACCATGGACATTGGATGTCGTTGATAACGGGATCACATCATTAGGAGAATGATGTGATGGACAAGACCCAATCCTAAGCCTAGCACAAGATCGTGTAGTTCGTTTGCTCAGAGCTTTTCTAATGTCAAGTATCATTTCCTTAGACCATGAGATTGTGCAACTCCCAGATACCGTAGGAATGCTTTGGGTGTACCAAACGTCACAACGTAACTGGGTGGCTATAAAGGTGCACTACAAGTATCTCCGAAAGTGTCTGTTGGGTTGGCACGAATCGAGACTGGGATTTGTCACTCCGTGTAAACGGAGAGGTATCTCTGGGCCCACTCGGTAGGACATCATCATAATGTGCACAATGTGACCAAGGAGTTGATCACGGGATGATGTGAGTTACGGAACGAGTAAAGAGACTTGCCGATAACGAGATTGAACAAGGTATCGGGACACCGACGATCGAATCTCGGGCAAGTAACATACCGATAGACAAAGGGAATTGTATACGGGATTGATTGAATCCTCAACATCGTGGTTCATCCGATGAGATCATCGAGGAGCATGTGGGAGCCAACATGGGTATCCAGATCCCGTTGTTGGTTATTGACCGGAGAGACGTCTCGGTCATGTCTGCCTGTCTCCCGAACCCGTAGGGTCTACACACTTAAGGTTCGGTGACGCTAGGGTTATAGAGATATTAGTATGCGGTAACCCGAAAGTTGTTCGGAGTCCCGGATGAGATCCCGGACGTCACGAGGAGTTCCGGAATGGTCCAGAGGTAAAGATTTATATATGGGAAGTCTTATTTTGATCGCCGGAAAAGTTTCGCACTTTATCGGTATTGTACCGGGAGTGCCGAAAGGGGTCCGGGGGTCCACCAAGGGGGCCCACCAGCCCCGGGGGGCCACATGGGCTGTAGGGGGTTCGCCTTGGCCTATTGGTCCGAGGGCACCAGCCCCAAGAGGCCCATGCGCCAAGAGATAAGAAGAGGGGAGAGTCCTAAAGGGGGAAGGCACCTCCGAGGTGCCTTGGGGAGGAAGGACTCCTCCCTGGCCGCACCCTTCCTTGGAGGAAGGGCCAAAGCTGCGCCCCCCCCCCCTCTCCCTTGGCCCTATATATAGTGGGGGCAAGGGAGGACAGCAGTAATCCAGGCCCCTGGCGCCTCCCTCTCCCTCCCGTGACACCTCTCCCTCCCGTTAGTGCTTGGCGAAGCCCTACCGGCATCCCCGCTACTTCCACCACCACGCCGTCGTGCTGCTGGATCTCCATCAACCTCTCCTTCCCCCTTTCTGGATCAAGAAGGAGGAGACGTCGCTGCTCCGTACGTGTGTTGAACGCGGAGGTGCCGTCCGTTCGGCGCTAGGATCATCGGTGATTTGGATCACGACGAGTACGACTCCATCAACCCCGTTCTTTTGAACGCTTCCGCTCGCGATCTACAAGGGTATGTAGATGCACTCCTTCCCTCTCGTTGCTAGTAAACTCCATAGATTGATCTTGGTGATGCGTAGAAAATTTTGAATTTCTGCTACGTTACCCATCAGTGGTATCAGAGCTAGGTCTATGCATAGTTTCTATGCACGAGTAGAACACAAAGTAGTTGTGGGCGTAGATGTTGCCAATTCTTCTTGCCGCTACTAGTCTTATCTTGTTTCGGCAGCATTGTGGGATGAAGCGGCCCGGACCGACCTTACACGTACGCTTACGTGAGACAGGTTCCACCGACTGACATGCACTAGTTGCATAAGGTGGCTAGCGGGTGTCTGTCTCTCCCACTTTAGTCGGAACGGATTCGATGAAAAGGGTCCTTATGAAGGGTAAATAGAAATTGGCATATCACGTTGTGGTTTTACGTAGGTAAGAAACGTTCTTGCTAGAAACCTATACAAGCCACGTAAAAACTTGCAAACAACAATTAGAGGACGTCTAACTTGTTTTTGCAGCATGTGCTATGTGATGTGATATGGCCAGAAGATGTGATGAATGATATATGTGATGTATGAGATTGATTATATTCTTGTAATAGGAATCACGACTTGCATGTCGATGAGTATGACAACCGGCAGGAGCCATAGGAGTTGTCTTTATTTTTTGTATGACCTGCGTGTCATTGAATAACGCCATGTAAATTACTTTACTTTATTGCTAAGCGCGTTAGCCATAGAAGTAGAAGTAATCGTTGGCGTGACAACTTCATGAAGACACAATGATGGAGATCATGATGATGGAGATCATGGTGTCATGCTGGTGACAAAGATGATCATGGTGCCCCGAAGATGGAGATCAAAGGAGCAAAATGATATTGGCCATATCATGCCACTATTTGATTGCATGTGATGTTTATCATGTTTACATCTTATTTGCTTAGAACGACGATAGCATAAATAAGATGATCCCTCACTAAAATTTCAAGAGACGTGTTCCCCCTAACTGTGCACCGTTGCGAAGGTTCGTTGTTTCGAAGCACCACGTGATGATCGGGTGTGATAGATTCTAACGTTCGAATACAACGGGTGTTGACGAGCCTAGCATGTACAGACATGGCCTCGGAACACATGCAAAACACTTAGGTTGACTTGACGAGCCTAGCATGTACAGACATGGCCTCGGAACACAAGAGACCGAAAGGTCGAACATGAGTCGTATAGTAGATACGATCAACATGGAGATGTTCACCGATGATGACTAGTCCGTCTCACGTGATGATCGGACACGGCCTAGTTTGACTCGGATCATGTATCACTTAGATGACTAGAGGGATGTCTATCTGAGTGGGAGTTCATTAAATAATCAGATGAACTTCATTATCATGAACATAGTCAAAAGGTCTTTGCAAATTTTGTCATAACTTGCGCTTTAGTTCTACTGGTTAAGATATGTTCCTAGAGAAAATTTAGTTGAAAGTTGGTAGTAGCAATTATGCAGACTGGGTCCGTAAACTGAGGATTGTCCTCATTGCTGCACAGAAGGCTTATGTCCTCAATGCACCGCTCGGTGTGCTGAACCTCAGCGTCGTCTGTAGATGTTGTGAAACATCTGACATACACGTTTTGATGACTACGTGATAGTTCAGTGCGTAATGCTAATGGTTTAGAATTGTGGCACCAAAGACAGTTTTGAAACGTGGCAGAACATATGAGATGTTCCGAAGACTGAAATTGGGATTTCGGACTAGTGCCCACGTCAAGAGGTATGAGACCTCTGACAAGTTTCTTAAACCTGCAAACTAAGGGAGAAAAGCTCAATCGTTGAGTATGTGCTCAGATTGTCTGAGTACCACAATCGCTTGAATCGAGTGGGAGTTAATTTCCCAGATGAGATAGTGATGGTTCTCCATAGTCACTGCCACCAAGCTAGTAGAGCTTTGTGATGAACTATAACATATCAGGGATAGACATGATGATCCTTGAGCTATTTACGATGTTTGACACCGCGAAAGTAGAAATCAAGAAGGAGCATCAATTGTTGATGGTTAGTAAAACCACTAGTTTCTAGAAGGGCAAGGGCAAAAGGGATACTTCATGAAACAGCAAGTCGTTTGCTGCTCTAGTGAAGAATCCCAAGGTTGAACCCAAAACCCGAGACTAAGTGCTTCTGTAATGAAGGGAACGGTCACTGAAGCGGAACTACCCTAGATACTTGGTAGATGAGAAGGCAGGCAAGGTCGACAGAAGTATATTGGATATACATTATATGAATGTGTACTTTACTAGTACTCCTAGCAGCACCAGGGTATTAGATACCGGTTCGGTTGCTAAGTGTTAGTAACTCGAGATAAAAGCTGCGGAATAAACGGAGACTAGCTAAAGGTGAGATGACGATGAGTGTTGGAAGTGTTTCCAAGGTTGATGTGATCAAGCATCGCATGCTCCCTCTACCATCGAGATTTGGTGTTTGCATTGAGCATGATTGGATTATGTTTATCGCAATACGGTTATTCATTTAAGGAGAATAATGGTTACTCTATTTATTTGAATAATACCTTCAATGGTCTTGCACCTAAAATGAATCTCGATCGTAGTGATACACATGTTCGTGCCAAAAGATATAAAATAGTAATGATAGTTCCACATACTTGTGGCACTGCCATTTGAGTCATATTGGTATAGAACGCATGAAGAAGCTCCATGTAGATGGATCTTTGGACTCACTCGTTTTTGAAAAGATTGAGACATGCGAACCATGTCTATTGGTATATATGCATGAAGAAACTCCATGCAGATGGATCGTTTGGACTCACTTGATTTTGAATCACTTGAGACATGCAAATCATGCCACATGGGCAAGATGACTGAAAGGCCTCGTTTTCAGTAAGATGGAACAAGAGAGCAACTTGTTGGAAGTAATACATTTTGATGTGTGCAGTCCAATGAGTGCGGAGGCATGCAGTGGATATCGTTATGTTCTTACTTCACAGATGATTTGAGTAGATGCTGAGTGTATTTACTTGATGAAACACAAGTCTGAATTATTGAAAGGTTCAAGTAATTTTAGAGTGAAGTTGAAGATCGTTGTGACAAGAGGATAAAATGCCTGTGATATGATCACACTATAGGAATTTTCTCGATTATGGAGGTGAAAAGGAGTTCGTCGTAAAGGGTTACGTCGATGCGAACTTTGACACTAATCCGGATGACTCTGAGTAGTAGACCGGATTCGTATAGTAGAGCAATTATTTGAAATGGCTCCAAATAGCGCGTGGTAGCATCCACAAGATGACATAGATATTCGTAAAGCACACACGGATCTGAAAGGTTCAGACCCGTTGACTAATAACCTCTCTCACAAGAATAACATGATCAAACCAGAACTCATTGAGTGTTAATCACATAGTGATGTGAACTAGATTGTTGACTCTAGTAAACTCTTTGGATGTTGGTCACATGGTGATGTGACCTGTGAGTGTTAATCACATGGTGATGTGAACTAGATTATTGACTCTAGTGCAAGTGGGAGACTGTTGGAAATATGCCCTAGAGGCAATAATAAATAGGTTATTATTATATTTCCTTGTTCATGATAATTGTTTATTATCCATGCTAGAATTGTATTGATAGGAAACTCAGATACATGTGTGGATACATAGACAACACCATGTCCCTAGTAAGCCTCTAGTTGACTAGCTCGTTGATCAATAGATGGTTGCGGTTTCCTGACCATGGACATTGGATGTCGTTGATAGCGGGATCACATCATTAGGAGAATGATGTGATGGACAAGACCCAATCCTAAGCCTAGCACAAGATCGTGTAGTTTGTTTGCTCAGAGCTTTTCTAATGTCAAGTATCATTTCCTTAGACCATGAGATTGTGCAACTCCCGGATACCGTAGGAATGCTTTGGGTGTACCAAACGTCACAACGTAACTGGGTGGCTATAAAGGTGCACTACAGGTATCTCCGAAAGTGTCTGTTGGGTTGGCACGAATCGAGACTGGGATTTGTCACTCCGTGTAAACGGAGAGGTATCTCTGGGCCCACTCGGTAGGACATCATCATAATGTGCACAATGTGACCAAGGAGTTGATCACGGGGTGATGTGAGTTACGGAACGAGTAAAGAGACTTGCCGATAACGAGATTGAACAAGGTATCGGGATACCGACGATCGAATCTCGGGCAAGTAACATACCGATAGACAAAGGGAATTGTATACGGGATTGATTGAATCCTCAACATCGTGGTTCACCCGATGAGATCATCGAGGAGCATGTGGGAGCCAACATGGGTATCCAGATCCCGCTGTTGGTTATTGACCGGAGAGTCGTCTCGGTCATGTCTGCCTGTCTCCCGAACCCGTAGGGTCTACACACTTAAGGTTCGGTGACGCTAGGGTTATAGAGATATTAGTATGCGGTAACCCGAAAGTTGTTCGGAGTCCCGGATGAGATCCTGGACGTCACGAGGAGTTCCGGAATGGTCCGGAGGTAAAGATTTATATATGGGAAGTCTTATTTTGGTCGCCGGAAAAGTTTCACACTTTATCGGTATTGTACCGGGAGTGCCGAAAGGGGTCCGGGGGTCCACCAAGGGGGCCCACCAGCCCCGGGGGGGGCACATGGGCTGTAGGGGGTGCGCCTTGGCCTATATGGGCCAAGGGCACCATCCCCAAGAGGCCCATGCGCCAAGAGATAAGAAGAGGGGAGAGTCCTAAAGGGGGAAGGCACCTCCGAGGTGCCTTGGGGAGGAAGGACTCCTCCCTGGCCGCACCCTTCCTTGGAGGAAGGGCCAAGGCTGCGCCCCCCCCCTCTCCCTTGGCCCTATATATAGTGGGGGGAAGGGAGGGCAGCAGTAATCCAAGCCCCTGGCGCCTCCCTCTCCCTCCCGTTACACCTCTCCCTCCCGTTAGTGCTTGGCGAAGCCCTACCGGGATCCCCGCTACTTCCACCACCACGCCGTCGTGCTGCTGGATCTCCATCAACCTCTCCTTCCCCCTTGCTGGATCAAGAAGGAGGAGACGTCGCTGCTCCGTACGTGTGTTGAACGCGGAGGTGCCGTCCGTTCGGCGCTAGGATCATCGGTGATTTGGATCACGACGAGTACGACTCCATCAACCCCGTTCTCTTGAACGCTTCTACTCGCGATCTACAAGGGTATGTAGATGCACTCCTTCCCTCTCGTTGCTAGTAAACTCCATAGATTGATCTTGGTGATGCGTAGAAAATTTTGAATTTCTGCTACGTTACCCATCACTAGCCCCGCCCGCGACTGGAGTTTTCTCCGGCGAATCCCCACGCCACCGCGCCCCACCACCGCCGGCGACCACCGCCCTCACCCTGAACCCTAAGATAGATATTGGGGTAGCCCCTCCGGCGAGCCCCCCCCCTCCCGAAAATCAACTGACCCAAAGTCGGATCAGTCGACTGAAGTGTAGCTAAATCAGTTTTGCAACCTACAAAATTTGTTCCACAACTCATCGTCTACCTTGGCTGGAAAAAAGTTTTAGTTGGGCCCTTTAAACCACAAGGGATGGAGTATCACTTAGTAGGTTGTTGATGTATACGCTCTCTTTTTTTAGGAGCAATGAGTAGGCTACTCAGAGGTGGGATTACAATCAAGCATACAAAAAAGCTGCAGTGTGTCCGGACCTTGGCGATCAGCACCTGATCTCCATCTCTCCTTGCTTCGGCCGCCAATTCATGGGCTAGGACATTGCATTTTCTTCCCACTATGCTGATCTGGTAGGCAGAGAAATTCTCAAGCACCTTTTTATGCCAGATGTTGGCTCCTAAGCCTAAACCCTAGCTGCCGGAGTCCTCTCTCTCTATACTTCTCTCCTAAGCCTAAACCCTAGCCGCCTCCTCCTCCCAACCCTAACCGCCCCTCCTCCTCACCCCTCCCCTCCTCCCTCCCTCGCCGCCGCCTGAGGCAGCCGTCGGGCAAGCCCGGGCGCCAAGGATGGTGGCGGCGGGCCCTTGGTTGCCCTGCTCATGTGTGGGGAACCCCGGATCTGGAGCGGCGGCTCCATTGGCAAGGCACGGCCGGCTAACAGCCGTGCGGGTGGTGGATCCGGTGTCCCGGCCACGCGGGCGGCCGGATCCGGTGGTCGTTGGCATCCGGCGGCGGCTTCTGCGGCGGTCGGTGTGCGCGATCTGGCGCGTCCCTTCCTCCCCTGTTCGGCGTGCGGGTCAGCCTAGTCGGGCCGCGCTTCCTCTTGGTCGCCGGTTCTGTACAGGAGGTGTTGCTGGTGGCGGAGATCTAGTTCGGGCGAAATCCCTGGCCGGCCATGACTGGCCGCGCCGACGGCGACGCCTCAGGGCGCCGTTTTCCTCCTTGGAGGCGTCGGTATGGACTAATCTCCTCACTTCACCTTCCCCTAGGTTTCCCGGGCGAAAGCCCTAACTCTGTTGGGCGGCGGCGGCGCTCACGGCGCCGTTCCCTTCTTGAAGGCGCCGCTTTGGAAACCTTGGGGTTGGGTGGCGCTTGTGGGTGGTGGGCGACAGCGGTGGTGCGGCCCTTTCCTAGCATGGATTTATGTCTGTTGCTTGGAGTTGGAGTCGCGTAGGTGGAGGTCGTCAGCTGGCACCGTGGTGGCGTCAATGGCGGAGGACCTGCCAAGGCTTGCGTAGGTGGAGGTCGTTGTTTGGCCTCGTGGTGGCGTCGATGGCGGAGGACCTGCCAAGGTTGTCACCTCAATCTGCTCTGAAGGTGGACCAGTGGAAGATGGCGGCGACGACACATGTGAGTGCGTCAGACCGGTTTGAGCCCCGGACCCGGCAGATGGCTCGGTCGGGGCCTCCGGCTTTAGATGTTAGGCTTAGGTGAGAGGTATGGGTATGTGGCCCAGCTTGCACCCCTTCATCATTTGGATAGGAGTAGCGGCAGATGCTGCCAAGATGGCGGATTCAGACATATTGTTGTTATACTTTGTAATGTCCTCAAGAATAATCAATAAAATAGCCGTATGCATCTCCCAGATGCAGAGGCCGGGGGTCATCCTCCTTTTCGAAAAAAAATACTTCTCTCTCTGGAGCACACCTAAGAAGAAAGGTAGAAGGAGACACGGTGGACACAGAGAGCTTTCCCACCGCACCAACAGCTAATTTTCTCTGAGCTCAAACTCCGGCCACTCTGATTACAAAGATCGTCCAGGGGTTTTATACCTAGGCCAGCGCTGGGGCACGATCCCACGCGCCCTACCCAACCGGGCACCCGATCGCCCGCTCTGCCCACGGCCACCACGCGCACGCACGCCCACGGCACACGGCGAGCCCGCAGCGATCACGCCCGCACCTCCCCTGATCCACTAACCACCTAGCCCTACTAACACGGTGAGCAATGCACGCACACACGTGCACCCCCGTGCTCTACACACACGCACGCACACATACCCGCCACGGACCCGACGCGGCCCGGACCGCGCCCGACACGTTTGACGCGCGCACACACACACACCTGACTCGTCCACCATGGCTTATTACGCCAACATTCACCCCCTAAGCCACGACCTAGAGGAGTTTTGGCCCTACGTCGTTTCTGACATCGGCAATTGCGACATGCGCTTCCTCCGCTGCCTCCGCCTTCCTCGGCTTGGTGCAGTCGTGCCGGAAGTGGGCGCGCTGCCCGTAGTTGTAACAGCGGCCACATCGCTTCCCTCGACCTCCCGGCGTCGTGCTGCCACCTCTGTCGTCGTCGTGGTCGTAGCCGTCTCCTCCCTGACGCCGGCGCGCCGCCCATTGAGCCGCGGTGAGCATGAGCAGGTCGCCCGCTCGCTCACCACCGGCCTGCGTGCGCCGCCGTGTCCGCTCCTCGAAGGCCTTCAACCGCCCGAGAGCCTCCTCGAACGGCATCTCCTCGACATCACAGAACTGCTCGATCCCGGCCACCGAGGCGTACAGTCAGTCCGGCACGGTGTTGAGCAGCTTTTTGACCATCGCCGCATCGTCGAGCGTCGCCCTGTGACTGGCGTACCTCGCTGCCATGCTGCTGACCTTCCTGGCGTACACATCCAGCTCATCGCCGTCGTCCATGCGCAGGCGGTCGAATTCGCCGCGCAGCGTCGCAAGTCGCGCTCCTCACCCGATTGGCTTCGACGAGCCGCACCTTGAGGCTGTCCCAGACCTCCTTCGTCGTCGCCTTCGTCGCCACTTGCTTCAGCACATCCTCTGACAGCTTACCCAAGAGCAGTGCCTGCGCCGTCTTGCTCCTGTTGGCATCAATCGTCGTGCCGTCCGCCAGCACCACCATGCCCCACAACGCCTGGGCATCAAGGATCGCCTCCACCTTGATCGCCCGAGAGATGTAGTTCGTCGATGTCAATGGCGGGACGGGCAACGACATTGCCCTACCGCCACTAGTGCCGTGCAGGACAAGCGACATGGCCGCCGGCGATCGCCTCCACAACCTGGCTCTGATGTTAATTCTTGGGTTCTAAGCCTGAACCCTAGCTCGCCGGAGTCCTGACCTAAGAAGGAAGGAGGAGACACGATGGGCACAGAGAGTTTTCCCCGCGCACGAACGCCCGCCGCACCGACGACTAAGGCTGTGTTCGGGAATCCTCTGCTCCTCCGCCAGGGAGCAGAGCGGGCGGAGCACCCCTTTCGCCGCTCGCTAAAATTGAACTGGTTGCCGCTCCGCTCCGCGGCGGAGTTACAGAGCGGAGTGATTCCGAACGGCCCCTAAATTTCTCTTAGCTCAGACTCTAGCCACTGTACAACGATCATCTACCTAGGCCAACGGTGGGGCACAATCCCACGCCCCCTACCCAGCCGGGCACCCCATCGCCCCGCTCTGCCCGCGGCCACCACGCGCACGCATGCGCATGGCTCGCGGCGACCCCGCAGTGATCACACTTGCACCTCCCATGATCCACTAACTACCTAGCTCTACTAACACGGCGAGCAATGCACGCACACACGTGCACCCCCGTTGCTCTACACCCACACACGTACGCACGCACACATGCCTGCCACGAACCCGATGCGGCCCGGACTGCGCCCGACGCACGCACACACACACGCATACGACTCGTCCGTCGTGGCTTATTACGCCAACACCAGATACCATTATTCTGAACATCCTTCCTAGATTTTTCACATCTCCATGAGATGAAGCGCTCAAGGACCTTGCAACAAAAAACAACAACATATTGTGATGGTCTCCCAATATCCAGAGAAAAAACAGGCCATCACTGAAAGTGTAGGCATTATTGTTTGATCTGTGTTAGGCTGAAATTACATAAAAGATTTCGCCTAAATAAGTTATTCCTGAGTCCCAACTACCACACAAACCAACCACAAGTTTCAAGTTAAGACCAAGCAAGACCAGCGAGCCACATATTCCGTGGAAAACCTTAAAGAGGAGACCTCTTCCTTAATGTAGTCATACTTCACAACTGAATAGTTACAAGGTAAATACTACGTGAGCCTATTCAACACATGTATATCACTACATATAAAGTGTTTTATTTTATTTTTTAAAGTAAATGCACTTTAAACTTGTACACACAATAAACATATTTAGTCTTACAAAGCACAGGAAAACCAATCTAGTTTTTATTCATCACCCAGGTAGCATGAAAACAGTTCCATAAATCCGTAACAATATAGTTCGGGATAATTTCAGAAAGAAAAAGGAAAGCATCGAGCTGAGCATCCCTTCTCTCTCTGCTCCGGACCCCATGTTCATGCCGCCTTGCGTTCATGTCATGTGTTGACCCTTTGTTTGTACTCATTTCTTTCTTCTATCAATGAAAATATATGCAAGCTTTGCATATTTGTGAAAAAGAATTAGGAAAGCAACAGTTCTTTAGGCATAATTTCAGAAAGAACAAAAGAGAGCAACACTTCTCGAAAAGAAGTTATGAAGATCTTTATCATGAAGTTCAAAACTGAGGGAAGATAAAGATTTATTCAGAAATACTACAAACCTCCTGGCTAAGGAGTACTGCGATATGTTCTTCTTGTAGACGGAGAAAACTGAACACGTACAAACTCTTCCTTGTAGCTAACACTTTCATCACATGACTCTCGACATGTGTACACAACTATTGTTGCCCAATCAAAGGGGTCTCGTTCATTTTCAACACAGAAGTAATGGAGCAGTTGAGGCATTAGCTGCAAGTACATGTAGTGGAAGTAAATATAAGTGGAATGGAGCAAAACCAAAAGCAAAAAATTGTAAGAAAGTGTTCCAAGCAAAACAATGTTTTAGGAACGCTTAGTGTGTTCATATGTAGTAGCTATGCAATCATTTGTGGTTAAAACAGAAGCAAATATGTCAAGAAAACAACATTGTGTTCAACATGGTCAACATGGATATTTACCAACTTTCTACTCACTTCCATACAGTAATAATCAAATATGTTATTGTATTACAGTTTCCTTATATATAAAGAACTCTTCAAGAGGGCAGACCTGGCGCAATGGTGAAGTCCTCCCCACTTGTGCCAAGAGGTCCTGGGTTCGAACCAGCCTCTCTACATTGCACTTTGCAGTGATAAGACTAGGTTCCCATAATCCCTCCCCAGACCCCACCTTGTGTGGGAGCTTCTATGCACTGGGTCCGTCCTTTTTTTAGAAAGAACTCTTCAGAAAATGTTTTTTTTACCAAACTTAGCTACAACCATGTAACTTGCTTATATACAATTTCCTTAGATATAACCTTGTAACTTGCTTAAAATTGCCACATTGCTAGGTTTTAGACCAAATACAGTAATAATATGCTTTGAGTAACACATGCATCACATCAACAATAGGGTCATAAGACACATATCAACAAGTCTTTTTTTTTGACAGAAAATAGTGAACTGGAATAGTTCATAGAAATCGAAACCTGCCCAACCTGAAATTCATAGCGAAGTTGCCCTTTACAATAGATGCACAAAGGGATATCATCACATGTCAGAGACCCAGTTGATGCTGCCCAAAGAGGTTCTGCATCTTCCTCCTCATAGTACCTGCATGACAAAATAATTAAAATTATGCCTAACTTTTTTTTTGCAAGGAGTGTTGATCAACCTAATCTTTGCCTGATCTAAGCAAGAGTTTTGGATGAATGTTGAATGATAAACTAATCAAAATAAGAAATGTTAAATCTAATCAAGTCGAACACATGCTTTTTCTGACCACGCCATGCATCCAATGTGCCACAAGGCATAACACTAGTGGCGAAGCTTAACTTTATGAAGAGCTAATTTATGACTTTATGAGTACCTATTGGATGACAAAAAAAATTGAAAGGTAGCTCCGCAAGTGCATAGCACCTCATCATGGGCATCGAGGAGACACAAGCCACAAGGGGAATAAAACTATGCATGGGAGGTGGGATATTGATAAATAAGATTTTCCATTGTTGTGGACTGAGATTTTTAATGTTGCAATAGCTTATTTTGTTTCTGGTGCACACATGTTGCAAAGCCACAGAAGTGTATTCTCGTTGCAATTTCATGAAAGAAATGTTATGAGAATCGACGGTTTTTCTTGGGAAGGATTTTTTATTTTGCTATATATTTTTAAATCATTTATTGCACACATTCAACACTCTTGTTGCAATCGCGTAGAAAGTTGTTGCATAATCGTGCATTTTTATCGAATTGGCTAAAAATCTTCTTGCAATACTAAATGGATGAACCAATTGTCATTAGGGGGATTGTAACGGTGACAACAGGCAGAGTGCAGGACGACCTGTGTAAGGCATGGCCAACAGACATGCTGCAAGGCCATTTTGACGACCAAAAATCATGATTCATTACAGTATATAGTGGGATAGGACGCAACGTTGTATAGGAGAGCCCATCAAACGTGTCAGAACTCATGGTCCTATGGTAGTCCAGAAGGTCGATCAAGTGCCGACATCATCAGACCAATACCTAGTCATGTGCTTAGTATAAACAATAACCAGAAGATTCACTAAACCCAAATGATGACCAGAACACTTGTTCATATAGTTTGCTTCAGTGTAGTTGAGACAATGCATCATGTAAAATAGCAATCATGGCACAAAACAAAGACCTAACTCTAGTTTTCTCTATACAAAAGGGAAAACACAATTTATGCAAACGAAAGTCTAGACTTATTCACACTCGAACACAAAAAACAGAAACAAAAGTCACCTCAAGACTTGAGTCCGTCTTGAAACACGGTCTCTGAAAGATGCCCAGCATGTATTGTCCTCATCATCCTGCACACAAGTTGTGGAATTGTACTAAATAAATAGTAGCATTCTACTACGAATATGGAAGCATAGGCCACAGCACGAAGAAAACCTCAAACTGATCCATGAATAACTGCATCATAGCATCTGATTCAACTTCTCCTTCTACCATCATCAGTTCTGAATTATCCTTGATAGAACTAGTCGAACATGACGGCTCAGGTTCATGATCCACCGCATATTCAGGCCATGCGTGGCCAGGAAATACTGCAAATAGTCCAAACGGCAACAAATTACAAGGGAGGTAAGACAAAGACCTAAATAACACTGAAATAGGCAAAGAACCTTTCGCTGCAACTGGCAGAATAGAAGCATCTGGTGAACCTGGTATTTGAGAGCAATCGTTCTCGTGACTAGCGTGCCAATGCAATTCCTAAATAACATTCCAGAGAGTTCCCCAACAAAACATAGATATTTCAGTATTCAAGCAGGAGAAGTAAACAGATAATGCTAAATAGATATGGCGAGAACCTGTTTGGTACCTGATGCTTCCTAGAACAGTAGCTTGCTTTGCTACAGTGGCTGCACAAAATTTCACCTTTCCATGTACCACACCAATCACAAAGCCGAGATCGGTGTGCTAACAGAGATATTTGAAAGACAAAATACACGACTTAGTGCCTTGCTTAACATACAGTACACCAATTCAAAGACACAAGCAAATCGGTGCATGATAAAAGTAAAGAGCTTTGAGATCAAAAGCGTAGTGAATTTTGGAGACGAAGTTGTCAATAATATTAAGGGAAACTTGTGCTGTACATCAGCATACTCAATAGCTGTCTGCACAACTTCAAAAGCTAGTTTTGTAGTGTAGTTGAATCAAGGAGAATTGCAGCTCAACTGCAAAAAACATGTAGAACTAAAGCAAGCAAAGCTACCTCCTGAACATTGTGATCCCACGCACCCCTTAGGCTCTTCAGGAGTATAAAATGCATTAATTCTGGGAAGCTGGCACCTGAAGACCTTCACACTGCAGCACAATTCACCGCAAGCGATCATGACAAGAAATGTGAAACTTTGGGCCAACACACTAGACAATCAACAGCTATGCTACCGATACCTCCTTCTAGGATTTGCTGCCTTGTCCTTCCCCTGCTCACGCTGGTCTAGTTGTAAGCATGACATGGATGGACACATAAACACAAAGAATGCGCGGTGGAAGGTTGTCTCCTTCCACCCATCTGGCACGTATACCTGCATGTGTGACCAAATTTTGTTGGCAATCCTAGTAGACATAAACGACCGGGTAGAGTTAAGCTTTAGGAATGAAGCAAACCTGCATGACAAAACGCAATGGGTCACCACAGAAGTCACAGCAACTTGGATTTTCCAGATGGCAAATTGACAGGATCAAGCCAGGCCTGCAGAGTGCAATATGTTTCTCATGATTAAAGAACGATTCAACGGGCATCACGGCGTAAGGCACATCTGAAGTAAAAGCGTAGTCGCACGCACCGGGGCACCGCCAGCTTTACTGGGGAAGTGCTGGGGGAGAAGAGAATGAAAGTCCCATGGTTCCTTTGGTTTCCACAAGACACCTAAGGTTACTTCGGGCTCCAATTCCTCCTCGTTGTCGTCGTCTAGGTAGTCCCTTTCAAATATGGCGTCGTCGGGCTCCGCTCCCGCCTTGGTGCCATCGCCCATCTTTCGGGTCATATCTGAGGTTATGTTAAGATTTTGAAGTTTGCCGGTGCAAGCTTCCATGTTTCCTGGTTTCAACAGTTACAGAAGTGCAGAATTACAAGACTGGCAACATGGAAAGAGGAACGCATTAAGAACTATAGATCACGTTTCAATGATTCAATCAAGGCATTAAAGTATCACACAATTGCCGAAGTGCGCCGACCGCCGGGTTGCTCCTGATTCTGTTCTAGGACTAGGACGAACGGCAACGAAGGGGAGGCCTCCTGCAGGGGAAGCAATGAAGGAGATGGAAGGGAAGGCTGGCCGGCTGGTAAGGGCGAACGCCGAGCGCCCGAACGGAACGGCAGCGGCGACGACCCGGTAGGCGGCAGCCGGCAGGGTAGGTTTTCGTCTGTTCTCCTCAGCGCCGGCAGTAGCGCTGCTTCTGCTTATTTTCTCGATAGCGTGGTGTTGGGCTGAGATTCGAGGCCCGGCTAGAGGTTTGTGTTTTTTTCTAGGGTAGGTTTTTTTTTTGAGAGAGGGTAGGTTTGTTTTTTTTTTAACACCGAGATGTGGACCCATGGCGGAGGACAAACGGCGTGTTTGACTGGGTGTAGCGGTGGAGGTAGCGGAAGTTCGAGAGGGCTTGGCAGACGGCCAGGGTGGTACATCGACAACGCTGGTGAGGGATGAAGCGGATGCATTGAAAAAGGGAAGGATGGAGACACAAGGTCAGGGAGGGTTTTTGGGTGAGCTGGAGGTGTCAGACTCCTACGTGGTGGCGGTCTTGACTCCTGCAAATCCCCCCTAGTTTGCTTCCGATTTACAAGAAAACAGATGCCCGGGCCTGTCCGCGGATCCATGGGGTACTGTTGGATGGCAAAACGTGTTCGAATCGCTCGGTCCGAACGATTGAGGGTTAAAATTGGGAGATGCCCTCGACATTCGATCCATATATAATCTATTGTTTAGCGACAAGAGTACCACGAGTTGATGGCGCCGCCATGTACATAGCTGGAGCTGGTTGTCAAAGACCCATTATCACAAGAGAGATAGCAGTCTAGTCTTCGCATTGCGGCGTCTTAAGCTGTTTTTTAATTAGATCTTAAGCCTGCTAATGGCATTAGAAGTGTGTTTTGATTACATTGAAGTGCCTTTTTTAAAAAAATTGGCAACTTTACAAACTAATATCATGTATGTTACGGGAGAAAGGAATTAGAAATTTCGGAGGTTTATCACGCTACATCTTCAAGAACTTCCTTTTGTAACTAGCTCGAGCTAGTGCATGCGCAGCACCATTACTCTCTCGAGCACAATGCACTATAGTTGCCCTGCCAAAAGAGCTCATCATCTCCCGACAGTCATCGATCTCCGCTAGATCAAGTATGGCTTGGACAATTTCCACGAATCAAGTATGGCTTGGAAAATTCCCAGGGAGCCATACTTGATCCAGTGGATTATCATGCTTCGGGAGCTATGGGGAGTATACGATGAAGAATAAATTACACTTTTACTTAGAAAAACAATAAAGTTTCCATTAAGAAAGCTTTCTTGTTTTTCTTGGGGTTTTGTTTTTTTGTTTTTGGAGGTGAAGTGCTTCTTTTTAGTTTTTTCCTAGAAAAGTTTCTTTTTAGGTGATTTTTTTAGGGAGTCCATGGATTATGCCCGGCCCACTTCGCTTTCCGGCCCACTACTGCGTCCGGCGCGGCCCAGGCCAGCTGCTCCTCTCCTACCCACCCCTCTCAAGAGCGTGCTGCCCTAACTGACGCCGTCGAATTGTCTCAGGGGGAAAAAAAGTGACGCCGTCGAAGCGCGCGCCGCCGCACGCTCTCTCCCCGGCCGAGCCTCCGCCGCCGCCGCCTCTCCACAGCCCACGCGTAAGATCTCAGTCAACCTCTCTTCCTAGCTCCCCCCGGGCCCCCCTATCCGTTGCTTGCGGCATCGCCGCACCGTAGGCAGGTAGGATCTGTCTGATGGGGGCTCTCATCTGTGTGTTCCATCCATGTATAAATTGGTCTGGAGAGCTGCAAAATTCTGTAATCATAGACTGCGGCGTATGTTTTTTGTGTGTTTGGTTCTGTATGCAAGCATTTTTGAGCTGTGTAGAAAGAATTTGGTTGCAGTGTGTTCTGTAAGGGGGTAGCTGCAACTAATCCCCATCAGTACTTCATTCACACCGGCATTTGTTTCATCATCAGTTTTCGTAGATTGTGTCTCTGGAAGGCAGCGGAACGATCTTCTGCTGCAGAGTCCATTATTAGTTTCAGAACTCAACTAAAAACAAAAGCTTCAGAACTGCCTCTAATTGCCATGATAGGATAACCAGCAGCATTTTGCTTTGCACCAGTGAACAGTTTACAGATCATTCCCTGAATGAATACTCCATGCTAATGAAATTGTCGAATCGACGTTTTCTGAATACGCCGTACAACTGAAACTGTGGAACCGGTGTCACCCTTTCCTTACCTCTGCTACCATGTTTATTCTCAGGTTAATAATCCCTGGACGATGGAGATGAATGCTGCGACAAGTCTAGAACCTAGAGCAAAGGCCACCCTGGTTCTCGGAGGGGAATCGTTCACAGTCAGCTCCGAGTCGGGTGCCCTGTCGGAGCAGCTGGCGGCGATGAGGGAGAAGAGCATGGTGATCCTCAAGGAGTACATCACCAAGC
This sequence comes from Triticum aestivum, assembly GCF_018294505.1. Lineage (NCBI taxonomy): Eukaryota > Viridiplantae > Streptophyta > Magnoliopsida > Poales > Poaceae > Triticum > Triticum aestivum. Next base: position 621,323,068 of record NC_057814.1, read on the forward strand.
ACAACGTCCCAAACGATGTCCCTGATGAATCCATCGAGGGCCCATCGGATGAGGAGGGTGAGGCACTTGCTAAAAACCCGCCCAAGAAATCAAAGAAGCAGAAGTGATTGTCCTAAATCTCATCTGATTTATCGTGTTCTTTCTTAGGCCCCTCTTGCAAAGATCCGAGAACATGCTGTTACCCCTTGCTAGCTGTTCCGTTGACACAGAAAAACCAAATTATTCTTATGCGCCCCTGCACTAGCTGCTTGTGTAACAAACAAATCGCTGTGTGCAAGCGATGCTCAATGTTGTTATCCGATAATATGTGTGTGCAAGGAAAGTTTGCATCTTTCTTTCTGTACAACTCGTTTGTTAGAAGATGTTCTGCTTTTCGCTGGCAATATATGAGCTTCAGCACAAAAGTTCGTTGCAGTTAAATAATTTTTCAGATGTTTTGCTTTTGAGGATAATGAATGAGCTTCAGCACAAGTGAAATGATCATCCCAATCTGGTTTGACTTGTCACACACTTTCTTGGTACCCCAGCAAAGGTCAGAGAACATGCTGTTGCCCCTTGCTAGCTGCTGTTTCTTTGACACGAAAAGGTCAGAACTATTGTTAGCAGCAAAAAATCTGCTTGTGTAGGAAATTGCTGCTGAACATGATGATCTCTCAGTTCAAAATGTTGAAAAGCTTGGCGGGCTCTGTCAGTTTTGTTCCTCACTCACTTGGAGATGGCACAAGTCCAAAGATCAAATTATTATTATGAGCTGCAGTTGCGAGAAATCGCTTCTGGTGCATGTGCAAGCCATGCTCAATGTTTTCCCTTGATATGTGAAGGGTAAGTTTGGGAGAAGTGCAGCACTGGACGCAGCGGCATCTGATCCCACGCCATCGACGGCGCGGGGTCCTTTGTGATTCGGATCAGAGTAGGCTGCTAATTAGAGTATATGGGTGTCAGACATTGTTTTGTAGCGTATATATATGTATTATAGGCAGTACAACCTGACACAAAAGCAAGTGCATGCTGCAAATGTCAGTATGGAGCTTGCCCCAGGCGTGGGCCTTCGTGATTCTGGCAGTATGAACGCAGATACCATTGTTGTGTGCCATTGCGATAGTGTATGACGTAATTTCATTTTACCAGCTCTATAGAAGAGCACGCACCAGTACAACTTTGTGCTCCCTGGCATCCATTTCTACAAGTGCCCGAATCAATCAGCAAGTAACTAGCTTGTTGATTTAACATGCACATGTCATTTTCGTTTGGGACCATGTGATTTTTGGCTTTGGGAGGCTCGGTACGCGTTCTTCATCACAGGAGTGGACATCAATCTGCTAATCCAAACCGCTGGGGGCGGCAACAATGTCAGGTTCAGGATGGCGGAAGCACTGCAGGACGTACACGGGCACGCAGCGAACCTAAGAACACACAAATGCTATGCGTGTTCATGCTCGTCGTGGTACTCGTGCAAGCCGCGCGTCTGACCGCTACTGAATAAAATTAGAGATCTGCCATGTAAGAACTACTCCGTATTAATTTAACATGAAGCCTAGATTTTCCGTTAGCAGTACACCGATGTACTAAGCATGAGTGTGATGGCGACCTGACAAGCGCGTACGAGGCAACCTTTTTGTGGACCTGCTTCGTCTGCCAAGTCAGATACCCTGCAGACCTATGACTGGTATTTTACTCGTAATGCCAATTAACGCCCGACCATGCGCAGATTGCTGGGAGAAAAGCGTGTGGTCAGATTGCAGCGTCCAGATGCCGGACGTCCACTCTCGTAAGATTGGCCCTTTCTATGACTCAACTCGACAAATTTAGTGCAAGCCACTCTTCAGTTAGGTGTTTTTCTTTGTTCTTATGAAGGCATCATATCAACAAGTTTGTAATGATATTCAGGTTGCAGAGATCAGGCGGGGTCAGGCCCCGAGGACGAACAACATCGGGCTCCAACAGCACAAGAAGCAGAGGTGCCAACACCCGATCTGTAAAACCTCTTTGATTGTAACATACTAGTTGGGATGGAATTTAATGAAGTATGCTTCTGATCTCATTGATCATTTTGGCCAGCTGGTCTCTCTCTGCTCGGATCTTTCCAAGCTTTTGCCTTAGCTCAAGTTTCTCGGCCCTTTCGTCTGACAGCTGCTCTTCAAGTCGGGCCACCTTAGCAAGGGTGGTTTCGCCCTTCCTCGCCTTCTCCTCCTCGGTGTTCACCCAGTGTGACGCATCATCACTAAGATTGCTATCATCTTGCAACCGCACAAAAAGGGATGTTGTTAGCTTCCTGCCTTCCTTTGTAAAAGGAAAACGCATTTAAGACTTGAATCTGACTTGAATGTTTGTAATAGAATCAATCAGCCTATCATGTAAACTAACAAGAAGCATGCATATAGGAAATGTCGGGTCACCGACAGAGCACGGATGCCCTCATAGTACTAACTGTACAACTGACTAGATGGTTGACATGAGGAAACAAAAGTGTTTGATGGCTGTCATAGGCTCATTGCTAATTAATAATAGCATCTGTTTCTTAGATGGATCAACACAGGGTACTAAATAATTCTGAAACAACCAGATGAAAGTGTAAGATAATACATCTAATTCATATCCTGAGAACAAAAGTCGATGTTTCAGATAATGACATGGTAGTGGCACAATATGCAAGCGACGACACGTCGTCGCTTCTTCTAGCTGGGATCCTGTACATTGCCTGGAATCTGTTGTTCCTCATGTCAACAGCAAGGAGCCATGCCTTGGGGTGCATGAACTTGAGCCTGGTGATCAGGTAAACAACGCCATTATCATCCATGCTGGGAACGGGCTGACATGTGTAGGTATTCTCCAGCCATGGGATTCCGCAGCGCCGCAATCCGGACCGCGCGGTTTCGCATATCTCAATGTCAGAAGCCCTGACGGCGTAGTCGGTGACCCAATCGCACCATGAACCGGTGATGTTGCCATTCTTGCAGCTCTTGGTGTACGTGGTGAGTGTCCAGTCATGGATGCTGAAGTTTGGGGCCCCGGTTTCGGGGTCGTTTTAAGGGAGCCGGTCGCCGTCGATGTCCAGCTCTACCACCTTGAGGAGGGAGCCCTCGACGACGGCGATGCCCTAGAAAGGCTTGGGGCAGCACTCGATGCCCGCCTCGCCGTTCTCTAGTCTGCATGCCCGCACCGGCGGCATCGGCACGTCCCGGAGGTTGTGGTTGTCGGTGAGCAGGTCGCAGAGCAGGATGCCGCGCCAGAGGTCGACGAAGCCGACCGTGCCGCGTTCGCCCCCGACGGTGATGGCGTTGCTGGTGTGGTGCTGAAAGAGGCGACATGCGTCCTTGGGGACCGGCAGCGGGAAAGGCTCCGGCCATGGCCTGTCCACCATCACCACCTTGCTGCTCCAGGTCCACTCCTCGGATATGAACAGGTGGAGGTCGAAGTCGTTACTCATATTGCGTGCACAGAGTGCTGCTACCGTGAAGTGGTCGCCGCGTGGTAGGAGGGCAACCTCGAAGTCTTGGAAGAAGACAGGGTCGGGGTCCTCGAGCCTCCTCAGCGACGGGCCGGCGGGGCGGTAGACGAAGTAGTTCGTATTCTCCGTCATGCGTCGGGGCCGGGAGCTCATGTCTCCGAACTTCGAGGGTCGCCAATGGGTGGTGACGCGCAGGAGGACGAATCCTCCCGCCGTGGCGACGATGCGGGGCTCCTGGAGGACGACATCGCCGGCTTCCTCCAGGCCGGGGCAGCCCACGAGGAGACGGGAGGGAGCCGGCGGGCGACCGGTCAGCAGTGACACCTCGATGGGCTCGCCGTTGCTCCTCGTCGCTCCGGCCGTGCTGTCGCCGCGGTGGACGCGTCGGCGATGCCAGCCTTGCAGTGCAAGAGGATGCAGCTGCTGGCCGGAGGAGAGGAAGATGCGATCTGATCTCTGTTGTTGGTGGCGGCCATGGTTGGCAGTCGTTTCCTTCCCTTCCCTTGTGTCGTCGTGGAGAGGAAGAAGCAACCCTGGATTGGTAATGGTTTTTAGAGCATCTCCGAGAGGCTTCCTTTTTTTCCAATATGTAAAATTCTACTACTCCAATAAAATAAATTATTTATTGAAGTAGTATTGTAGAAGTTGTACACGTACTCCAATAAATTCCTTCTTCCTAATTAAAAACTACTCCCTCTGTCCCAAAATATAAGAACGTTTTTGACACTAGTATAGTGTAAAAACGTTCTTATTTGGGACGAAGGAAGTATTAGATATTCAATAATTAAGGATTGGGATAAGGTTTGGCCTCAAAAGATCCGGCATCTTGATAGCCGTTAGATCTACCTGTGCAACAGAGCTCATGCTGCAGAAACATTTGTAACGGATGTTGTTTTTTCGCTTCATCTTTTTGTAACAGAGGTGATGTTACGGAAGAACTTTTGCAACATGGATGATGAAAGGATGTCGCAGCGCACCGTCGTCGTTGCCGTCGCCGTTTTACAACTCCATGGTTGTTGCAGAAATTTGTCGGGGTGTGTCCGCACAACCTGGCGGGCATCGGCGGCTTCTGTTGCGCGAGGCCGACCCGACGGTATCATGGCGCTCGTCCTGCACCCACTTCGTCGGCGGCGACGGGGACCTCCGATCGGGATCACGCCGCGGCGGAGGCGGCATGGCTCTTCCCATCGGCACCTGGGTGGCTTCGACAGCGACCGCTCAGTCCCGGCCGCCCTGGTTACCCCGCCATGGTCGGGGAGGCCACCGCCGGTGGAGGTTCTGTCGTCGTCGTTGCCCTCCCTCACACGGTTCCTTCTTGATGGGTCTGCAACAAACCTCTTGTTGCGGTCTGCCTTTTGAAACTGGTGCCAGTTGCAAGAATATATGTGGCTAGCGTTTCAGTGAAGATAAGGATGAATGGAGAGATGTGGTGCGCGGGCCCATGAAGACGCGTGGCAGACGTAGAACGCGGCGGACGTTAGAGGAAAGATCGGTGTTGGGGGAAATCGACACCTATGGGATCACTGGAATCCCTTCTACGGTTGGCGGGCGCGGAGTTGTGCAAAGAGCGGGTCTGACAGGAAGCACACAGATCGTTTACCCAGGTTCGGGCCGCGGAGACGCGTAATACCCTAGTCCTGCTTTGGTGGATGTATTGAGTGTTCTTGTGTTCTTGAGCTATCTACGGGGTGTGATTTTGCCCAAAAGATCCGAATCCTCCTCCTGGTCGCCTCGGGCCTCCTTTTATAGGAAAAAAGGGTTGCCACAGTGGCACACAGGAGGTGGAAATGTCTACAGTGGATGAGTCTATCCTCTGGCCCCGTCGGACAAACGCATTTAATGCGCTGCCGACGTGCCCCTCTCGCTTTATCGGGAACGGCAAGGAAGCACGTCCCAGCTGTCGCCGCCTCGCCTGGTTCCGACGCGCGTCCGAGCTGACGAGGCGTTGCTGCGCCACGTTGGCTGGCTGCCTAGGCTGGCGCGGTGGTGGAGCCTTCATGAAGATCTGCATGCCACCACGCAGGTGCTTGCTGGGTCGGTGTAGAAGCCGCCCATCGTCACGCAGGTGCCTGCCCAGCTGGTTGAGCTAGCAGCTGCATGGGGACGGCGGTGGCGTCTTGGCAGTCGTGGGCCTGGCTGTGACCCCGCTGGTGCCTTCGGCAAGGGTCTTGCCGGGGCCCCGGCAAGGGTCTTGCCGTGGCGTCGTGGTTGTCCCCGGCAAGGGTCTTGCCGGGGGTCTCGTGGACTTCCTCGGCAAGGATCTCGCCGAGGGTCGTCGTCTTCTGGTCCTCATCTCATCTTGTATGTCCATGATCTTGACAAAGATCTGCATGCCACCATGGAGGTGCCTCCCGAGCCTTGGTTCCAGTGTAGTTGTTGGCGGTGTTTGGAACTCCTGGGCTCAAGGGTGGCTCGCTCTGCTGGTGTTGGGCAAGTTGCCCCGGCAAGGCTCTTGCCGGGGCCGCGGAGGTCGCCCCGGCAAGGGTCTTTCCGGGGGAGTCCACCTCGCCCCTTTGCTCTTTGTGTCTTTGGTCTTGGTGTTGCCTTGTCTGTCTTGCGCCTCGGTTTCCCTCCGGCTTCCCTCCTCTGCCTTGTTTAAGTGTGGTCGTGGGCGCGGCTCTGACTGCCGTGCACAAGTAAAGGGGTTAAAAGGAGAGCCCCTACTTTTGTACACAGACAGGAGCCCCCGGGCCTGGGCCACACATAAGCGCGATGCGTTGTTGGGCTAGGCCCAGAACGGTGCGCGGGCAGGTGGGGCGGATTTTACCGCGGTAACTTTTCGTCCACTGCGCTTCCCCACGACCCGCGTTGAACGCGCGACGTGGAGGGTCGTGCGTGACGTGGGGGTCATGCGTGGGGCGGTTCCTGCATGCATGTGTCACATCATGGTGAAGGGGTAGCTCGCGCCTTCCCCGTAAAAGAGGGAGACGTAGAGGCGCGGCCCATTTACTGAGTGGACTCGGGTCGTGGTCTTTAAGGCGCCCGTGCCCCACGATCACGGGGTGGGGAACGGTCGCCTCACCCGTCCCCTCGATTCTGCTTGCTCGCCACGTGTCCTGCATGCAGGTGGCAGGCGGTGGAGGCGGGAAACCGGGCCATCACTGATTGGGGCAGCGGGTCGGTCTCGATTCCCTGTGTCTTCGATGGCTGGATTGGTCGAGCGGGGCGGCCGAGCCTCGACCCCGCCCCTTTATAAGAAGGGGGAGGGGGATGGCATCCCACATTCTTTCATCGTCTGTCTCCACTTACTTCGGCTCCTTTGTTCCATCTGCCATGGCGAGAGGAGGCGCCGGCCCTTCAACGATGGCGGCGAGGGTTGCTGCCCGACAACGCGTCCCTCCTTCCCAAGAGCTCGCGGCGGCGGAGCCGACCATGAGAGGAAGGGGGAGGGCGCGAGGCCGAGGTCGCCGTGGCGCCCGAGGAAGAGGGGGACGGAGCGGCGCACCGACCTTGCCTCCGCCAGCGATGCCTCTCCCGATGGAGGGCCACGTTGGGGACCAGCCCCGTGAGTTCTTCATCAGGCTGCGCCGGCCGCCACGTCGTCGTCTCCGTCTCCCTACCCCATTTGCTTAGGAGATGGAGCTCGATCCACCCCAGACCCTCAGGTTGCACATGAGGGGTTGTGGGAACGGCGGCACGCGGGTCGATGTCGACTTCCCCGCTCCCCACGTCATGTACCTCCATCGTGGATGGAAGACGTTCGCTCGCGTCCATATCCTGACGGCGGGGCTCGTTCTCTACTTCAAGTTAATGGAGAACGGCCTGCTCTCCGTCAAGGTCTTTGGAGATTTTGGAACTCGCCTGAAGTGCTGCGTGGAGAGCTCCTCCGACGATGAAGATTCCTCCTCAAGCAGGAGTGACGAGGAGGACAACGACAGCGACGACGAGGGCGTCGAGCGGTGGGACGCTGACCCCAACTCCGACTGACCGCGTCGCCCTCCCTCGCCCACGCGCCCTGCCGAGGGCCTTCCTCGTCAAGCTCTCCATCGGCGCGTTCCCCATCGCCTCCTTGGGCGGCTGGCGTAGGAGGGCCGGAGAAGGTGAAGAAGGCGGGCGGCGGCCGTCTGGAGTACGCGGGCACCGACGCCTTCGTCGCGTATTGTCGGCCCGCTGCCTCATCTTCCAGCTCCTCTCCCGGCACGGGGATGTTTTCTTGGTGCCTTCTGCTCCTCGTACCTCGCCTAGGCGCCCTTTTTGCCCCTCCGCCATTTTGTTCCACCTCCTGAGGAGAGGGACAAGAAAGGGATTACGGGCATCTTATCTCTTTTTAGTTTGTAAGCCAGCGGGCACTTGTTAGATTTAAAACTTGTAATCCCCTTGCTCATGTTTTTTTTTTTGACAGAAAGACTGTAAGGGAACCCCTATAGTATAATTGGTGCAACAAGTCCAAATTGCAAGTACCGTGCCTTGAACCTGGGTGGGTGGAAAGGCATCAGCCCCTTCCCACCACTAGGCTATGCCTTAGTCTGCTTGCTCATGTTTTTTATCTCGTATGAACTGTACCTGTATGGGACGTTTTTAATGAAAAAGGGTGCTTGCCGGGTTCTTTGTGCATGAGCGAGGCCCATGCCAAGGAGTGAATCCTTGTCATTTTTAAGATAAACATTGACGCCCGGCAACAGGCCTTGCCGTTCCCTTACTTCAGCCGACTACCCTCACGCTCTCGGCGGAGACAGGGGTGAAATAGAGTTAGGCCCCTCGTTTATTCCCTCGCCACCGCGACTACGACCCGGTTCCGACCCAGGGACTTGGGTACAGGAGGAAAAGAGGGAGCACAGTGGCCTAGGAGCAAAACGAGGTTTCATACGCCCCAACCTCATACAGAAATGCACAACAGAGGATGAAAGACTTATCTGAGTCTGTAGCCCCCGGCAACCTTGGCTTGCTGTGGTTGGATTCTTGTATCTGCAGCCCCCGACAACCTTGGCTTGCCGAGGCTGGAGCGTCGGCTTGTTCCCTTTCTTCCAAACGGCTCAGCAGAAGTGCCCATGTACCCTGTGAACCAAAGAGGATGGGAAGGAACAGAGAGACGCACACTCGACCTCTATGCTAGGGGTTAGGCGCCAGCACTTCATTTATTTATGCTCAGGATCTGTGCATGGCTTTGTACAGAGGGTTACATGCCTTGCCGGCAAGGCTTCTACAAAAGGTGGCTTGTCGGGGGGCCCGGCAACCGCGCCTTACGGGTAAAACTTGCAAAGATGCTCGATGTTCCAGGAGTTGCTCACTGGAATAGCATCTTCGGTCTCCAGGCGGACTGCGCCGGGCCTGGTGACTCTTATTACCCGATAAGGGCCTTCCCACTTCGGCGTCAACTTGTTGGAATTCTTGGCCGATTGAACGCGCCGAAGAACAAGGTCGCCTTCCTCAAAGCTTCGGGCATGAACCCTGCGGCTATGGTAGCGGCGCAAGGCTTGCTGGTAGCGTGCTGCTCTCACAGCCGCCCGAAGACGATCTTCCTCAAGGAGCGTTGCGTCATCTTGCCGCAATTGCTCTTGCTCAAGCTCGTCATAAGCGAGCACTCGAGGTGACCCGTATGTGAGTTTCGTGGGGAGAACTGCTTCTGCCCCGTATACCAGGGCAAAAGGTGTCTGGCCGGTGACTCGATTTGGCGTCGTTCTGATCGACCAAAGAACCACCGGCAACTCATCAATCCAGCGCCTTCCACTCTTGTGCAGCTTGTCAAAAGTATTTGTTCTCAGGCCTCGCAGTACTTAAGCATTTGCCCTCTCCACCTGGCCGTTGCTCCGTGGGTGTGCCATGGAGGCGAAACAGACCTTGCTGCCGAGGTCTTGGATGTACTGCATGAAAGTGTGGCTTGTGAACTGCGTGTCGTTGTCTGTGATGACCCTGTTGGGCACACCAAAACGGCAGACTAGCCCCTTGAAGAACTTGACGGCTGACTGTGCTGTCACCTTTCTCACTGCCTCCACCTCCGGACACTTTGTGAACTTGTCGATTGCAACGTACAAGTACTCAAAGCCCCCGACAGCGCGGGGGAAATGGCCCAGTATGTCGAGCCCCCAGACCGAGAATGGCCAGGAGAGAGGGATTATTTGAAGGGCTTGAGCTGGTTGATGAAGCTTCTTCGAATGGAACTGGCACGCTTCACACCTGGTTACTAGTGCTGTTGCATCCTGGAGGGCAGTGGGCCAAAAGAAACCTTGCCGGAACGCCTTGCCAGCAAGGGCCCTTGACCCTACGTGGGAGCCACATATGCCTCCATGTATCTTTGCCAACAGCTCTAGTCCTTCCTCTTGGGGAATGCACTTCAACTTCACACCGTTCGGTCTTTCTCTGTACAGGACGTCGTCGACGAACTGGTACATGGCAGACTGATGGGCTACTTTCTCCGCTTCTTCCTGCTCCTCAGGAAGTTCCCCTGTCTGGAGGAAACAAACGGTATGCTGTTCCCATGCTGGAGCCTGGGGCTCGACGGCAAGGACTAAAGGCATTTCTTCTGCCATGGGAGTGATCGTCTCTACGGCCAGGGCTTGATGCCCTGTCGGAGTCGGTTGCCCCACGGCAGGCTCAACACCCACGGCAACACCCTTGACGGCGGCCCCAGGGGGCTCGGCGGGAAAGTACTTGTCGGGGACTGATTTCCTTCGCTTGTTCTGCTCTGTTGATGGTTCAACGGATGGTTGAGTTAAACGAAGCACAAAAGTACCTGGTTCCACAGGCAATTTGAAGGCAGCGCGCTTCGACAGGTAATCGGCGATGTCATTCTCCGCTCGGGGAACGTGCTCTGCTTGTATACCGTCAAAGCGCTCTACCAGCTTCCTCACCTCATCTACGTAGGCCTCCATCAACGGGCTCTGATAATCTTTGTCGACTTGCCTGACGACAAGCAGTGAATCACCCCTGACGATGAGCTTCTTAACTCCGAGGTCTGCCGCGATCCTGAGACCGGCAAGCAACCCCTCGTACTCAGTTGTGTTGTTGGTGGACATCTCCCTGGGAAAGTGCATCTGGACCACATACTTGAGGTGCTCTTCGGTGGGTGCGACAAGCAGCACACCAGCACCGGCGCCTTGCAGCGAGAAAGCCCCGTCAAAGTACATGATCCAGTTGCGACTTGCTTCCTTGCCGGGGAGAGTGGTCTCCTGGATCTCTTCATCGGGCGTTGAGGTCCATTCCGCGATGAACTCCGCCAAGACTCTGCTCTGGATCGTCAAAGTGCTTTCAAACTTCAAACCAAAGCTCGACAGCTCCAAGGCCCACTCCACAATCCTCCCGGTTGAATCTGGGTTATGCAATATCCGTTGCAACGGGAGGCGGGTGACGACGGTGATTTCGTGGGCTTGGAAGTAATGACACAGCTTCCTCGAGGCCAGAAGCACGCGAAGAGCAATTTTTGCACACCGGAGTACCTCGACCTAGCCCCTGCAAGAGGGAGTGATGAAGTAAACCGGGTGATGCATCATTTTCTTCTTCTGCACCACTTTGTTCGGTTGCGCGGGCCCCGTTCTGATGGTGTCAGGCTCTGCCGGGGGTCCTACCTTGCCGGCACCAGGCCCTGTCGTTGCCATTGCCTCTTCACCGACCTCCCTCTGTGCCACTAGCGTGGCGCTGACCACTTGATTCGTTGCCGCTAGGTACAACAGCAATGGCTCCTGTGGTTTAGGCGCAACTAGTATTGGCGTAGAGGAGAGGTATTTCTTCAAATCCTGTAGCGCCGCTTCGGCTCAGGGGTCCACTCCATTGGTCCCGCCTTTTTCAAGATTTTGAAAAAGGGAAGGGCGCGCTCAGCAGACTTGGAGATGAATCTACTCATGGCGGCAACGCAGCCAGTGAGCCCACGCACATCCTTGATCCGCTTGGGCGCCTCAATTTGCTCGATGGCCTTGATATTGTCTGGGTTTGCCTCGATCCCACGCTGTGACACAAAGAACCCGAGAAGTTTGCCGGACGGAACGCCGAAGACACACTTCTCAGGGTTCAACTTGAGGTTGATCTTGCGCAGGTTTGCAAACGTCTCTTCCAAGTCTTGTACAAGTGTTGCCCTATCCTTGGTTTTGACCACTATGTCATCCATATAAGCTTCCATATTTCTATGTAGCTGGGGCTCAAAACCAATTTGGACTGCCCTTGCAAATGTTGAGCCAGCACTCTTCAACCCGAAAGGCATCCGTAAAAAGCAATACGTACCACATGGGGTGATGAATGCTGTCTTCTCTTCGTCTTCTCTTGTCATGAAGATCTGGTGGTAGCCCGAGTAGGCGTCAAGGAATGACAACAGATCACACCCGGCCGTGGAGTCGACAATCTGGTCAATGCGCGGCAACGGGAAAGGGGTCCTTGGGACAAGCCTTATTGATATCTGTGTAGTCAATACACAGCCTCCACTTCCCGTTTGCCTTGCGCACCACCACCGGATTGGCCAACCACGTCGGATGGAGCACTCCTCTCACCAAGCCAGCCGCTTCCAACTTCCTAATCTCCTCTGTGACAAACTCCTGCCATTCCAAATCTTGCTTCCTGACCTTCTGCTTGACGGGTCGCGCATGGGGACAGTAAGATGGTGCTCAATCACTTCCCTGGGAACGCCGGGGATGTCGGATGCTTGCCATGCAAACACATCGACATTCGCCCGCAGGAAAGTGACAAGCACGCTTTCCTATTTGCTGTCGAGGGTGGAGCTTATGGTGAAAGCCCCTCCCGTGCCATCCTCCTTGTCGGACACCTTCTTGGTCTCTGGCGGTGCAGCTCTGGATTTCTTGCTCATGCCGGTGGAGCTCTCTGGCACGTCCTCGATGGTAGCACAACACTCTGAAGAGGTGCGCTTGCCAGAGTCGGTGCGAGAGGTCTTGCCGGTCTTCTTCTTCCCTCCCGGGGCTTCAGCGGCAGGAGCTAGCACCTTGGCGGCAGTTGCTGCAACTGCTTCCCGGTAGAGTAGGTCGGCGCAGATCAGCGCATCTTTCTTGTCGCAGGGGACGGTGATGATGGTCATCGGCCCAGGCATCTTCAGCGTTTGTAGGCGTAATGTGACGCCGCCATGAACTTGGCTAGTGCCGGGCGACCGAGGATCCCGTTGTAGGGCAAGGGGATGTCGGCTACATCAAAGACAATCCTCTCCGTCCTGTAGCTCAACTCGCCTCCAAACGTCACAGGCAGCGTGACCTTACCCTTTGGCTGGCTTCTTCCCGGGTTGACCCCTTGAAACGTGCCCGTCTCTTCGAGGTCTCCATCAGGAATTTGCAGCCTTTTGATCACAACGGGCGAGATCAAGTTCAGACCGGCCCCGCCGTCAACTAGCATCTTGTTCACCTTGAGGTTGCGTATCCTTGGTGAAACCAACAACGGCAAACACCCGACCGCAGTTGTGCGATCAGGGTGGTCCTCGGCGTCAAAGATGATAGGCGTGCTGGACCACTTCAGGGGCTTTTGAGCGTCGAGCGCCGGCTCTGCTGCTGTAATCTCACGCGCCCATTGCTTGAGCTGGCGGTGAGAAGTATGCAGCGAGGCGCCACCGTCGATGCACATGGCCTCCGTAGCCTTCAGGAACTCATGCTCACCGGACTCGTCGTCCTCGTCGTGATCGTCGTCTTCCTGCTTCTTGTCGCGGCCCCGAGCAGGCCTCTCTTGCTGGTTTTCCTTGCCGCTGCGGCCTCCTTGGCCGCCATGCTTCTTGCCGGATCTTTCGGCACCGTCCTGACCCTTCTCCTTGTCCCGCCTCTCATACTCGGCTTTTTGCTTTTCAGCAAGCATCTCAACTTGTCGGCAGTTCTGGAGGTCATGGCCCTTGGTGCGGTGGATCTTGCAATACTGCTTGTCGGAGCCCCCTGGCTTGTCGGCCACCGCCAAGGCCCGACAGGCGGCGCACCCGGCAATCTCCTTGCCGGGGTCGTCTGCCTTGGCCTTCTTGGCGGCGCCGGTGTCGTCGGACCCCTCGACGGCAAGCATGGCCTTACCCTTACGCTTCCGGTTGCGGCGCCGACCCTTTTTCGTCAGGGCGGCGGTGTCTTCATCCGTAGAGTCGGTTTCCGCGCCGGCGTCCTTGACGGGGTACTTCCTTCCCTCTTCAGTTCGGGCGCATCTATCGGCCAGAACATAAAGTTTGGCCACATCTTTAACCTTGTTCATCGCCTGCTCTTCACGCATCTTGCGGTTGCGCACATTCTGATAGAACGCGCTGATCAGGGCGGCGGGATGAACATCTGGGATATTGGATTGCACTCGGCTGAACCTCTGTATGTACTTGCGCAGGTTTTCACTTTCCTTCTGGGGAATGATATGCAAATCACTCGCCTGGCCATGAGCTTGGTGGCCTCCAGTGAAGGCACCAACGAGCTCATGACACAGGTCCGACCAAGAAGAAATAGAATCCGCCGGCAAGTGCATCAGCCAATACGTGACATTGGGTTTCAGGGCCAACGGGATGTAATTGGCGAGCACCTTGTCGTCACGAGCTCCAGCGGCCTGCATCGCGATGGTGTAGATGCTGAGGAACTCTGGCGGATGGGTCTTGCCGTTGTACTTCTCGCCGACGTCAGGCTTGAACGTGTGGTGGGACGGCCACTGGAACTGCCGCAGCTCACGGGTAAAGGCTGGGCAACCTACCTCGTAAGGTGAGCCGTTGGAGCCTCCCGGTGCTGGGTGGTCCATAGCGGCCCCCGCCCGCTTATCTGACTGGTGGCGTGAATCGCGCCGGCGCTCGACGGTGGTTCGAGCGTCTTCATGGGCTCGCTCCCGAAGAACTTGGCGCTGGTCGCGGTGGGTCCGTGGGTACGCTATGGAAATGTTATCGCAAGCATCATCACGACGGACCGACACCCGCGGCGGCTGGCGTGGAGGAGGAGAGTGCACCGTGGCCGCAGCACCCCCGGCCCCTCCACCGCTGGTGTGCGGTGGCTCGATGGAGCGCCGGCCTGAGGGCCCCGCTGGCCGTGGCTCGTCTTTGTTGGCGACGCCGACGAGGCTCCAGATGGTGGCTTTCCACTCATCGAGCTTTTCCGCGGTGGGAGGGAAGTCGAGGAGCAGCTGCGCGCGCCAAAGCTTCCGCTGGCGTGGGTGGCGGCGAGATCTGCGTGGACCGTGGCGCGCTCCGACTTCTAACCACGTTAAAAGGAGCTCTATCACGGCCTGGCGGCTGCGTGCCATTTTCGCCAGCACTTCGGCGGGCATGCTGGACCCCTTCGTCCCGCAAATGATGCACAGGACTCTTCCCACGGCGGCGTCCGGGGTCACCAGCGTGGTGACATTGCTCGTCGCGCACACCCTAGGAAGAGCGCGCTGTGGGCGCCAGCGTAGGCGTCTTGCAGATCGCCGCGCCGCCCGTGGGTGGGATGGCGCCGCCCTTGGAGGGCCCCGCGCCGCCTGCGGGGGGCCCAGCTCCGTCTCTGGATTTGGCGGCGTGCGGATCGTCGTCTCGCGCACGAACGACGCCCCTCGCCAGGCTCTGACTGCCAGAGCGATGTTGGTGCTCGCGGGCCGCGCCTCGGGTTCTGTCCGCGACAGGCCCGCTGCTTGCCCGCACCGGTACGGTCCGTCCGGCTCCGGACGAGCCGATCAACGTAATCGTCTTCTTCTTCGGAGCCATGGCGATGAAGAACTGCTAGGCTAACCGCTAGACCGGATTTTCACAACTGCGTCCTCCTACCTGGCGCACCAAAGATGTCTGGGGAAATCGACACCTATGGGATCACTGGAATCCCTTCTACGGTTGGCGGGCACGAAGTTGTGCAAAGAGCGGGTCTGACAGGAAGCACACAGATTGTTTACCCAGGTTCGGGCCGCGGAGACGCGTAATACCCTAGTCCTGCTTTGGTGGATGTATTGAGTGTTGTTGTGTTCTTGAGCTAGCTACGGGGTGTGATTTTGCCCAAAAGATCCGAATCCTCCTCCTGGTCGCCTCGGGCCTCCTTTTATAGGAAAAAGGGGTTGCCACAGTGGCACACAGGAGGTGGAAATGTCTACAGTGGATGAGTCTATCCTCTGGCCCCGTCGGACAAATGCATTTAATGCGCTGCCGACGTGCCCCTCTCGCTTTATCGAGGACGGCAAGGAAGCACGTCCCAGCTGTCGCCGCCTCGCCTTTTTCCGACGCGCGTCCGAGCTGACGAGGCGTTGCTGCGCCACATTGGCTGGCTGCTGGGCTGGCGCGATGGTGGAGCCTTCATGAAGATCTGCATGCCACCACGCAGGTGCTTCCTGGGTCGGTGTAGAAGCCGCCCGTCGCCACGCAGTTGCCTGCCCAGCTGGTGGAGCTAGCAGCTGCATGGGGACGGCGGTGGCATCTTGGCAATCGTGGGCCTGGCTGTGACCCCGCTGGTGCCTTCGGCAAGGGTCTTACCGGGGCCCCGGCAAGGGTCTTGCCGTGGCGTCGTGGTTGTCCCCGGCAAGGGTCTTGCCGGGGGTCTCGTGGACTTCCTCGGCAAGGATCTCGCCGAGGGTCGTCATCTTCTGGTCCTCATCTCATCTTGTATGTCCATGATCTTGACAAAGATCTTCATGCCACCACGGAGGTGGCTCCCGACCCTTGGTTCCAGTGTAGTTGTTGGCGGTGTTTGGAACTCCTGGGCTCAAGGGTGGCTCGCTCTGCTGGTGTTGGGCAAGTTGCCCCGGCAAGGCTCTTGCAGGGGCCGCGGAGGTCGCCCCGGCAAGGGTCTTGCCGGGGGAGTCCACCTCGCCCCTTTGCTCTTTGTGTCTTTGGTCTTGGCATTGCCTTGTCTGTCTTGCGCCTCGGTTTCCCTCCGGCTTCCCTCCTCTGCCTTGTTTAAGTGTGGCCGTGGGCACGGCTCTGACTGCCTGTGCACAAGTAAAGGGGTTAAAAGGAGAGCCCCTACTTTTGTACACCGACAAATCGGTTGGTTGAGCACCATCCTTTCCCAATAATTAATCGTAACTCCTCAATATATAGAGAAATTTAGCCTCTTCCAATATTTCTCCTAATAAGTGCCACATTAGCACGCCATCACCAAAGACCTTGCGCCACCATGCGACCGCCACTAGCAATCATCATGCCACCACCGCCGACCACTACAACCGGCGTCGCACGACCACCGTGCCGCCAGAGCTGACTACTACAATCCATTGCCGCACCACCACCACAGAGAGAAGGAGATAGTTCACATTGACAAGTGAGGCTAATAGGTTAGATTGAGTATTGAGATCTAAAATAGTACAACACCTGCAAACACCAATAAAATTATTAAGGGAGCCCCAATAATAAAGTAAGGATGTGTTTGGTTGCAGGTGCGGTATGAATGGGTTTGGACTCGGCCGAAAAGTTTTTTTGGGATGAGACCATTCATTCCTTGTGTTTGGCATTGTATAAAGATGGCCTAATTATTTGGGATGGGACCACCAGTCATGCTCGCATGGTCATGCATGTAATGGGTGGCCATTTGATTCGATCGATTTCATGAGGTGTAACGATTCAACATCTTCAGGGCATATTCTCTTTTTTTGTAGTGGAACCATTCAAGCGCTTTATAGCCAAACATATCTATTTTTTGAACCATTCCAGTCCATGCTTGTTTACCCTTGCAACCAAACGCACCCTAAGTGAACCTTGAGCCGAAGTTGCGTTTTGTATGTGCTTGCGGCATGATAATAAGGTTCGTGATATGGTCATTCTACTTATATGGAGAATTTGGCAACTTCGCAATGATGTTGTGCATGGCAAGGAAGTGCCACCAGTTGATGTTACTATGGAATTTCTGGATAGTTATTATTGTCGACGATGGTTGATACGTCTCCAACGCATCTATAATTTATGAAGTATTCATGCTATTATATTACCCTTCTAGGATGTTTTATATGCATTTATATGCTATTTTATATAATTTTTGGGACTAACCTATTAACCTAGAGCCCAGTGCCAGTTTCTGTTTTTTCCTTGTTTTTGAGTACCGCAGAAAAGGAAAACCAAACGGAGTCCAATTAACCTAAAACTTGACGGAGTTTATTTTTGGACAAGAAGAAGGCCATGGAGTAAAAGAGTTGGGCCAGAAGAGTCCCGGGCTGCCCACGAGGGTGGGAGGCGCGCCCACCCCCTGGGCGTGCCCCCTACCTCGTGGACAGCCCGGAGACCCCCCTGACTTGTTCCCAACGCGAAAACCTCCTATATATACAGAAACCCCCAGAACATAACCTAGACCGGGAGTTCCGCCGCCGCAAGCCTCTGTAGCCACCAAAAACCAATTTAGACCCGTTCCGGCACCCTACCGGAGGGGGGAATCCCTCTCCGGTGGCCATCATCATCATTCCGGCGCTCTCCATGACGAGGAGGGAGTAGTTCACCCTCGGGCTGAGGGTATGTACCAGTAGCTATGTGTTTGATCTCTCTCTCTCTCTCGTGTTCTTGAGGTGGTACGAACTTGATGTATCGCGAGCTTTGCTATTATAGTTGGATCTTATGATGTTTCTCCCCCTCTACTCTCTTGTAATGGATTGAGTTTTCCCTTTGAAGTTATCTTATTGGATTGAGTCTTTAAGGATTTGAGAACACTTGATGTATGTCTTGCACGTGCTTATATGTGGTGACAATGGGATATTCACGTGATCTACTTGATGTATGTTTTGGTGATCAACTTGCGGGTTCCGTAACATTGTGAACTTATGCATAGGGGTTGGCACACGTTTTCGTCTTGACTCTCCGGTAGAAACTTTGGGGCACTCTTTGAAGTTCTTTGTGTTGGTTGAATAGATGAATCTGAGATTGTGTGATGCATATCGTATAATCATACCCACGGATACTTGAGGTGACATTGGAGTATCTAGGTGACATTAGGGTTTTGGTTGATATGTGTCTTAAGGTGTTATTCTAGTACGACCTCTTGAATAGATTGATCCGAAAGAATAACTTTGAGGTGGTTTCGTACCCTACAATAATCTCTTCGTCTGTTCTCCGCTATTAGTGACTTTGGAGTGACTCTTTGTTGCATGTTGAGGGATAGTTATATGATCCAATTATGTTATTATTGTTGAGAGAACTTGCACTAGTGAAAGTATGAACCCTAGGCCTTGTTTCCTAGCATTGCAATACCGTTTGTGCTCACTTTTATTACTTGTTACCTTGCTGTTTTTATAATTTTAGATTACAAAAACCTATATCTACCATCCATATTGCACTTGTATCACCATCTCTTCGCCGAACTAGTGCGCCTATACAATTTACCATTGTATTGGGTGTGTTGGGGACACAAGAGACTCTTTGCTATTTGGTTGCAGGGTTGTTCGAGAGAGACCGTCTTCATCCTATGCCTCCCACGGATTGATAAACCTTAGGCCATCCACTTGAGAGAAATTTTTTACTGTCCTACAAACCTCTGCACTTGGAGGCCCAACAACGTCTACAAGAAGAAGGTTGCATAGTAGACATCAATGGTGGAAGCGTCTCAACTCCCAACAGGGGAGCCCACATTGTTTATATTGATGTAGTGAGAGATCTCTCGAGACGTGCATGGAGTTCGGTAGAACCGGTTTACCGGATCTCAACTAGAGATGGAGATATAGAGAGATAAGAAGTTAAACAACTAGTCCATCTCTATCCTAGGAGTGCATCGTAATATAGAAGTATTGCGCAAGACAGACCCTTGCGCATACATTATCACATGTTTAACATCCTTACTTAATTTAAACTTCTCAAGTTAAGGTTACGATGAAATTCCTCAAATGATCTTGTAGCCAAGGCTATTGTGAATCCATCTGCAACTTGGTCGTTGGAGTGTACAAACCAAATGTCCAGTTCCTTAGTAGCAACCCTTTCTCTCACAAAATGATAGTCAATCTCATTATGTTTCGTCCTAGCATGAAAAACAGGATTTGCAGTCAAGTATGTAGCACCAAGGTTATCACACCAAAGACAAGGAGTTTTAGTGTGCAGTATTCCAAGCTCTTTAAGCATGGTTTTGATCCAGATATTTTCTGCTGCTGCATTTGCCAATGCCTTATACTCTGCCTCAGTGCTAGCTCTAGAAATTGTAGCATGTTTCTTTGCACACCATGAAATCAGATTGGGTCCAAAGAAAACTGCAAATCCACCTATTGACCTTCTATCATCTCGACAGCCTGCCCAGTCAGAATCAGAGAAAGCACTAACTAGAGTATATGATGACTTGCTGAAGGTTAATCCAACACTCAAAGTATTTCTAACATATCTGAATATACGTTTTGCTGCACTCCAATGGACAGTAGTTGGTGCATGAAGGAACTGACAAACCTTATTTACTGCAAAGGCATTGTCTGGTCTGGCAAGAGTCAAGTGCTGAAGTGCACCTACCAAACTTCTGTATTTTTTACCATCCTCGTGATTCAAGGGTTCACCTTCTGTAAGAGAGAGTTTTTCTGAACTGGACAAAGGTGTTGGTGAGGGCTTACAATTATGTAACCCAACTCTTCTCAAAAGATCAGTTGCATACTTTTCTTGAGAAAGATGAAGACCACCTTCATTATTTTTCTTTACCTCAATACCAAGAAAATAATGCAAATCTCCCAAGTCCTTGAGGGAAAATTTAGAGTTCAAGTCTGATAGATGAGCGTTAAGAGCTTCATTGGATGAACTTGTAACAATGATGTCATCAACATATATAAGCACAAAAATTGATGTATTTGTCTTACTGTAAATAGCAATGATGTGCCAGACTTGGAGGGAGCAAAACCAACTTGTTGCAATTTTGTGCTCAAATGAGAGTACCATGCTCTAGGTGCTTGCTTCGGCACATAGAAAGACCTATCAAGCATGCATACATGAAATAGTTTATTTTTGTCTTCAAACCCAGGAGGTTGTTTCATATACACTCCTCTTCTAGAATACCATGAAGGAATGCATTCTGCACATGTAGCTGTCTGAGACTCCAACCTCTAGATATTGCAATAGACAGCACAAGGCGAATAGTGGCAGCTTTAACAACAGGGCTAAAAGTGTCCTCATAATCTATGTTATATCTTTGCTTAAATCCTTTTGCAATAAGCCTAGATTTATAGCGTTCTATGGTACCATCAGACTTTCTTTTTATCCTAAACAACCACTTGCAATAGATCACATTTTTACCTAAACGTGAAGGAACAAGATGCCAAGTGTTCTTTTTCTGAAGAGCCTGAAACTCATCATCCATAGCTTTCTTCCACTTTGGATGAACAAAATCTTCATGATGTGTGCGTGGTTCTCCTGTGGATGCAGCCAAAACAAATTTAATCTTGTAATTAACTGGTTGAATGACACTTACTTGAAGACGTGTACGCGGTGGTGTAGCTGGAACATGCACAGAAGATCCAGGATGAACTGCCGAATCTGCGGCATACTCAGGCGCGGGATCAGAGGAGCCATGCAATCCCGAGGCAGATCGAGGCGGCGCGTTGGTGCATTCCAAGCCCTCCGGATCTTCTGTGGCCAAACGCATAGCAGTTGGTGAAGGGCCGTAGGAGATCCTGGTGCGCGGGCCGCGACAGAATTAGACCGCACCGAGTCCGTGCGGCGCGCCCGCCTGGCGTAGACGAGAGGCGCAGGTGCAAAGGGCGTTGTTGGATGCACCGCCTCGGAGCTAGATTGGTGTGTTCCACCTGTGGTGGCAGGCCCAACAGTAGATGTGGCACAGCGAGGTTGGTGCGAGGCGGGTGCCGCGGGGTTGGCGCGAAGCATGGCGCCGTGGGGTTGGTGTGGGGCGGGCGACGCAGGATCACGGGCCATCTGACAGGTCGGCGATCCCGGAGCTAATGCTACTAGTCCTTGCATAGTTAGGCACGCCGACCCCGAAGAGGATTGCGTTTGATTTTCTGTGACATCCACAGAACCATCCGAAGCACAGGTTTCACCAAAAAATCACCATTTTCTGCACCGATTTGAGCACTGTTTTCTCCTGTAGCAACAGACTCAAAAACTTGATCAGAGGAGTTAGTCAATATTGGGTCAGTACAATCATCATTACCCACATTTTCAACATTAGAAAGTTGAGAAGGAAGAATGAGATTTTCTATTCTAAGAAGAGCTCCAGCGTTGGGATGGAGTTTGGCGAATGGAAACTGAATTTCATCAAAAATGACATCGCGTGAAATATACACACGACCGGTAGAAACATCGAGATACTTGACACCCTTGTGTTGTGCACTATAGCCAAGAAATACACATTGCTTGAAGCGAAACATGAGTTTGGGAGGATTTTAAGGACAAAGATTAGGCCAACAAGCACAACCAAAAATTCAAAGAGTGGTGTAATCTGGTGTGACATGCAAAAGACGTTCAGTAGGGGTTTCATTGCCAATTGTGCGACTAGGCCACATATTGATGAGATGGACAGCAGTAAGAAAAGCTTCATCCCAAAATTTGAAGAGCATGGAAGCGGTAGCTAGAAGAGCTAAACCAACCTCAACAATATGCCTATGCTTACATTCGGCAGAACCATTTTGTTGATGAGCATGGGGACATGAAACATGATGAGAAATACCTATCTTTTGAAGAAAAAAAGAATTCAGTGTCTTATATTCACCACCCCAATCTGATTGCACAGCAAGAATTTTACTATCAAATTTGCGTTCAACAAGGGCTTAGAAATTATGAAAGACTTGAAACACATCTGAACGTCTTTTGAGAAGGTAGATCCAAGTGTACTTGCTAACATCATTAACAAAACTCACATAATAAGTGTGCCTACCAACAGGCAGAAAAATAAAGGTTTAGTGGACACACCAGTAGACACAGGATATGGCAATTGATGACTTTTTGCTCTTTGACAGGAATCACAAATAGTTTCCGAGTTTCTCTCCTCAACAATTTGGAGTTTATTTTTACTAAGAGTTTAATGAACCATAGCAAAATACGGATGGCCTAAATGACCGTGCCACCTTTCAGTAGAAAGCTTGATGGCACCATACACTTGTTTATTGAACTTGCAATACTTGGGGAGCAAAGAATAGAGCCATTGGACACACCTACATGTATGGAGAACTCTCTTCATAGCCTGGTCCTTGATCAAAAAGAAATATGTGTGAAACACTAGAAAAACATTGATATCAAGGGCAACTCGGTAAACGGAAAGAAGAGTTTTAGAGGCACTAGGAACATATAGGATGTCATTTAGAAAAATGTCTTTATGTGAGGTTAATTTTGAAAATTGATTGACCAATACGACTAATCTCCATACCTGCACAATTTGTTGCGGTGTAGACTTGGTCCTGGCCACGGTTTTTTTCATGCATCATCACCTTTTTGAGCTCTCCAGTGATATGGTTTGTTGCACCACTGTCTAAGTACCAATTGGTATCAACACCATATGATGCATCGGCTGCATCTGCAACTTTTTTCTTTTGGGACGGATCATCGGCATAGCGCGAATCACAATCTTTAGATAGATGGTTTGTTTTCTTAAAGATTTGACACTTCCCTTCATAGCCTTGAAAATTTCGCCCCTTGATGATGTCTGTTGTTGTTACCACGGCCGAAGCCTCCTCGATGGTGATAGCCATTGCCACCACCATTGTAACCACCACCTTCACCGTTTTGGGGGTAGCCACCGCCACCAGCACCGTAGCTGTTGCCACCAGTATTGTAGCCGCCGCCACCATTGCTGGAGTTGCTACCGTAGCCACCACCACCGTAGTGGCCACCATTGTTGCATGATCCACCACCACCGCCGCCTTTGTTCTGGTTGTGGTAGCCTTTGTTGGACCCTTGGCGACCGCGAGAAGCAGAATTTGCCGACGAATTGAACGCGCCAGAACCTATGCCATGAAACATCTCCATCCTCTGGTCATAGTTAGAAACCAAAGAAAAGCGTTGATCAAGAGAAATTGGGACAGGGGAGACATCCAACGCGGAGACGATGGCCTGGTACTCCATGTCCAGGCCCGCAACGATGAAGGAGATCAGCTTGCCCTTCCCAGTGGGTTTGCCCACCGCTGCAAGTTCATTGAAGAGTGCGTGCATGTGGCCGAAGTAGACGGACACCGAATGAGAGCCTTTCTGGGCGTTGGTGAGGGCGGCCTTGATGTTGTTGGCGCGGGAGAGGACACTAAGGAAAACATATTCCCAAGCGCGGTCCAGATCACATGTGATGTTTCCATCGATGCTACTTGGACAAGTACTTCCTTGGATAGATTCCTAAGGAGATCGTCAACTATTTGTTGATCCTGGATGAGCCAGGGGGCATAGTCAGGGTTAGAGACAACCTGGTCCTTGCCACCTTTGTCTTTAGTGGTAATGGTTTTGGGAGGCTCTTCTATGGTTTTGTCAAGATATCCGAACAACCTGGCGCACATGATCTGAGATCGAGCTTGAGCTCGGCACAGAACATAGTTCGTACGGGTTAGAGGCTCGGAGGTGTTGTTGTTGTGGCCGGAATTCGCAGTGGAGGTGGAGGAAGACATGGCTGCGGGAGGGATTGATGTGGCAGGGAAGCTTAATGGCCGATAGGTAAACTTTAATGGCAGATGGGAGTCTAGCTAGATGCGATGAGAAAAGGCATGCTCTGTATAACATGTCAACGATGGTTGAAGCATCTCAACTCCCAACAGGGGAGCCCACATGGTTTATATTGATGTAGCGAGAGGATCTCTCGAGAGGTACAGGGAGTTCGGTAGAACCGGTTTACAGGATCTCGGCTAGAGATAGAGAGATAAGAAGTTAAACAACCAGTCTATCGCTATCCTAGGAATGCATCGTAATACAGAAGTATTGCGCAAGACAGACCCTTGAGCATATGTTATCACATGTTTAACAATTATAAGTCCCTTGATCTAGCCAGGAATTATAGTATGGAAGAAATTTTAAAAGGGAAGATGTTGGCACGGGAGGAGGTTATTCTATTAGTATTCAGCAGGTCGCGGCTCCTGTTCCTTGGTCACCACCTCCAGCAAATTGGTTTGCGCTATTTGTTGATGGATTTTTCTCAGGTTATGATGGCAAGGCAGGTCGGTGTTGGTATGATCTTACATCGTAATGATGGTTCTATTATCTTTGCTGCTTACCGTGTTATATTCAATTGCAATGAGGAGCTCGAGGCGAAGATACATGCAATATTTGCAGGGATGGCCCTAGCTTTACAACATACTGATCTACCAGTTAGGGTGCAATCTGATTCCTATAATGCACTTTCGATCCTCTCTGGTGATAGTATGTCCCAATCGTCCTATGGTCATCTAGTAGAGAAGTTAAATATTTTATGGATGAAGAAGGAGTTTGTTCCACAAAAAATAGTAGGACTCAAAATAGGATAGCAGATTGTATGGCAAATTATAGCCGTACCGAGTCATGTATTGCATTATGGATGAGCAGATTTCCTCCACATTATGAGGACTTATTGCCTCTCGATTGTAATTAACCCTGTGTTTTTGGAACAAAACTCTCATATTGTTCGCAAAAAAAAGATTGATTTTTTTGTTTATTGCATCCACGTATTAATAGCAATCCACCATATCTTAGAAAACTGAAGGTTGTTTGGGCCTGCTTTCACTAAAGCAAACTAATAGGTGACAGAGTTCATGCTAGAGTTTCCATCATACTACAGAACAACACAGAGAAGCTAAAGTAGGCACTTATCAACTACCTCAACAGTGAACCAATCCCACTGGCACACTAGTAGAAAAAGGGGTTTTCGTTCGGGCCAGGCCAGCCCATTAGTCCCGGTTCTTATACGAACCGGGACCAACGGGTGCATTCGTCCCGGTTCGTGAGCCCAGGTGGCCGGCCGGGGCCTCGCGGGCTTTGGTCCCAGTTCGTCTAGACCCATTTGTCCCGGTTCTAGGCACGAGCCGGGACCAATGGTCCTTGCTCCTGGCCCATAACCATTGGTCCCGGTTCCAGCCACGAACCGGGACAAATGATTTGCCTATATATAGCCCATCGCCGGCGAGCAGAGCACTCCACACTGCTCTGTTTTTTGCTGGCCGGCGAGGGGAGGGCATTTGGGTGCTCTAGCTCACCTCCTATGCACATGAGGTGTTCGATGAAATGTCCAAGCCACACTAGTTAATATTTCTTCTCTCGAAACTCGACCTCCGAGCTCCATTTTCCCCGAGATTTTTCTAGGTTTAGCGGTCTGTCACGTCCCGTCCCCGTCTTCACCGCCGTCGATCGCCCGCGCCGATCTCGTCGCCGGCACCACCGTGGTGAGCCTCTTGTTCTTATCTTCTTTCTGAAAGAAAAAAATTCTTACTTGAGATAGATACTTGTCTAATTTTCTTACTTTTATTATTCCTTGTTATTATATAGTGCGATGGTTCTGGTATCCGCCCCCGTCGGCCCTCGTCCTGTCTATGATTCGGATGTGGTATATATTATCTTTTTATAACTATTTGGTTCATTTATTGTTTATGACAATTATGCCGACCAACGTGACATAGATTTTATTTATGTAGGAGGTGGTTGAACCGGAAATTCCAACCGACCCTATTGTCGAGAGGTTAAATTTAGTCAAAGAAGAAAACAATTACTTGAAGGAAAAAATAAAAAAAATTGAGGAGGAGAAGATGATATTGGAGTTGCATGTTGCGGATGTCGTCGATGATCACAAGATCAAGATGGATGCAATGCGGTTGAAGATTAGAAAGATTAGAAAATATGCCATTCATACCGAGGCTTGGTATCATTATGCCGTTGGATCAATTGTTACCTTAGTTGTGATTATGATCGCATTTGTTGTTGCATTGAAAGGTTTTACATAGTTTTAATGTATGGTTTAACTAGATGCTCTGGAGAGCTATATGTTGTTCAATTTGAACTATGTATGTACTTTGGTTTTAATGTGATGATGAACTACTATTAATTTGGTCACTTATCTATCCATGTTCATTTGTAGTGCTTTTCAATTTCAGGGTCTTATAGCTGAAAAAAATCAGTAAATGCATGAAAAATAACAAATGAAGTCAGAAAGGGTTGAAAATTGATGATGTGGCTTTGAATGGTGCATTTTGAACACAGAAAAAGTATGGAGTTCAAATAAGTTCAAAAAAATGAAATCCTTTTGTAACAGACGAGTTTCCGTATGAAACCCTGATACTTCGAAAGAGATTGTCCGTTTTGTACACGAAGTGCATCCAGTTTTTGCCGTAAGCCTCTCTACTTTCTTGCACATGCTATGTGGGTGAAATGATGATACCATGCCAACTTTCAACCTTTTCAGAGTTCATTTGTAGTGCTTTTCAATTTCAGGGTCTTATAGCTGAAAAAAATCAGTAAATGCATGAAAAATAACAAATGAAGTCAGAAAGGGTTGAAAATTGATGATGTGGCTTTGAATGGTGCATTTTGAACACAGAAAAAGTATGGAGTTCAAATAAGTTCAAAAAAATGAAATCCTTTTGTAACAGACGAGTTTCCGTATGAAACCCTGATACTTCGAAAGAGATTGTCCGTTTTGTACACGAAGTGCATCCAGTTTTTGCCGTAAGCCTCTCTACTTTCTTGCACATGCTATGTGGGTGAAATGATGATACCATGCCAACTTTCAACCTTTTCAGAGTTCATTTGTAGTGCTTTTCAATTTCAGGGTCTTATAGCTGAAAAAAATCAGTAAATGCATGAAAAATAACAAATGAAGTCAGAAAGGGTTGAAAATTGATGATGTGGCTTTCAATGGTGCATTTTGAACATAGAAAAACTATGGAGTTCAAATAAGTTCAAAAAAATGAAATCCTTTTGTAACAGACGTGTTTCTGTATGAAACCCTGATACTTCGAAAGAGATTGTCCGTTTTGTACACAAAGTGCATCCAGTTTTTGCCGTAACACTCTATACTTTCTTGCACATGCTATGTGGGTGAAATGATGATACCATGCCAACTTTTAACCTTTTCAGAGTTCATTGAAATGCTTTTCAATTTCAGGGTCTTATAGCTCAAAATAATCAGTCAATGCATGAAAATTTAATAGCAAAAAGAATTATCATAAAATAAAATAAATAAGTAATTTGAAACAAAATAATATAAACTTTAATAAAATATATAAGTAGAAACAAAATAAAATATAATAAAATAAACTTTAATAACATAAATAAAATTTATGAAACTAAAATTATCAAAGTATTTTCTGTTCAAAACATTATAAGCACCCTCTAAAATTTATGAAACTAAAATTATATAAAATTGATGCAACTAAATTATCAAAGTATTTGCTGTTCAAAATCATTAAAAGCATAAAGAATTTTCATAAAGAACTTTCTTTGTTAGAAACTTTAATAGCAAGAAGAATTATCATAAAATAAAATAAATAAGTAATTAGAAACAAAATAAAATAAAATAAATAAGTATTTTGTTGTAAGTAGAAACAAAACAAAAAAATAAAGCAAAAAAGAAAACAAAAAACTGGGAAAAAACAAAAAAAATTGCCACCTACTGGGCCACCACGGCCTGAATACGACTAGAAACCCATCCATGGGCCAGGATTCAGGCCCGCATAAGGCCCATCAGGCATAGCAGTCACAATTAGGCCCGTAAGCCTGCAATGGAGAGGAGCTCGAGAGGGGTGCGGCAGTGGGGCTTATAAACCACTGCGCGCCCTTCTCAACTAGCGAGGTGGGACTAAACTTTCGACGCGGGCGCAGCAGCACAAGGCCTTTGGTCCCGGTTGGTGGCACCAACCGGTACTAAAGGGGTGCATTGGTAGGTTTGTGGCACCAACCGGGACCAATGCCACCCCTTTAGTCCCGGTTGGTGCCACCAACCGGGACCAAAGGCCGCCGCTTCCCGCCCTTTGGGCTGCTGAAAAGAGGCCTTTGGTCCCGGTTGTTGGCACCAACCGGGACTAAAGGTCGCATTCGTCCCGGTTGCTGTCACGAACCAGGACCAATGCCCTGGGTGTATAAGAAAACACTTAGCAGTTTCGACCAAATCCATCACTTCTTCCCCCGACGCCCCTGCTCCTCCTCGCCGTCGCCGCCCGACGCCCCTGCTCCACCTTGCCGTCGCCGCCGCCACCGACGCCGTCAGGCTGCTCAACGTCGCCGCCGCCGCCGCTGACACCCTCTGCCCTGACGACGGCGTCGACCCTCGCGCCCCTGGCGGCCCCGACGCGCTGCCCACCGTGCCCCGCCGCCTCCTGTGAGCACCAGCCTGCTCCCGCGCCCCTCCCCTGTCCCGCGCCCCTGCCCTGCCCCGCTGGCGCCGGCGCCGGCCCCTCCGCCGTGCCCCTCCGCCCCTACCGGGTGCTAGCTATTAGATTTTTAGATGTTTTTACATGTTTTTCAGATTATTTTAGTTTATGTTTAGTTTAGTTTTAAGATTAGGAAAATTTCAGATGTATAGTTATATTTATTTAGATGTATAGTTAATTTAGATGTTGTAATTTGTTCATAAAAATTGTGCACTTTTGTATAGAAACTTTATTTTTTTCATATGTACAAAAATGTAGAATGAAAACGAAAACAAACATATAAGAAAAAACAAAGGAAAAATTGAAGAAGGACCCGCGGCGAAGCAAGTCTTTTTTTAAGGTAATTCTTTGTTAAAGTGAGGGGGGACGTCCGGAGCACCCCCCGTCCCTCTCGCTCGACCAAAACTCTCGAGGACACCCAAACCCTAGAAAAAAAACAATGTCGGTCTCCTACCCCCTCCCGCCGCGCCCCTACCTGATCGACAAACTCTCTTGAGGCCACCCAAATTTACCAAGTTAAAAGAGCATTGTCGTCGAGGCCACCCCGAACCCTTGAAGCATTGTTGAGGCCACCCCAAACCCTTGAAGCGTTGCCGAGGCCACCCCAATATGATTCTTTATTGTGCTTAGCTAGCTAGTTCAACGTTTGCCACTAATATATCCATCTGTCATGTTTGAATAATAATTGCCATGTTGTAAGTATTTGCAGAAACTATGGATCCGCACCCCCGAGACGAAGCAAAAGAAGCGGTGTTGGGGGAGATAATCGCACACGGAAGTGATGCCGTCTTGTCGTTTCTCAACGACACATGCACCGATGGTCTGGAAAGACAGGATGAAGAAGCAGGCTACGACGATGATCAAACAATGGAGGAGGAAGGACACCGTGATGACGGCTCCGGTGACCGAATGGAGGGGGAAGGACACCGTGATGATGGCTCCGGTGACCGAATGGAGGGGGAAGGACACCGTGATGACGGCTCCGGTGACCGAACGGAGTCTGGCCAGGTATATATATTAATTAATTAAGCATGTGCTGACTATAGCTAATTGATGCATTAATTGTTTTTGGTATGTACACATATTAACTCTCTTCTTTTTCTTCTTTTCTAGCCCTCCGGATCGAGCAACACTTCGGTAACGAGACGAGGCCTGAAGAGAAAGTTGTGCGCGGATGAAAGGTACACGATCATCGAAATTGATCGCGCTGGCCAACCGATTGAACCCCTCCAGACCAAGCAAAAATTTAATGCTCAGTGTGGGGTTCTAGTTGGGGACATGATCCCGATCAGCATCGAACAATGGTTGAAGCCTAAGGACAAAGACTCTCAGGTGTCTTATGTCAGCGATAGGCAGAAAGCTGATCTTTGGACCGCGCTGCAGGAAAATTTCACCTTCCCGCCAGAGGAGGATCCGGAGAATCCAGTTAAAAGCCAATGATCAAGGCTTATGCCCTTAAGAAGATGGCTGAGCTATTCAGGAGGTGGAAGAATGAGCTGAAATCATCGTTTGTCGACCAAGACTCCAGAATTCATCGGCCGATTTGAGAAGATCAAAGATCAGTGGCCCGCGTTTGTCACCAAAAAGAAATCTGAGAGAGCAGCGAAGATGTCAACGACAAACAAGAAAAATGCTGCAAAGAAGAAGCATCACCATCGCACGGGGTCAGGCGGCTACCTGAAAGCCTGGCCGTTGTGGGACAAGGCTGAGAATGACCTCATTGATAAAGGGATCGAACCAGAGACGCGACGCTGGCCAGACCGTTGCAGGACTTGGTTCTTCGGGGTTGGGGGAAAATTGGACCATGTAACAGGGAAGTGCGTTTGGACCAACGAGCACCTGAACACACCCATCGAGAAGCTTCAGGAGTATATCGAAAAGGCGCAGCAAGGGACGTTCGTTCCGGACAGAGAGAACGACGAGCTCACAGAGGCCCTCGGGAATCCTGAGCACCCCGGACGGACACGAGGCACGCCAGGCTCCCTTTCATGGAAGGCTGGATTTCCCGACGCAGGCGGTTACAAACGCCGGGAGAGGAAGAAGAAAAAGGAGTTGACCCAACTACAGGCGCCGCACGCAAGGGTACAAGCGCTAGAGGAACGAGACGCAGTTCGCAGCACGCGACCTGCCGAAGCTACCCCGCCATCTCAGCGGAGAAGCAGCGTGGCTTCCACGGAGCTACTTCAGGAGCCTGTCTTCACGGCTCCTGCTAGCTACCCCGTAGATGCTATCATGGAGTCTCAGCATTGCCACCTTATGACGAAGTGGATGGAATTGAAAGTCAAGGCGGCCGTTGGCTTTGTTGCACCTCCTGAACCTAGCGCAACTTTTCACTGCCGGCCGATTCCAGAAGGATATGCTAGGGTGACGGTGGATGAAATCACAGAGGGATTTGAGGACCTCTAGCTTGACCACCCTACGGGTGATGGGGAGACTAGGCTGGGTTCTTGTCTGAAGACTCCATGCCTATGGCGGAAGGAGCTCATCAACCTTCCGAACTGGAGGCCTCCGCCTCCTCCTCCTCTGGCGAGTCAGGGCACTCCGCCTCCTCCACCGCCTCCTCCTCTGGCGAGTGACGATCAGGGCACTCAGCCTCCTTCCTTGGCGCGTGGCGGCACTCCGCCTCCTTCTCCGCCTGCGCCGGCGCGCCCGAGCAGCCACCAGCCTCCTCCTTCTCCGCCTCGCCAGAAAGGGCGGAAGAGACCCGCCGCCGCCCTGGCTGCTCTGGCGTGTCGTAGTCCTTCTCCTCCGCCTCGTAAGCAAGCACGAAATAAGACAGCCGCAGCCGCTCCGTCTGCTTTGGCGTCTAGCAGTACAGCCAGAAGCGGGAGGCAATACAGATACGGCCCACCTCTCAAGCCTCTAGAGAAGTTACCGTACGAGATGACCGTGGAAGAAAACAAGAAGATCTTGCAAAAAGAAGTGAAGGACTTCTTTGAAGGGGCGAAAGCAGAGAGACATCCACCTCCGGAGGAGAAGGTAGATCCGGTGAAAGCAAAGCGCACTATCGATGCCCTGAGGAAACTGTCACGACCGGTTTTTCAATAAAATAATTATTGAGAGACCAATCCCTTTTACGGACCAGTAAGGAAGAATTCCTTCTCACTGGTAGACAATACCTTGGTCACAGAAAAAAATACCAGGAGTACTGAAAATAATACAAGGTTGAGCGGAGACTGCCCAACAATTTATTACATGCACGCCGCTAAAACAAGACGGCGGAAAAGGGTGGCATAACTACTAACTCACGATAATAACGGTGGTGGAAATATCACCGCGAAGCGAGTGATATGACTCCTGAAGACTACAGCTCATCGAGCGTCGGAGTGAGGCTCGAGGAGACTTATTGCGGGTGGCGGAAGCGTATATAATACAAGTGACCAATATCCGGGATCGCGCAGGACTGACTGGGACTCCTCTAGGCGTCGGACGCGCTATCAAACTCTTCATCCAAGAGATCGCCTTCGTCAACATCTGGCCAAATCAACAAGCCAGGTGAGTACTATGAAAGTACTCGCAAGACAGTTCGGACATAAGATATAACGAATGCAAACATGAAGCGTATGAACAAATTAACCAGTGCGTTCAGACATAGAGATAATAAATACTGGGTGCCAAGCGAGGGTCTGAATGACTCCTCGAGCGGAAACTGCAAGAATAGTAGTACTGGTGCCAAACGAGGGTCTGAATGACTCCTCGAGCGGAAACTGCAAGAATAATAACGCCACAGTCGGGCGTCGGGGCGACACCACATAAAGGGCTTATAACATAAATAAAGGCAGTGCGTGCCACAGTCGGACGTCTGAACGACATCACATAAAGGGCTTATATTTAAAGTAAGAAACAAAAACATGCCACAGTCGGACGTCGGCGCGACGTCACATAAAGGGCTTATATTGTAGCTCAATAATTCAATAGTTCGGGAACATAAATTATCACAAGTACGAGACAAATATAAGGTTAGTCCATCCACAGGAATAATAATTAAACCGGATTTACCACTTGAGCTTGTTCACCGGGGACAAGTTTTCCACGCGGATAGATATGGATATACTGATTACACTACTTGATCATGGATACGATGACTTGGAAGAATTTGACTCTGCAGAGTTTGTACTTAACCACAGCCAACGGATTTCCGTAGTCACAGGGACTAGTTCCGTTTACGGTGTTTTAGAAGAAACACGTCTAACCAGTACACACCCAATTCAACATTCCGAAGCCAGGGATCACCCTCAGCAACGTTCAAGATAAACCTTGAGACGGGGAGGCTACAACCTTGCGTAGCATGGGATCAAATTTCTATACGCGCGCTCTAAGCGGGTGCCCCCCCTCTCGGTCCCAACCGGAAACACCCATGCCCCCTGACCGGATGACTGGCTTTAATCCTGGGCCAAGGTACCATCATCCCGGCCTCTCTGTTTGGTGTGTACACGGAAAGAGGTTACCAACTTACTAAACCGCATCCTGGCAAATGAAACATGTGGCAGCACGGAGGGGAAAAGAACGATAACGTGACTCCGTCCACGTCGACGTCGGGAATAGTCGGATGACGCAAGGCTGGTATGCTACAACAGTACCACCTTGCTGCCCTTCATGTCACCACATGATTAGGCCATCTCTCATCAGAGATCATCGCAACTTTGGAACATGCGGGTAGTTGCCTTACAAGCAACGAGGTATCCACCGATACTCATATGCCACGCACAATATTTCACGCAAACATGCAAAACACCTGTCATATCAAATGTTCAAACATGCTTGCCTGGTTCGGAGAAGTCGGAGTCTAGCTCGGCGAAGTTCGCGGCTCCGTCACCTCTTCCGGAACCTACGGCAATAACGAAAACGGGCACTAACGTGAAAACCAACGCGTGCACAGAAACTTCTCTAAATTTTTTCCAAATAAATCCCATAAAAAACTAGACAAAATTTAAGACTGTCAGAAAAAGAATCACTGAAAAATCCCTTTTTATTAAAAAGTTATAAAGGTTTCTGTCCAGGGACTTATCTGTAATGAAACAGAAAAGTTCCAGGGTTTAAACTGAGAAACCAGAAAACGCTTCGGTAAGAAATGCGCTAGCTAAAGAGGGAAGGCGTATTTTGCCCAAGGCGCCAATAGAAAACGGTTCGCGAGAGAATATAACAGAGGCTGACATGGGGGGTCCACATGTCAGGTTTAAAAAGCTCTTCGGGCACCGGCGCCGTAGAATGCTTCAAAGGGTGCCATTTGCAAGCTGGCTTGGTAACTATTGTTGTAAGCAAATTCAGCATACGGCAAACTCTCTTCCCAACTGGATCCATAGGTGAGCACACAGGCTCTTAGCATATCCTCTAGGATTTGGTTTACACATTCCGTTTGTCCATCAGTCTGAGGGTGGTACACTGTACTGAAAGCTAGTTGCGTGCCCAGAGCTTGTTGTAGGTGATCCCAAAATTTGGAGACGAATTGTGTGCCTCAATCTGATATTATAGTCTTTGGGACTCCATGCAAGCAAACTATATGAGAGAGATAAAGTTTGGCCAGTCTTTGTGTGGAGTAGGTAGTCTTCACGGGAATGAAATGAGCAACCTTGGTTAGTCGGTCTGTGATGACCCATATGGCGTCATTTCTGCGTTGTGATCGGGGTAATCCGACAATGAAGTCCATTCCTATTTCATCCCATTTCCACTCCGGTATCCTGTTTGGCTGGAGTAGCCCTGCTGGCTTTTGATGCTCGGCCTTGATGCGCTGACATGAATCGCAACAAGCAATGAATGTGGCTATATCTCTTTTCATACCGTGCCACCAAAATCTTTCCTGAATGTCCTTGTACATTTTGGTTCCTCCAGGATGGATCGAGTATGGAGCGGTGTGGCTTTCGGTTAAGATTTGTTGCTTGAGTTCCTCAATGTTAGGTACGCAAAGTCTGTCTCCGTACCATAGTGTTCCTTCACTGTCTGTGATGAACTCTGAAGCCTTGCCAAGGTTCATTTTCTTCTTTATACCTTCGATGCTGGGATGTCCCTGTTGAGCCTTCTTAATTTGTTCCACCAGGGTGGGTTGTATCTCCAGATTTGATACGGTGCCTTCAGAGACTAACATCATGTTGAGCCTAGCGAACTCTTGCTGAAACTCAGGCCTCAAGTTTTGCGGACCGTCATTGTCCGGGCTGGGGTTTCGACTAAGGGCATCGGCCACTACATTTTCTTTCCCTGGATGGTAGTGAATACCGACATCATAGTCCTTGACCAGTTCCAACCAGCGTCGTTGGCGTAAATTTAGCTCTGGCTGTGTGAAAATATATTTGAGGCTCTTATGGTCCGTATATATTTCACAGCGATTTCCCAACAGAAAGTGCCTCCACTCCTTGAGTGCATGTATAACTGCTGCTAGCTCCAAGTCATGTGTTGGGTAATTTTCCTCATGTTTTCGCGGCTGCCTGGAGGCATATGCGACAACTTTGCCATCCTGCATTAGCACACACCCGAGACCTTTTCGGGATGCGTCACAATACACTTCAAAGCTCTTGTGTATGTCTGCACAGTTAAGACCGGTGCGGTTGTCAGCTTCTTCTTAAGTTCTTGGAAGCTTTTCTCGCATGCTTCCGTCCATACAAATTTCTTGTCCTTCTTGAGCAACTGTGTTATTGGTTTTGCCACAGTGGAGAATCCTTCAATAAATCTTCTGTAATATCCGGCCATTCCTAGGAAACTCCGCACATCAGTAACGTTGGCGGGTGGCTTCCAGTCAAGTATGGCCTTGACTTTTTCCGGGTCTACGGCCACGCCTTCTTGGTTTAATATGTGGCCTAGGAAACCCACTTGCCTTAGCCAAAATTCGCACTTGCTAAATTTGGCGTACAACTGGTGTTTTCTTAATTCTCCCAAAACAATTCTGAGGTGCTCAGCATGCTCTTCTGGTGTCCTTGAGTAAACCATAATATCGTCAATGAATACCACAACAAATTTGTCCATGAATTTCATGAACACTTTGTTCATGAGGTGGACGAAATATGCGGGGGCGTTCGTTAGTCCAAAAGGCATCACTGTAAACTCGTATAACCCATATCTGGAAGTGAATGCTGTCTTGGGGATATCTTCTATCCGTACCTTCAATTGGTGATATCCCGATCTCAAATCAATCTTTGAGAATACCTTGGCTTGAGCGAGCTGGTCAAACAAATCATTTATCCGTGGCATCGGATATTTGTTTTTGATGGTGACCATATTGAGGGCTCGATAGTCTATACACAGTCTCAGTGTCCCATCCTTTTTCTTTGCGAACAACACAGGCGAACCCCATGGTGAGGAGCTGGCTCGAATAAATCCTTTGTCCAATAATTCCTTTATCTGCTTCTTCAACTCCACCAATTCTGAGGGTGCCATTCTATAAGGCTTCTTATAGATGGGAGCGGTGCCAGGTGCTAGTTCAATGCTGAATTCTATCTCTCGGTCTGGTGGCATGCCTGGTAGTTCTTCAGGGAACACATCAGGAAACTCGCATACCACTGGAACTTTTCTCAGTTCTGCAATATCCATTTTGTTCAGTTTTGGTTGCTGTGATCGTGGCCTTTCTTGAGCGGAAACCCTTATAGTCTTGCCGTGATGGTGAGTGAGAATCACGGTCCGATTGAAACAGTCAATGAATCCTTTGTTGGTGGTCAACCAGTCCATCCCTAAAATGACATCCAGTCCTTTACTCTCCAACACGATGAGATTTGCTTGGAATTGTAGTCCTTCGAACTCAATGACCACTCCTTGGCAGTAACCCTGAGCGACTTGCTTATTTCCGGGGGACTTGATGATCATAGATTTTTCCAAGGGAAGTATCGGGAAACCATGTTGTAAAACAAAACTCTTCGAAACGAACGAATGGGAAGCTCCAGAATCAAACAAAACCATGGCAGGTACTGTGTTGACAGGGAACGTACCGAGCACGATGTCTGGGGCATTCTGCGCTTCTTCCCTGGTCACATGGTTCAGGTGACCCTTCCTATGGTTGTTGTTGGGGTTGAAATTGTTGCGCTTGGGGGCTGGATTGTTTCCACCATTGTTTGGCTTGGGTGCCGGGTTCCTTGGCTTTGGGCACTGTTGAGCATAGTGCCCTTCTTGACCACAAGCATAGCAGGTGACCCCTGGACGATATGTGTACTCCTTGTCCCTGGCATGAAACTGTCCGACGGGCCTTGGATCAGTAGTCGTGGATCTCCTTGCGTCTGTCCGTGGAACCTCAGTCTTGCTTCGGTTGTTGCGAGCAAGAGTCGTCTTGTCCCTCTTTCGCTTACGGATATCTTCCAAACTGTGGCGCTCATTTTCCAAGGTAATGGCCTTGTCCACCAGAGTCTTAAAATCCGGAAAGGTGTCTACAATCAGTTGGCATCTTAGTGCTGGTGCCAGGACGTCCAGGAATTTTTCCATCTTCTTATTTTCTGTCATGTGCTCGTCGTAGGCATAACGAGACAGCTGGGTAAACTGACCATTGTATTATGTCACTAACATGCCTCTCTGCTTCAGGTCATCAAATTCTCTCTTCTTGATCTTTATGATGCTCCTAGGGATGTGTGCCCCACGGAAGCCTTCCTTGAACTCTTCCCAGGTGATGTTGTGTTCACTGGGATGCATGTGTAGGAAGTTTTCCCACCATGCTGCAGCTGCTCCAGTAAGGTAGTGTGGTGCATAAAGCACCTTCTCATGATCTGAACACTGAGCAATAATCAGCTTCCTTTCAATGTCACGAAGCCAATCATCGGCTTCCAGCGGCCTATCGGTGTGAGCAAAAGTTGAGGGGCGAGTCTTCTGTAACTCAGATAACTTGGAATGTGGCTGATAGGGCTCACGGTGGTTTCCCATATTGATGACATGATTCATCATTTCTTGGTGCTGTTGCTGGCTTTGCTCGAAGAGACGGCATACTTGAGACAGGGCTGCTTCGGTGGCTTTGATGACTGGACTGTCCCTGAGTGAAGTTGTTGCTAGTCTGTGTCCCATAAACCTCTTCTGGCTGATTGGGCATGGAGCGAGTCCACGGGCGAGACATTTTCCAGTCTGGGGTATTATTTTTCAAAACCCATGAGAAAAACTGTGTAGCACAAGGAAAATCTTGCAAAGGCAACAATTTAAAAGACCTCAAGGTTTTTCAAGAAAACATAAACGATCTTGCACGGAGAAGAACTGCTTAGCATATATCTTACACGCGAAAAGCAAACACAAGATACAGCACTCAGGATGCGCGTACACATTCCTGACATGTTATTTAGGCTAGCGTACTCTCCGGAAAGCAGCAAACACACCAATACAAACTAGCGTACAGAAAAAAACAACACATCATACAAGCAGACATAACGCGCGGCTACTCGGCGCTCTCAGTCGGAGATGGTGAAGATTTCCTTTCCCTTGCCGATGGCAAGGCTCAGCGGTCCAGGAGAATCAACCTCCACCTCCTCTCTAGCTGGCTCTTGGCGCGTGACGCTGCGCTGCGGTGACGGTGCGGGAGCGACGGGTGGTAGA
The DNA here is from genome assembly GCF_018294505.1 of Triticum aestivum. Classification (NCBI taxonomy): domain Eukaryota; kingdom Viridiplantae; phylum Streptophyta; class Magnoliopsida; order Poales; family Poaceae; genus Triticum; species Triticum aestivum. Next base: position 621,361,028 of record NC_057814.1, read on the forward strand.
GCGGGTGCGGCAGGCGGTGCGGCTCTGACTGGAGTAGGAGCGATGACTCGGTTGAACTCCTCGGTGGTAGGCAGACGGCGAGCAGTGGCCAAAACGGCCGGTGCAAACGAGGCTGAAGACGAGAAGAATGTCAGAGGCGGTGCCGTGTTGAGAAGCTCCTTCCTGATGGCAGGACCGCCCCGGACTAAGTCCATGCGGGCAGCCACAAGATCGTCCACGAGGTTGTCGAAAGACTCCTCCAGAGCCTTGAGATACTCCACAACCATCTCGATGGCTTCATCTCGCTCTCCCCGATGGCAGGCGAATGCATAGTGACTGGTGTATGGCACATGGCATGGGAGGTAGCGGTAGCGACGAGTCTTCATCGTAGGAAGGATGTCCCGAAGACGAGCTATCGCCTCACGGGCAGCCATCTGCATGGCATGCCTCTCCGTAGGCATGGCCCTTCCCACAAAACGAAAGTGGCGAGCAGAAGAACGTCCTCCCTTGAATTGCACCACAGCTTGGTGCATAGATACGTCGTCGCTGAGCTTGTGCTGATAGAGTGTGAACTCCGGGCGAGCTGCTGGCCCGATCGCGAGCTTGGTGATGGAGATGAGGAGCTTGACAAACCCCTCGGGCACGTTCGTGAACACTCGATTCTCACAGCTGCTGCCAGCCATCTACAAAAGTAGGCAAAAATTCTGAGTAGTCATGTCATAAATTTATGATGACCAACAGAAAATAGCTACAATTGCAAAATGCTGAAAAAGCACAAAAGACGCTAATAACCGATTAGTGATCGCACCTAGTGGCTTCCTACAGTCAGCCTGGCTCTGATACCAAGCTTGTCACGACCGGTTTTTCAATAAAATAATTATTGAGAGACCAATCCCTTTTACGGACCAGTAAGGAAGAATTCCTTCTCACTGGTAGACAATATCTTGGTCACAGAAAAAAATACTAGGAGTACTGAAAATAATACAAGGTTGAGCGGAGACTGCCCAACAATTTATTACATGCACGCCGCTAAAACAAGACGGCGGAAGAGGGTGGCATAACTACTAACTCACGATAATAACGGTGGTGGAAATATCACCGTGAAGCGAGTGATATGACTCCTGAAGACTACAGCTCATCGAGCGTCGGAGTGAGGCTCGAGGAGACTTATTGCAGGTGGCGGAAGCGTATATAATACAAGTGACCAATATCCGGGATCGCGCAGGACTAACTGGGACTCCTCTAGGCGTCGGACGCGCTATCAAACTCTTCATCCAAGAGATCGCCTTCGTCAACATCTGGCCAAATCAACAAGCCAGGTGAGTACTATGAAAGTACTCGCAAGACAGTTCGGACATAAGATATAACGAATGCAAACATGAAGCGTATGAACAAATTAACCAGTGCGTTCAGACATAGAGATAATAAATACTGGGTGCCAAGCGAGGGTCTGAATGACTCCTCGAGCGGAAACTGCAACAATAGTAGTACTGGTGCCAAACGAGGGTCTGAATGACTCCTCGAGCGGAAACTGCAAGAATAATAACGCCACAGCGGGCGTCGGGGCGACACCACATAAAGGGCTTATAACATAAATAAAGGCAGTGCGTGCCACAGTCGGACGTCTGAACGACATCACATAAAGGGCTTATATTTAAAGTAAGAAACAAAAACATGCCACAGTCGGACGTCGGCGCGACGTCACATAAAGGGCTTATATTGTAGCTCAATAATTCAATAGTTCGGGAACATAAATTATCACAAGTACGAGACAAATATAAGGTTAGTCCATCCACAGGAATAATAATTAAACCGGATTTACCACTTGAGCTTGTTCACCGGGGACAAGTTTTACACGCGGATAGATATGGATATACTGATTACACTACTTGATCATGGATACGATGACTTGGAAGAATTTGACTCTGCAGAGTTTGTACTTAACCACAGCCAACGGATTTCCGTAGTCACAGGGACTAGTTCCGTTTACGGTGTTTTAGAAGAAACACGTCTAACCAGTACACACCCAATTCAACATTCCGAAGCCAGGGATCACCCTCAGCAACGTTCAAGATAAACCTTGAGACGGGGAGGCTACAACCTCGCGTAGCATGGGATCAAATTTCTATACGCACGCTCTAAGGGGGTGCCCCCCCTCTCGGTCCCAACCGGAAACACCCATGCCCCCTGACCGGATGACTGGCTTTAATCCTGGGCCAAGGTACCATCATCCCGGCCTCTCTGTTTGGTGTGTACACGGAAAGAGGTTACCAACTTACTAAACCGCATCCTGGCAAATGAAACATGTGGCAGCACGGAGGGGAAAAGAACGATAACGTGACTCCGTCCACGTCGACGTCGGGAATAGTCGGATGACGCAAGGCTGGTATGCTACAACAGTACCACCTTGCTGCCCTTCATGTCACCACATGATTAGGCCATCTCTCATCAGAGATCATCGCAACTTTGGAACATGCGGGTAGTTGCCTTACAAGCAACGAGGTATCCACCGATACTCATATGCCACGCACAATATTTCACGCAAACATGCAAAACACCTGTCATATCAAATGTTCAAACATGCTTGCCTGGTTCGGAGAAGTCGGAGTCTAGCTCGGCGAAGTTCGCGGCTCCGTCACCTCTTCCGGAACCTACGGCAATAATGAAAACGGGCACTAACGTGAAAACCAACGCGTGGACAGAAACTTCTCCAAAAAATTTCCAAATAAATCCCATAAAAAACTAGACAAAATTTTAAGACTGTCAGAAAAAGAATCACTCAAAAATCCCTTTTTATTAAAAAGTTATAAAGGTTTCTGTCCAGGGACTTATCTGTAATGAAACAGAAAAGTTCCAGGGTTTAAACTGAGAAACCAGAAAACGCTTCGGTAAGAAATGCGCTAGCTAAAGAGGGAAGGCGTATTTTGCCCGAAGGCGCCAATAGAAAACGGTTCGCGAGAGAATATAACAGAGGCTGACATGGGGGGTCCACATGTCAGGTTTAAAAAGCTCGCCGGCGCCCGAAGACTGCGGTGGACGCCGGCGTCGAACCACGGCGAGTCAGGAGGATCGGAGGGTACCAAGAGCTTCAGCGTGTTCTTCCGCGTCGGTGGGTGGTGGACTCGACCAACGGGGAGCACCACGTCGACGGCGACACTTTCTCCGGCGAACGGCGGCTCGGGTGAGGGTGGAGAACTCTGGTGGAGGGCTGCAAACTTCGAATTGAAGCGCGGGTCAGAAGGAGAGATGTATAGTGAAGCTACTGGCAAGAGGTGGGAGGCGGAGGTGCACGCACGGGGCCGAATCGAGCTGGATCCCGTGGCGGGTCGCGGCGGCCGGAGTCGAGGAAGGAGACCTCCTCGGGGCCCTTCCAGTGGCTAGGCGTGCTCTAGGTGGAGTGCAGGGATGGTGTGTGCTCGAGTTGAAGCTCGGGGCCTCTATTTATAGGCGGATCGACGGGGTGGCCGTGAACGGAGAATCTCCGGCGAGCGATTACGGCGATGCAGTGGATTGGCAGGAGGTTTGAGTGGCCAGGCAGCATCAGTGGATGTTACTGGTGTCATTCCCCCGCTAATCTCGGCTGGTCTTGGCGTAACGGCGTCGGTCCACGGTGGGGTGGCCGCACGGGCACGTCGGCGGCAGAGAGCGCGCTCCGCGCCCTGCGGTTCACGACGAGGGTGGCAGCGCGTTCTGGGGAGTGGAAGGCCACGCGGCGAGCTCCGGTGGCTTGGGCGGCGCTGGGTGGCGCCGTCAGCGCCGTGCCTCTCGCTGGCGGCTGCAAAGCCGCCGCTGGCGTCGGTCACGGGGCGGCGCACCTTCTGCTGCTCGTCGCCGACGTCCGCAAGGTGCCAGGCGCTCGTGCGGTGCAGGAACAAGGGGGAGGGGACGGGGAGCAAGGCGACATCGGGGCACTGTCGAGATCGACAACAAGTTCTGAAGAAAACGACAGTGCACTGAAATGTTCTCTGAACTTTACTGAACCTGAGTTTGACAATGCACTGCAGGTGTCGACAGAATGATTTGGCAATGAGAAAAAATTTCCTGGGGCTGGGACTTGGTGAGGTGACCACTCAATGCACCTAGAGGTTGTCTGATTTTAGTTGGAATTTTTGGAGAAAGATTTGAATGAATTTCACCAAATTTGACAAATCTGGTCCAAACTTGCAGCAAGTGTAGTTTGAAAAATTTGAACTGAAGACCAGTGGATCTTCATGGATCTTGGTTGAGGGTTCAAAGGACTAGGGAGGGGAGTTGGCTTGGGGGCAAAGATCAAAACAGAAAGTGGAGTTCCTTTGTAAATCACCAATGGCTAGAATAGAAGACAGAAATTTGTTTGAATAAGATTTAAATGGAAAATGATCATATGGGGAGGTTCAACTTGCTGGATTTGATGCAACTCATGATCCAAAGGTGAGGGAAGGTTTAGGAGAGAGTATTTGCACTAAGGCCATGGCAAAAGGGAATTGTTGAAAGTGGCAAAGGATTATTCCAAAAGCCATAGTGCAAATTTCAAAGAGACTTTCAAAAGGCATTTTCCCAAGTGAAAAGTATTTTGTCTTGAGTCCAAATGAAAAGCAAGAACCTCCAAGACCAAAAACAGATCTTGGGTGAATCCAAATAAAACTCTTGCCATAAAAAAAATTATTTGAAAAGGGAGAGTTCTTTTGAAGAAAAATTTAAATCACCTCCCTTAAGTCAAATATTTTTTTTTGAAAAATCCAAATAAAAATTTGGGTCTCACAGAAACCACCAAAGTCTCTGCCAAAAACCAACTATGAGCGCGTTACTGAAAAGGTATATCACGAAGCGGAGCGGTCGGGAAGTACTGTCAGTGATCAAAGGTTAAAAGAACGACGAGCAGCTGGGAAAAATTGCCCATCTCGGCGAACAAGCGAACCAATCGTGCCCCCCGCTCAATGTGTCTAGCGACATCGTCGCTAATGCTCCGGGGATGGTGCCCGGTTATAACAATCTTGGAGATTACCTGCCCGACGATGTACATTATGATTTCTTGGAGGTGGACGAACACAGATACGAGTACGGGAAGCCTCTCGTCAAAGATGAAAAATCTCTAACAACGATGATGCGAAGATTCCATGATTGGTACATGAAGACCTGCAGAGAGTCTGGGGGGACGAATACTTTGTATCTGAGAGTTAAAGAGGAGCACGACCTCGTTGGAATTGATCTGTTGTGTGTTCCATTTGAGGAGTTCTTCCAGTTCTTCAATCAAAAGGCCCTCGATAAATTAACGGTCACGTGCTACTGTCTGTAAGTACTACTTCTGTCATTAAGTCTCTATATATAGCTCAGCTCTTTCATTGCATGTATTTATAATTATCCTCACTATATTATGCAGATTGAAGATCGTCGAGTGCAGAAAAGCAGAAATATATGATATTGGGTTCATTAACACAAATCTCATAGATGAATTTCAGGTTAAAAAGATGCCAAGGCCAACTTGCTCAAATCATTGATAATAAATCAAAACAAAGATTTAATACGCTTTCCTTACAACTTCGAGTGAGTGTTACTGTCATGTGCATATTCGGTTTCCCTTATTACTCGAGCGAGGTTATATTAATGTAATTGATGAGTTATGCATACGTGCGCAGCTTCCACTATATTCTCCTGGAGATTAAGCTTGAGCGGGGACTAGTAACCGTCTTAGACTCGAGACGAAAAGATCCCGGGACCTATGCAGACATGACTAAAATTCTCAACAAGTAAGTTCAATCGATCATTATCGCACCATATCGGCAACTTTTTCTTCATTTCCTGATATCTCAAGTAATAATTATTTTCTTTATCTTGAAGGGTTTGGAAACAGTTCACCGCAGAAGCTCCGGGACTGCCGAAGGAGCTGCGATATACATACCCGAAAGTAAGTACTACTAGCTAGCTAGTTGCGCGCATCTCCCGTTGATTCTAGCTACTTTCATCAATGCCATTTATAATGCTTCATTATCAGTTTGATTGACCTCTACTTCTCGTAAGGTGCTTGTGGCAGGAACAAGGGAATGATTACTGTGGATACTACGTGTGCGAGTTCATCTACAACGCGACTTGCAAAGATAAGCGGGGCTACTCTAAAAGACAATATGAAGTGCGTAAGCAATAATATTCACAATTTCATTTTATTACACCGTCATTTATGTTGAGTTTCATTCATATATATGTATTAACCCCCTTCTTCAAATTAGACGTGGCAGATGCGGAATGAACTCCTACGACAAGATCGCATGAAAGCAATTCAAGAGGAATTGGCGGGATTCTTTCTTGACCACGTCATCAATAAAGCCGGAGAATGTAACAGCCTGATTTTTGGCCCTTTCTTTTTCTTTTGTTTTCTGAGGTTTTTGCCTGAGATTTCCTTTTTCCGTGGCTATGTGGTCTGGAAACTGAAGAAGATGCCCTCTTCTTTGTTTCCAGAGTGGTTTGTCATTCCCAAACCCTTCCCTAGACCCTGTCATTTTCATCCTAGCCCAAATCCCAATATTCTTTTCATTGGGAATATTCCTTTTCTATTAAAGGAATAACTCAAATTGCCCTAGGTTGTGAAGCAACCTTTATTTCCATCACTCCTAAAATTCCCAAATAATTCTCATAAATTGTTTGGGTCATATCTTTCTCAAATATGACAAAATATTTCATTTGTCATGTTTATCATCATGCTCAAATAATTCATTTCCTATTCTGCCCTAAATGGCACATTGTGAAGCAAGTGCTATTTTCCTTTTCCCAATTGACCTCAAACTCCTTGGACACCTTTTCCTGTCCATATGATTTCCACATGCCAAAATGCAACCTCATTTGCCTAGTAATTATTTAATTATGATTTTCCAAAGTTTCTATCCAGAAAGAAGCTTTGTGAAGGAGGTGAAAGATAGGCAGTCTTCAATTCTTTGATTCTGTCCAAATTTCAGTTTGTGAAGCAAGTATATTTTATCTTGCTCCAATATGCCTGCCAATTTTTATTGGCCTTATATTATCCATATAACTTACCTCCACCCATTTTGGGCATGGTTCATCAAGCCATTATTCCTCTAGAATTTTTGCAAGTTTCTGTCCAGAATGAAGCTTTGTGAAGCAAGTGCCACTTTGGTATTTCCAAATGGCATGAAATATTTACAGCAGCTTCATATCATCATATAACCCCTCTCTGCCAAACTTCAGCTCACAGAGATCAAGTATGTGAGTGCATCATCCAAATCCCCAATTCTGGCCAGTATTGCACTTTCTACTAGAACCACCATCTAAACTCCTCCTAGTCTTATTTTTGGTGATCAAAATCACCTTAGTGTGTGATCATCGCCAGACAAACTAGTTACCACGTTACCTATCTGGTTTAACCACAACAAGTTACAAACACCTTCTTACTCATTTACTTTGGGAGCTAAGTGCAAATCTCTTCTTTGCCCCTGGACCGATTTATTTCTTCAGTTGGACTAAGGACACCAAGGTCCATCTACTGGACATGGTCGGCCACGCCAAAGAGCGCCGCTTGCGCCAATGCGCGTAGTGATGATGCTTGCGTCATGGCTGAACGCGTGCTCTGGCTTGTTCCGGCCACTGTTCTCGTCTCCTCCCTCCTCGTCTCGACCTCCATTCGTGTCCTGGAGCTCGCCCGTGCTCGACTGCATCGCCCTGCGTTGCTGCTTCGTCGTGGTTCGCCATCAATGCGCCGCTAAGAGCAGTGCCCGTGCCATGCCCAGCCTCTGACCTCCATTAGAGCACTGCTCGAGCTCGCTAGCGATGCTCCAGAGCCTCCCCCGGGCCTATATATAGGACCCTCGACCCCTCCCGCAGCTCTTTCACTCCTCCCTCGCCTTTCTAATCCACCGGAGCCCTCGGCCCCCTCTTCTTTTCGCCGGAGATCGCCATGGCCGCCTCGGTTCCTCCTCGGTTCCGGCGAACCTAGCCCCTCTCCTCTCCTCCAGAGCTGTCCACTAGTTTCCCCTCATCCCCGCGGCCCGCACTAACCCTTTTCCACTCGCCGGAAAGCCCTCTGGCCGCGCCTCCCGGCGCTTGGCCGTCGCCGTTGCTCTCGGCCACCACCCCGACCGAGTCCATCCGGAGCTCCTCCCCCTCTCCCGTCTCCACCACGGCACTCCCCACACCTCCTCCAGCCTCCCCATCTCCTCCGTTCGTCGCCAGAGTGCCCGCACCACCGGAGAACCCCGTCTCCCGAAGCTCCTGGCGCCTCCCGTCGCCGCGACCTCCCCTCCTCTCCAGTCCTCCCCGGCGCCGCCTTACCCTCTGAACGGGTGCGCCATTGCCTCCCTCACCCGATGGTGGCATCGGCTCGGCCGGAGATGGCCGGAGCCGGCCGGCCCCCTCGCCTGAGCTCCCTTGCCTGGCCTCGTTCCTCATCTGTTCCTCGCGTGAGCGAACAGAGGGAGGAAGACGACGCCTTGCCAGCTGGCCAGGCGGGCCCCCCTCTCCATCAGACCCCACCCGTAAGTGAGCCAGCACCTTATCCACTCGGATAAGTGGAAACGTTTTCCTGGAATACGTTTTCGCTATGTGAAAGTGTGTTCACTTCCTCTTTTATCCAAAACGCCTTTACCCTTCAGGAAAGCGTATTCTCTTCTTCTGCGGCTAAAAATTCGTTTCCCTTCTCAGAAAACGTATTCGGTCCGAAGGCACGTTCAGTTTTTCCACCCAGGGGACTGTTTGCTGAAAAAGTTTCACCAATAGGTCCCTGATCTTCAACTCCTCACAACTTTTCAACCGTAACTCCAAATGAGGTGATTCCAAAGCCCACTTCTTCGTCTCGTCGAGCCCATTCTGTTGGTTTCATTTTCACTATGGTTTGAAACTGTGAAAATGACCTTTTTGCCCTTGCACGTAAACAGCCCCTCCGAGAGAGAACTGTTTCCGGCAAATCTTTTCGCGGCTTCACCGCATTTCTTCCCGGTGCCTTCTTCACCCCCAGGCAAGCCACAATACCCACTTGCATGATAGTCATGCAGTAGCCATGGTTTTCAACTTGAATATTTATTAAATGTTTGCTTGTTTAAAATATGGTTATCGTTGTTTCGGTAATGCTTCTGGGTTAGTGCTTACCTTCTTGCTATGTTGTTATGCACCTGGTTAGCATGCCCTGCTAGTTGCTAGTATTCCTTTCATATGCTTATGCTTGCTAGTAGTACCTGTTGATGTTGGTGATGGTCCTCGGTGCATAACTGCCGTCTGTCCTGAGTACCGTTGTTATACATATTTCATTGCATCTCGTTGGTTAAATGCTTGCATTGTTGTTATGTTCTTGCATGATATTTATGGTTGATGCTAGTGGTCATGTTATGCTATGAGTAGTGTTGCACTTGTAATATTTATGCTCGTCATTATGCCATGTTCAGTTGGAGATTATTCATAGTTGACATGGTGGATAGTTATGTTGCATCCCGTGCTTATGTTGATATCATTCTCATGCTTTTGTATATGCATCATGTTATTTTATCATGGCTCAGCATATTGCATTCAAGTTTAACCGGATTAAATTGAACTTGAACAACTGTTGGCTGAGTCATGGTGCCACCATATCGAAACTGACCAGTGCAACCACGCTTACCTTATGGGAGGTCCTAACTGGGTCTATTGTCGTGCCTCTCACCGGTGCCTCCAACTAGGGAAGGTTATGGGCGTGCTTACCCTGATCAGGTAGGCGCACATAACCTTGTGTGCCCGTAGGTTGGATGATAAGCGCTTTTGTCCCTGTTTGGGACGGACCACGACGGTGGTTGTTGTGTCTTTGGTAGACACAGGGCCACCCAGGACTAGCCCAATGGGGAGTGAGTCGGAGTGGCCGGGAGAGTGTCATGGCAGTAGATCGGTTTTGTCGGAATGCCGTTGGTCCACCCGAATGGGAGTGCGAGGCCATGGGTTCTGTAGTGTGGGTACAGTGTACTAACCTCTGCAGAGTATATATTAAATCTATCGATAGCCGCGCCCGCGGATAAGGGCCCAGTTTGTGTCGGTCCCACCGTGAGTCAACAGTATTAATAATAACTTGATTAATGACAACCCAGGTTCGACGATGAGATAAGTTGGTTGTGATTGCCGTAAAGATCACCGTTTGAGACCAAGTGTTGGTCATGGTTGTAATCGCCGGAATGATCACCGTGGTATCGAGGATACCGAGTTGTTGGATATTCGTGATATTGTGCGAGAATCATGGGTAAAGATCAAGCTCCTTGTGGTCATTTAATGATTACTACGGTATTGTTTATACCAAGCTTGATTTGATCCTGAGATGATCGTATGATGTCCGAGGATGGTAAGTGATGCATGTGATGGTTACGAAGTAACCCGAGCAGAATAAATAGTGCATAAAGTGTCATCATGTTGCATGCTAGTGTCGTCAGATTTATATGCTCATGCCATGCTCATATTGTTCCAGTTGTATCATGTTCATATCGTTGATGCCATGTTATTTCTGATGAGCTCGTGATAATTCCTGCTTAACCTGTAATTGCCATGCTGTTGTTTGTCTTGAATGCTTCTGGTTAATTGTGAGCTTGCAAGTACATTCAATGTACTGACCTGGCGTGTCATGCCAGTTTGCAGGTTGTGCCTGGATTGCTTGCTTGTTTGGTGTTGTTCCTGTGTTCGCAAGCTAGGATAAGCGTTCCAGCCAGAGTCCCTGCGGAGTGGAGTTCACCACCGTTGTCGTTGTTCCGCTGCTAGAAGTTTTTTCGCTGCTTCGAGTTGTTCTACTGCTTGCATAGAGCAACTGAGGATGGCGTAGTGTCGCCGTGCCGATGTTATTCATTGTAATATCGGAGACCTTGTAATCATATTCGTGTAATTATAGAAAGCTGGTTTGTTCTATGCTAAGCAGTGCCGTATTCCAGAAGACTTCTCCTCGATCTCTGGGCTGGAATGCGGGGCGTTCCGGTTTTCTCTGAGCCGGGGTGCCACAGAGAATACCATGTGGAACTTGAGTTCAAATGCTAGGGGATTGTAAGACATCTTACATATTGTATATGTATGTAGCCAGTAGCGTCGGAGAGATAATACGAAAACTTGTTGTTCGACCAATCTCTCGGAGAAGGAGAGGTTGATCACTTCTCTTGGTATGCATGACGAACTTCTGTACTTAATGGTTTCCTTCATTTTCTTACTAGCTAGCGTGTCGAGGGCCTCTCTATACGTATAGTACGTAGCGTCGACCAAGCACGGAGATAAGAGAGGACACTTCTCTCTATTAATTAATTAGCTACCTAACATAATATATGAAACACCTTAATTAACCATACAAAACCCCCAAATCCACCCCCCTTTCGGAAAAAAAACAAAAACCCTAGCCCCTGAACAGCTGACGCGTGGATGCCTATTGGTCCCGGTTGGTGCCATCAACCTGGACCAAAGGTCCTCCTGCCTGGGCTCGCAGCACCGGCCACGTGGAGGCCCATCTGTCCCGGTTTGTATAAGAACCGGGACTAAAGGCCCAGGGCATTAGTAACGACCCTTTAGTCCCGGTTCCCCAATCGGGACAGATGGGCCTTATGAACCGGGACAAATGGCCCTTTTTCTACTAGTGGCACATTGATAATTAGAACAGATTTTGTTGATGACAACACGGTTGAAAGCAAAGGCAGTGCACAACCAATACATATATAGGTCTTTCCACCAGTAATAGGAACGCCTGATCCAGTTCCATCCAACATCCTAATCCAGCACCAAGTTAATTCGTGACTAAGGGCCCGTTCGGTGTCCCTCCGCTCCATGCCTCCACTCCTGGAGCAGACGGAGCTGCAGTTAGAAATCTCAAAGCGGGCAAAAGGGTGCTCCCCAGGTCCGCTGATTTTAAGGAGCCAGTTGATTGCCGAACGGGCCTTAAGTCAAAAACAGCAGAACGGGCCTTAAGTCAAAAACAGCAAACAAAGCGATACTGCACTTCCGCTTCTGTAATTATTATTATCTTGCTAGCAGCAAAGAAATGTAGCTTGGCTCAATTTTCTTTGATCCAAGACCCTTCACATGCCATCACTGCTCCAAGCAAAACACAACATAAATTAGGACGGAGATAATTACGCATCAAAAGATCTAGACAACCAAAAAGGAAAGTAGTTGTACAACAAAAAATCAAATGTTACATGACACTGAAATGCCAAAATGATGCAACTGTTCCAGCAAAAAAAATGTATGAATGTCCCAAACAAACAGTTAGCCCACTAAACATACAAGCTGGTCCCACAAGATTGGATTATACACTTCTCGTGTATAAGAGGAGCATATTCAATTTGATATATCTAAACCAGAAAACAAGCATAAACATAAGCTTGCCACTGTAGGATGTAGGATCTATTATTGAAATATGTGTGAGCAACAACTCACTCAAGCAAGTATCCTCTAACAAAAATACCAAGTATTAAAGATAAGAGACACAATAGTCACATTTCACATGCCTACCGATATCCCTCTAATTTCTCTCCACTATCCCCAATCCTCATTGTCCTTCTCACATGTCTACCCATATCCCTCTAATTTCTCTCCACTATCCCCAATCCCCATTGTCCTTCTCACCTCGCCAATCATGCACCTATGCATAGAGGACACCTGATCCTCCCGTGCAACACCCATATTATTCCCAATGCTTCTCCTCTACGGTAAAATGAACAAACAACTTCTTTTACGACTAGGCAAAAGCAATTTTAGTAGCATCACCCAAGAGTCAACAGGCAAACCTTGCGGAACCATCCTCAATCGCAGGGAATGTGGGAGCCATATCATCATAAAAGGATGGATAGAATGCAGTATATCATATCTTCCAAGCTCATACACTTTACGCAACTTCCCGCACTTAATATCCAAGTAGAGTATAGATTGACCCGCCTGCAAAAGCACAAACTCGGCATTGTTCCCCACTTGGTTTAGATGGACATTCTCATTATGAGATATCCTCAAATTATCAAGCATCTTACGCAAACAAATGGTATCCACTGGCAACCATTTGTCCTTCTTGTGGAACCATATGCCGAGTTGAAGCTCCTTAGCATGGATAAGATATACACCGGAATCATCATTACCCCGTGACATCACAGCGTTTCTCATGCCATACTTCACCACCATGTGTGCGAGCTAACTATGGAGAAACTTGAGGCTGACAAATCCAAGACATGGATGTTGTTCATGGAGGCCATATATATTTTATTGTCGACGACCACAGGTCTTGGTACCCATAGCAAAAAAGGGTGGTGTGTACTTGTGATCGAGGTATGCATGCACCAGACATCGTCTTGTAACACAGATACGTGCATTGTAGATTTTGTGGAATCCCTGGTAGACTCAATCCACACATACAAGTAGGACAAGTTGTTACCTTCTCCTTTGGAAATGAGGTCACTCCAAGTGCAGGTATTGCCATCCTGCAGTTGGTGAGGTGGGAATCGTGGGAAGCTAGGTATTTCTCTATTAGAGCAGAGTGGTTTTTTTTTTTTGCGGGGTATTAGAGCAGAGTGGTTTATGCACTACTTTTGTGTATGTGGATGTCCTGCCGTCATACAAGTGGATGAAAACGTTTCCGTGCCGGCAGTCTGTGATGTAGATATTCTTGCCCTTGTAGGCTTCCAAGCTGATGTTTACTCGGTGAATGACAGTGCTTAGTTTGTGGGACTGTGGCAGCATTGTGATGAAGAGTGGGGGAGTTGGGTCCGACTGATTCAACATGGCGTGGACGTAGAAGCCGAGGAGGCGGGGCGCCTGGAGATTGCGGAACCTGCGGAGGAAGGCGAGGTCCGAGGCGTGGCGGAGCCAGCGCCTGCAGACTAGGGCGGCGCGGACGAGGGTGGTGGGGAAACCGACACGGACTATGATCTCCATGAGGTGATTGTCGGCGTCGAGCACCTCGGAAACAGGGTCGGTCTGCAGCCTCTTGCCATTGGCCCTGAAACAGCAGCAAACACCCAAAGAAAATGCAATCAATTCAATGATTTCTTCAATCAGTGCAGTCATTAGCAAGCATCAACACACAGATACACTAACGCACATCCATCAAGCTTAACATGCACACGCTATTGTACTGTGGCAAACACACACAAAAAAATGGAGAGAGAGATTGGATGGTCTCACCAATGGCAATGGGGAATCTCAGCAGGATCCATCATCTACCGCAGCAAAGGGAATGTTAGGGTTCGATTAGGAGGGGGGAATTGGCTTGGGCTTTCCGCGGGAGGAGAAAAATAGAAAAGAAAAGAAGTTACTCGGAGAGGAAGGAGAAGGGGGTACTCCGACCTCGTCGGTGATCGCCGCGCGGGGGGGGGGGGGGGGGGGGGGGGGGGGGGATCCGGGTCGATTGAGGTCGCCGGCGGTGCCGCTCCACCTTTCTCTCGCGAGCCTTCTTTTGTATATATAGAAAAATGGCTCGTTCGTTGCAACGGGAGAAAAAAATTCATAAGGGCCATGACCACATTTTGCTAGATCACTCTACTTTTCGTGAAATCGTGATTTTTTTTGAAACTAATGGACATTTTTCAAAACTCTTGAACATACCGGAAATCATGAACATTTTTCAAATTCTTGGACATTTTTACAGATTTCGAACATTTTCTAAAATCATCAACATTTTTCGAATTGATGAATATTTTATACTCTTTGCAATAAAAATAAAAATTATGAACATTTTTTAAACATTTTTCTTGAATAGGCGAACATTTCTAGAATCGACGCACATTTTTTTGGAAACTGGTGGAACAATCTTGAAATTCATGAACATTTTTTTGATTTAACGATTTTTTTTTAAAATGCATGATCATTAACGTTTTATGAATCAATAAACTATTTTGTAAGTCACAAACAATTTTTGAATTTTCAGGATAGTTTTCAATTCATGAACTTTTTTGATTGGCAAAATTTTGTTCAATTTCCTTAACATTTTTTAATACATGAACTTTTGTAAAAAGATCATAAATATTTTTGATTTCCCAAACATTTGTTTTCAAAATTGTGAACATTTTTTGAATATGCAAACATTTTTTAAACATGACGGACATTTTCTGAATCCACAAACATTTATGAATTATTAAACATTTTATTTCAAAATTCCCTTTTTTATTTTTTGAGACTTTTTTAAGTACCAAACTATTTAGAAGGAAAACAAAAAAATGAAAAATGAAATTTTAAAAACAGGGCGCCCGGTCATGGGCCGGCCCAAACAGGCGCGCTGTGTCTTCTCCCAGCGCGCAGAGTGCAGTATAGAAGGTTCATACTACATGGGCCGGCCACGGTGATGCTCCTGTGTGAAATATTTTTTATCATTTATAGTGGCATTGGTGGGTAATTTTGCATCTTAGGGGGCAATTTCGATGACGTACCGCCAGAAGCAAGAACCCCTTTATTATTATTATTAGATATAGATTCTTTTTAGAAAATAGATTTCTTATACTCTATAAACTTCTCCCCGGATCCCGTCCGGCCGCCACTCTGAATTGTAACGTTGGCCCATCCAAGTCCAGCCCAATCTTGCCACTAAAGGCCGTGCTTGAAAGTATCCTTCTAATCTTGAGCTCAAATGCTCCTCATGTAAACAGTAAAATCGAAAAAAAAGGAAAACAATCCAAAAAAACTCTGATTTTTTTGTGGCAAACTTTAAGAAATGCTTGAGGTGCATGCAAAATTTCATCACGAAATCACATTGGAGGAAGTTGTGGCAAAAAATATCAAAATCAGAGATACAAAATGCATTTGAAAGTAACATTTTCAGAGCATCGATTTTGTGTTTTTACCACGCCTTACACTGATGCGATTTCATGATGAATTTTTGCGTGCCCTCCAAACATTTCTTACAGTTTGCCACAAAAAATTCAGAATGAAAAAAAAAACAAATTTACTGTTCATCCAGGAGCATTTGAGCTCGAGATTAGAAACTCCAACGTCCGTGTCTGCTCTGCTATTTTTTGCTTTTGCTCAAACAAAAAAGGGTATTTGTTGCTAAGGCCACGTATCCCTGGCAATCACCTCTCAAAAAAACGTATCCCTAGCAATCTAGACTGAAAAAAAGTATCCCCGGCAATCCGTAAGAAAATGTCCAATTGTTCCAGAAAAAAGTGTATGCTACATGGCAAAGTGAGGGACCTTTCTCACGTTTGCCCATGACTGTTTTTTCAACAATTCGTATTTTGTTTTATAAGTTCAGCTAAAAATGATCACAGTTTATTTTCGCAATTTAACCCTTTTACGTAGCGCCGTATAATATAGCTTGCACAAAAAATCCTAGGTGGCAGTACCTCCATACTGTCGACGATGATGCTTTGAGCAAGGTTCACTATGATTACGAGGACTTGACCCTTTTTAAAGTTGTGCAAGTCAGCACCAAATTCCAGCATAATGATCTCTTGTTCCTAATGGATTGGATTACTAGATCCAATTTACAGGGTTCTCTCATAGTATATCTATAACTCTAGTAGACATCCACTACTAACTAGTTTCAACTGCGTTTTCCCCCACTTACTTATAAACACCAAGCGGCGCTTTGGATGTGCCTTTGATATCAGGGAAAGCGTGCACCTAAAAAGATATGTATGCTTCTTTGCACCATGATCTAGAGTACAACTCCCGCCATATCACAGTAACATGACGTGTTGGACATATTTTTAATCAAACTTTGACTATGAATTTAATTTTAATTATTTGGATTGAAAAATTGAATATCACATGTAGACTTAGGCATGGGCATCCTGGCCCGGAAAAACTGGTTCGAGCTAGGTTGGGCTTGGGCTTTATTTTGTAGGCTACAAGATGATTCGAGCCGGGCTCATGCCTCTATTTTTTTGGCCAAGTTTTTCAGGTTTAAGTACTTAAAATCAGCATTCAGGTGAAGTTTTCGGGCCGGCCTTTCAGGTTTTTAGTACTAAAAATTAGAGTTCGGGCTTGTTTTTGGGCCAGGCTTGGGCTTGAGAAAAGTGTAATTTTTGAGCTTTAGGCCAGGCTCAGGCTTGTATTTTGAAGACCATGATTTTCTAAGTTTGGCCCGAAAGATGCTTAGTTTTAATCACATGTATAGATTGTCTTAAAAAGTATTCCTACAATCTTATAATTTTATAGGTTTTATACATATATTAAAATAGGTGTTGGTGGTCAACGATACATTTTGAAGATCATGTCAATATTCAAGCATCATGTTTTCGTCATAGGGGTGGGGTACTTTTTGAGGAAAAAATATGGCACTGCTACTAGTTTTGATGAAAAACTCTAGAAACTATGCAAATGTCCTCCCTTCTTCTAAAATTTGGTAACAACCATACGTTCTAGAAACATATTCGTTAGACAATGTGCACTCAGAGCACTCGGGCTAGATATTTAACCATATAATAAAATGGATCTCCAAACATTCAAATACACTAACACATCGAGTGACACATAATAATCCATACAAATGTGTTTTTATCTTTATTTTTACATTAAAATGCAACAAATTCTTTTCTTATCAAAAGTTAACAACAACTTACATATTTTTCTCCGCAAAATTTTTATAGTTTTAGTTTTGGGAAAATGTAGTAGCAATGATAAATTTCAAAATTATTACATGGAATATGCACACCTCCCTTTGACTAATTATGCTAAATATAACCGAAAATATACCCGTCAAGATTTCCTGCTGAAAAAGTTATAAATAAGTAAAAATTTAAGAATATCAAATTATAGAAAAATGTATTCTATTGTCATGGACTTGTATAAAATATGCATACATATTGATGTCGATAATCGATCAGGTCACATTAAAAAGTTAATTGTATAACAGTTTTGGGGGTTTGATTTTACATTTATATATTACTCTGATTTCAGTTACAACAAAAAAGTTTTGCACTGATTCCTCTCAAAATAAAATATTTACTACTATTTTCACGGGAACACGCATATCCGCTCGAATCTCATGTTTTCGCGTAAAGATTGGGTAGCAAGCGAGGCTAACTGCAAATGGAATATATGTTTTTATAAAATTAGCTTAGTCGGAGAAGTAGAAAAAAAAGATGTGTATGGTTTGTGTCTATTACAATGATCTATAAAAAAATGCAGGTCTAATTGGACTCATAATATTTTATCTATTTGAATATCTCTGCTCATTTCCTGTATTCTGAACACTATCGACTAAAGTTTCTCCTCTGATTTATAGTCCTACATTTTACATATACTCATTACCATATTTTATCTAATTCGTTGCTCAAAAAATTTATCCCATTCCAGTGTTTTTCTCTCATTCATTTGAAACGGGGCCTAGGAAAATCTCGTTAGATGCAGCTGTGATTTTGGTCTGGTTGTACTCACAAAACATAAACTTGTTTCCTAACCCTGGTATAGGGGCTACATTATATCACTACAAGACACATGTAGTCTTTTAAGGGTGTTGTTTGTTTTAATCAATATCAAAGTTAATTTTTTGATTATTGGTTATCAACTAACACACACGGGCATCACACTTTTTTTACGTCCTCACTTTGGAAACGAAATACATGATGCATGCCACAAAAGTATATTGTTGAATTCATATTTGAAAGAAGTTAGTAATGGTATAATTTTTATAGCATATAGATCATATTTCACTTGTCAAATTGTAGACTGAAGATATTTACAGGACTTATAAACCCAAACAGTGGAAGTTTGTTGCATTTAGGGAATAAACATCAAAATATAGAAACAATAATTGTAATGCACGTTTAACAAAATGTTTTTCCTATCTCTATTTCTCAACTACCGATAGGTGCATAATGCACTTTTTTTAGTGTAATGTACATGTGTTTGTTTCATGGGCAATTCATAATTGTTGAGGCTTCTCTTTTGCTTGAGATTTGGAAACACCTTTCTTCTATTTTCTATGTTCTTAAAAAATTATATACAAGTTGCGCCTTCCAAATATTATAGTTGCACTAATAATATACGTGCAGTTCTAATGTTAGGATAAGATTAAGATTGCACAAATTCAAGTTCAGGATCAGCATATATCTTTCACTTGAAATTCAACAAGCAGAAGATCTAAGTCATTTCCATTTCACACACAACATTGTGTTTCAGCATATTTTACATCTTTGTACATCACACAAGAATTGTGCCAAATGCTTTCAAAACATTTCATTAACCATGAGTTTTTCTTAGGTTCCTTAAACATAGAAAATAGTGCTAAAACTATGTTTCCTTGTCTTGTCGAAATTCCTGAAGCTTCTCCTTTGTGGCTTGTTCATCTTCCTTGGTGCAGTCATGTTGTCTCCTTGAACATGTTGAAAAGCTTGACGAACTTTCCATCAGTTTGGCACTCAGAGATGGCACAAGTCCAAAGACCTTCAGGTCAAACATACCAAATCCTAAGCAACACTTTATCTATTCTCCATTTGATTAATCAAACACTCGAGCAACATTGTCACCATCTTGGCCATCACTTGTCGGTGTAACACGGCGCAGTTCATAAGTACCACAGTAAAATCATCTAGAGGGGGACACGAGAATTCAAGTATCTTTCCTGAATGAGGATGCTTGAATTTGAAAATGAAACAATCACCAAAGTCAAATGCAAGAAATTTTATTAAACGAAAAGAGATGCCGGCAAGATGCATCTTGGACAATACCTACCCAAGCAATGCAGCATGGAGACATGGCCTGTCTATCTTTGATATCAGATTTGAAAGATCCCCATGATATTTTGAAGGAGTTCTGGGTCTCAAAAGTGACAATGCCATGCTTTTGGTACCTTCATATGTTTCATCACCAAGTAGGGGGTTTCCTAGATATTTCGCATGTGCTCGGATCTGAAAACCGATAGGTGCAGGATCATTAACAAGATAAAAGAAGCGTTTTTATTTGAGTATAATTTCCCAACATTGAGATGTACATTGTCTACACTTCAAAATTTCAACTATAGCCTAGAATGCTTTTTTAAGCCATAACAAATTCGAAAAAATATTGCAATTGTGATGCCCCCTTCTTCAAATATGAGACAATCGTGTAACGTAATCACCTGGTGAGTGTGCCCTGTCTCCAATCTCCACTCTACCAGTGCAGATCCACCACCACAAAAGACCTTTCTTACTTTGTACCTGTGAAATTTCTTGAAATAGCAGAGAAATAAATTTCTTGTCTGGAAAAAATACCTAAGCAACAAAGCCAGACAACATTTGAAAGTTGCATAAACAATACAATATTACAAAATAAAAAGATTAGGACAGTATTTATGAAGAGAAGTTCTACTCTTGTGCGCACGATATGTATAATTATAGGAAACAGCAAGGTCCAACTTCATGACTCTTTGCCAGCACAGTAATGCTAGGAGCAAGGAGTGGTATCTTGAAATGTCCAGGTCAAAACAGTCAAACGCATTATTATCTAAACCGTTTGAACTAGTTGATCATCGTACCAGTATGACAATGACATCAGGCTGGTTCATCCAGAAGAACTTAGCTTTAGTGACAACAGATAATTTTGACTAGAAAAACTTGGCATTTAAATAGAAAATTGTGAAATATTTAGTTAGAAATGTGACTTTAGTATGTATGCTTGGCTGTCCTAGTAATTAAGTATTTATGTTTAAGCTAAACAACTTTGGAGAAGCAACATCATATATGGAACCACAAAAGAGAAGGCACAAGTCACAAACATGAATCACCTACTAGCAGCATGCTTTGCATATCTATGGTCTGATCCAGGAGCGGCGAGCATACGTATCCGGTTGTTAGGATCACGGGATATAGGCACTTAAATTCTCGCAGAATATGGACTAGGTACACCACAAGTAAGACCGATGTATACCCTGCTTATTGTATGCAGCTTGAATTGTTCTGCTAATTGAGCATGAGAATGCTCATCCTGTCAACAAGGTGATTCCGAGATAAGTCAGTAAACTAACTTACTAAATAAGAGATATCAAAGTTAATATGGTGAACACTAGCAATTTCATTTAAATGCAAGTGCTACAAGAAGCTCTCAATGTTTTGTTTTGGGATAGGACAAACTGGTCAATACCTTAGCTATAACAAGAAGTCCGCTTGTCCCCTTATCAAGCCTATGCACAATACCAGGGCGTACAATACCTTCACGAACATCTGAACTTACTTCACCAATTGCAAATTGGTCAACATCAAATACATCAACGTCATCATCTGAAGATTCAGGGCACTCATCATCAATCGAGTTACGTGCTAAGCAGGTAAAAGTTGAAATCTTGCAGTGGTGAAATATAGCATTGACTAAGGTGCCATTTGCATTCCTTGGTGTTGGGTGAACAACCTATAAGTCAAAATACATACACTGCAAGAATAATTATTCTCCCTATTAGTATAAGGGTTTATAATAAACTAAAAAGAATTGTTGTTAACAGGGCAGTACAACCAACATTAACTCAAATTTCGATGTAATACCAACAAGGAAAACACGTCAATGAACAAGCCTCAAATTTGAAGTAGAGTGATACCTTTCACTATACACTGATTTTACAGATAGCCAGAGACTTCTAATCAACTGTATGTGTGGTTATCTACTTGATATTTTTTTAATCATTATATTTCTCGGTTAACTAGACAACCTCATTAGGCTCAGAGGTCACATGTTGAAGGTCCAACTATGTTGAAAATAGGATGGACAAAAAACCTCATGTGATAAGTTCCTAGGAACAAGGTAACTAGGCAAGTAAATCTTACTCTCCCATATATCACTACAAAAGATAGTGCGTACCATATGAGCCGGTTTGTTCACAACGAGAAGATGCTCATCCTCGTAAACAATGTCCAGTGGAATGTCCTCCGGCTCTGCCTTTGCGCTCAACGGCTGCAGCTCCGACATGGTGCAGCTCACCTTGTCCCATCCCTTCACCGTCTGCGAAACCTACTATGTGCAGAAGCGCAAAACAAGCCAGCTTTAGAGAACCATCAAATGCTACCAACACATATCTACAAGGAAACTTGCACTATTTTTTGTATCAGGCAATGCATTGTCTCCTCAGCTATTTAGCATGAAAAATTCTAGTTTCTGATATTAGTTGTGCTTTTATTTATTTTTTAGAGGAAAAGAGCTCACACCCCGGTTCCATTGCATTACAATGAAACCAAGTTTTTACATATCACCCATTACAGGTCCGTGGAGAAGAGTAGAAAGAACTGCCTCGGCAACACGAGAATGGGAAATGAAGTCTAGCAACCAAAAACACCAACATAAAGAGAAGCATAATAAAATCCTAAACTAGACAGATAGGAACAATTGACAGCGAAGAGAAGCACACAGTCCAGCAGTCCAGTGCAGTGCAGGCATTAGGTCTTCAGGGACGCGCAACCGCTGCAGGTCCAGAGGCAAATCCGGAGCATCTAAACATTTTCCATCCCGGGTGTGGACAAAGCAGCAACGGGGGATCTCAAGCAAGTTGTTCTAGCTTTTTCGTCAGTTATATCTTTTATGTACAGGAGCACTTATTTTAAGCTTGCAACTTAGCAGATGTGAAATGATGACGAAGCTTTCTAATTGAATTCGGTAGTGATAAAATCTAAACTTCCTAGTTGGGAAGCAGATTAGGTTTAGGCAGTGAATCATCTCTTCATGTCATGTCTAATAATTAATGTTTACATGTTCAAACTATGGGAGATTGAAACTAAAACTTATGTAACTATGAGATGAGATTTTTGTATAATGGAGTGAATTATCTTATCTTCCTTACTAAGAGAACATCTCTTAGCTAAGAGAAGAATTTTTTTTGCTTCTTTCTCTTATAATTCAGAAACTATCCTTCTTCTTTTTTGAAAATTCAGCAACCATCTCATATGTGGTTCATTGCTAAGATATGACCATTATAAGTGCTCTTAGATTTCTTGAAACTACTGAATTGTTCTTCTTTCCAATACATATTTGTGACAATCATACATTCTAGAAACCTTTGTCAACATATTTGTTAGACAATGCACTTAGAGCTCGATCTAGATATTTAAAGTTGGATCTGAACGCATGCAAGTACACTAATACATTGAGTGACACATATTAATCCATAGAAGAATGTGATTTTTGTTTGTTGTTTATTTTTGTATAAAAGAGATTCCATGGGATGAATGCCTTTATTATAAAAAATATATTAAGAGAAAATAACATAACTTTTGACGCACAATATGGTTTTAATTTGAAACAAATGTACTAGTAATGTTAAATATACGAACTGTATATTACTCCCTTCGATCCAAAAATCGTGTTGTGGCTTTAGTTCAGCTTTAGTTTAAATTTGAACTAAAGCCACGACACTTTTTTTGGATCGGAGGGAGTAATATTGAGATATATGAATTATGCTAAATACAATAGAAAACATACTTATTGAAAAATCATTTTAACAAAAATAAATCATAAAAGGTAAAAAGGTACTAAGTAGATCTAGCCACCGGATATACATGTTTCTCCAATGGGGAGAAAAAGAATATTTTTTTATCCAAACGGTAGCCGCAGCCACAAGACGAGGTACCGTACTAAGTAAATCTAGTATTTGATAGTTTCTTCTTGGGAATCAAAATTAATCTTCAAAATATTTATTATGAATTAAAATCGGCCGATAAAATGGAAGATGTTATTTCTAACATGTTGCTTTCTTAATTGTATAATACATAATCAAAATATTTAAACATAATCGTATACACGCCTTTTTTACTATAAACAGTAGGGTAAAACCCCACTCCAATTTTTATAAATTAAAAGTACTAACAGAGGTTCTTACATGGGTTGAGCTAAGCCAAAATAAAACAAAAGAAAGGAAGGAAAGAAAGAAAACAGAAGAAAAAAAACTAATCTACAAACTACAAAGGAAAAGATTACAACAGATTATCCAACAAAGATTATATATGACAACATATATGTTTTTTATCATGTATCTCAACATATTCAGCTCCAAAAGATAAGTGTCCTTACATTTCTGAAATGATGGTTGTATTTGCTGGAAAATGAGATTATTTCTGGTTATCCAAATAGCCCAGGAAGCAAGAATGATAATTTCCATGAAAAAGGTACTCCCATCTTGTCCTTGATGTCTTCAAAACCCTCCAAAACAGATATGTTTCTGCTCTAGAGGGACAAAAAGAGCCCAATACCTAGCAGCAAAAGGGCATCCCAAAAACAAATGACGCAGACTATCTTCCCGTTGCCAGTTTAAAATAGCACAATTGTAGGAGTCCAAGTGAAATTTCTTCTGAGAAGGTTTCTTGTGTTAAGTCATCATGCAGAAACATCCGGAGGAGGACCTTGTGTTTAGGCTGACAGGAGTTGTTCCAAATCCATTGGAAATGAAGAGGCGCTATTTTCACATGAATCATGATCATATCTGCTTTGGCAGAGGAGAATTGATCAGTGCCCCAAATATAGCTCCAAGTATCAGTGCAATCCTTGAATCCAGAGTTCTTTAGAACATCACAAAGAGCATCCACTTGTTTGAATTCCTCGTAAGCTTGGACATATAGTGGCAGGCAAAAAAGATCCTCAGGGGATTCACTTTGTAAGACTCCCTCCAAAGTGATTTGAGTATTTCTGGCAAATGAAAACATATGTGGGAAAATGCTATGAAGACTGCTTGAATTCCAAAGATCAGTCCAAAAAAACAGATTTACCATCGTCTCCCACATGACATCTAGCCAATGATTTATAGAACTCCACCGGTTCCAAATTAACCTTCCACCAAAAGGACCCTTGAGTATGATTCACTACAAAAAAAGACACTTCCGTGATGATACGTGTTTGTCACAGTAGGTCGCATTTTTTGTCATGCATGTACATCCATGACAAATTTATGACAGAATCAAGATAGTCATACCTGTGCTGTCGTAGAAGTGTTCCATGACATTACCAAAATTATCATCACGGAAGTGTCCACTTCCATGACGATAAATCGCGCGTCACAGAAGTGCTTTCGTCAAGGATGACCGACACGTGGCATCCACCGTAACGGAACGCCGTTAAGCTATCGGGTCGGGTTTTGGATCCGATAACCCATTAACAGCCCCGACCAATGGGGATTTTCCACGTGTAAAATCATCATTGGCTGGAGGAGACACGTGGCAGGTCCGCGTTGGCACAGGTGTCACTCATCCAATGGGCGAGACGCGCCTATGATATGTTGACACGTGGACCAGCCCATCAAGTTTAAATGGGCCGGCCCAACTGAAGGCCCACAAGATTTTGCGAACCATAATGGGCCGGCCCAGCTAAAGGCCCACGAGATTTTGCGGACCATAATGGGCTGGCCCAGCTAAAGGCCCACAAGATTTTGCAGACCATAATGGGCCGGCCCAGGTAAAGGCCCACAAGATTTTTGTGTGCCATAATGGGCCGGCCCAGGTAAAGGCCCACAAGATTCTTGCGGATCATAATGGGCCAGCCCAGCTAAAGGCCCACGAGATTTCGCCGACATTAATGGGCCGGCCCAGCTGTAGGCCCACAAGATTTTGAGGACCCTAGTAGGCCGGCCCATTAACTGGCTGCCATGTTTTGGGCCAAATGCCGGCCCATATTTGATCCGGTCCATTAATGGTCTGCCACGCTCCGGGCCTAATAGTGGTCCATATGAGATCCGGCCCGTTAAAAGCCTACCACGTTCTGGGCTAAATTACGGCCCAGATCAGGTCCGGCCCTTTAAGAGGCTTTGGGCTCAATTATGGCCCATATCAGATTCGGCCCGTCAACTGGACACTATGCTTTTGGGCCCACTTGCTAAAGGCCCACTTAGTAATTCGGCCTGATATTAGTTTTGGCCTGTTAAGGGCCCGTTTAACATTTCGGCCCTATATTAATTTCGGCCTGTTAAAAGCCCGTCATATAGTTGGGCCTAACTACGGCCCGGTTTGCATCCGGCCTGCTCGCAGCCGATATCTGATTGGGCCAAACAAGGACCGAGACAATTTTGGCCTGTTAAAAGCCCGTGATTTGATTCGCACAATCATGGGCCGGGGTTCATTTCGGGCTGCTGCCGGCCCCTGAGCTATTCGGCACATTTCAGGCCCAACCTACATCGTGATTGCATGACGGCCCGATTATGTACCGTAATTTAACAGTTTGGCCGGTTTACTGCGAAGACAGGATATATACAGTAAAATAACTGCAGCATCGTGAATAAGAAAAAACCTAGACTATACAATAAAGAAATTACGGCATATTACATCCACTGGGCATCAAAGTTCGCCACTATGATAATAAAGCACAAGCAGACAGCAGATTACATACACTGGGCATCAAAGATCGCCACCAATGCAAATAAACACGCCGACAAAATAATATACAAAACCGACAACACTTCAATAGAGTTCAAGAAAGGTTAGCCCTGCTGGGGAGCTACAGCGCAAGCAGCTGAGCAAGATGATGAGACTGCGCTTGTTCAACACTTATATCTTCCTCACTCTGAAAGATAAACAAGCAGACAGATGACAGGTTTTGCACATAAAAGTATCAGTGCTGACAATTCATCACATTTCTTACTGACGAATAAAGTGACACAGTTTAAAATTGCATTAACACAATATGGTATTGTTCAGGTCAAGACATGGCAGGAAATGACATTGTGAAGGAGTTGGCAGCTTCACGACACCACTGGATTATAGACCAAGAACTCATAAGTATCAATGGTTAGTGTGATGTCAATTTATACCATTTCAGATTGGCAAATAAAGAGACGGTTTAAATAATAGTAGAATGATATGACATTGTTCATAGTTAAGACATTGCAGAATATGACCTTGTGCTATAGTGGGTAGGTTCACCACACCACTGGATTACAGATGAAGAACAGAAGCTTACATGCAGTGCAAAAGAAGATCACTTGCTCTGTATAGTTTAATTTACATGGTATGAAGAAGGAACTTGGTTGTACAACTGAAAACTTAAATTGATAAAGGACAAACTTTTGTTTATGAACTACATAATAAACTTTAAACAAGCAATTTGATGCAAACACCAAAAATAAACAGCTATTGCAGTCATGCCTAACCAAATATATACAAGAAAGTTTGAAGGCTTGAGATGGACAAACTTACATTATTGGTGAAGACAGGCTCTATAAAGCCCTTGTCCATGCTGATGGGGGGGCAATTCAAGAAGTTTACCACAGAATCTTCTTCAAAAGCATTGCCTTTATTCTACATTTTGTTAAGAGTAAATATAGATGTGATAATATACAAAAAATGGAGAATATTTAAGATAAAATGAAGAGTGATGCTACATAACCAAGTAGCTATAAATGTAAGTGCAGTGATACAGGAAAAAGGTACAGCCAAGAGCAATGCACAGCTAAACTTCTTCAGTGCCAACCTTATGGTAAGAGTAAATATAGATCTGATGTGTAGAAAATGGAGGGCAAATGAAAATAAGCTGCAGAGTGATGGTACATGAACAACTACCTGTCATTATAAGTACACTGATAAAGGACAACATGTACTTACAAGAATAATGCAGAGCTAAAAAAACATTGGCATTGGATATATTCTACACTAATGTAACCATTCATACAGATCAGATAATTTGGAGCGGACAATTGATAAGCAAGCTATCATGCATACTGATGTCACATAGTGAACCAGGTATGTATGGAAGTACAGTGATACAGGACAACAGGTACTAACAAGAGCAAAGCAGCGGGCAGCATATTTGCGATATCCTGTTGTTCTTGTCAAACCGGAATTCTTCTTCGAGCAGATTTCCTGCAAAAAAGATCCGTAAGGCACATGCGGAAAAGTAGAAGTTCAAATTGTCATGTGATTTCATAGACAGTACCTCATCCTGGGAACGAGACCAGTGCATAACAAGGTTTTTCCATTCAATGTCTTCTAAATTTAGCACAGGAGACTTCACCGAAAATTCGTTTATAGACTTGCCATCAAAGTGTGATTTCCTCAGGTAACACCGATACTGCTGCAATGCTTCCTTGAAAAGCACAAGCAAGCTTTGCTCGTCATGACTATCCAGATTGACCCTCGCCTAGTTACAACAATGTAATGTAAATCATTGATGTGTTCAATCAGCAGAAAACAGGAAAATAATAACCATGAATAATAGCACTTACACGTAAGTTGGACAGGAAGATGTGAAAATGGTGTTTGTCTTCACAATAATCTTCCCATGATGGGAATATATGCACGTAGTCCCTAACAACATTGAAAGCATTGTCTTTTAAACTGGGAATAAATGGAATGGGGTTCCAATCTGCAGGAATTGGCCGTCTCTGCAGTTGGGATAGGTCTTCGGCCGGTGGACTTGCTGTACTTTTTGCTGGAGTGGGATTTTTCTGTGGTACAGCTGGTGCTATGGCAAATGAAATCAGTATACCTTTTGCGGGAGTGCAGGTCCTGTGTGGTGGGGCTAGTGGTGTGGCCAGTGAAGTATGGGTACAGTCTGCTGGAGTCGGTCCTACGTTTTGTGTCAGTGGTTGTACAGCCAATATAAGTGGGGTGCTGTCTGATTTCTCCGGCACCACCACGTTTTTCAAGGACTTTGCTGGTGCTCCTTCAGGTTCGGCAACCACCCTCTTCCTCTTTGATGTCTGATGCACAAGAACAGCATTTGAGTGGAAAGACATGGTATGATGACAGATGGAATATGTATTGATAATGGATGGGCATGGCATCTCGACATATATGATGAGTAAACTAAGCAGATGGCAGTGCAACAAAGTAGAAGAAATGCAAGACAACATATGCAAGATACCCGCAATCAATAAGACATTGCTAAATTAGAACAGGCACCTTGATGGGGGAACATGACAGGCCATCTGCCTTTGACTCCTCGAGGTTAGAATAGTCATTAGGATCATATTCTGAACAAGAATCAACAGGTGGGGAGCGTGTGAGTTTCATTGCATCTAGAATGGCACTCAATGCCTTGGTGCCAATTTTGTAAGTCATTGCAGTGTTTAGCTTCAAGAGTGGACTGCTGTTAGTGCGACACAAAGCAGCTACACAGATCATAGTGTAGATATAACGGGAAAACCTTAAGCATCAGAGTAAAATCAGCAAAGTGGAACTTGCTGGAATATATGTGCTAGTATTGCCGGTACGGCTAGAAAGGCTTCGGATACCAGCTCTCTTCAAGTGAAGGTGCGGTACTGTTAATATCAGTGTAACTCTCAAAGGCGACACAGCTCCCCGCATTTCCTTGCTATTCTTATAGGATTCAAGTGGGCATGCCACTACAAATCCTATTCCTATGTTTACAAGATCCTACGAATCAAAGAGGCTCAAAGTGTCCATCACAACCGACCGTATAGACCTCTACACTGCAAATGTCCCTGCTCATCTTCAGTACAAGGAACATACTGTACTACTATCATACTCCCTCCGTTCCAAAATATAAGTCTTGGTAGAGATTTCCACTATGGATCACATACAGATGTATCCAGATACATTTTAGAGTGTAGATTCACTCATTTTGCTCCATATGTAGTCCATGGTGGAATCTATACAAAGACTTGTATTTAGGAACGGAGAGAGTACATATTAAAGAAGAACGGAAGAGGAACATGGTAAAGAAGAGCAAGCAGATTTTGGATAATAAAATGTTGGTTGCACAGTGCCCACACATGATGAACCAGAGCGCATTAAGAATGCAACTCCCAGCTGTCTCTCGACCATTTCAGGCGGTTGGATGAAGATCCTACGTCTCCTAACCCTTCTTCTTCCTCGTCTCTGATTCTTCCCATACAGAACACCGCACGGGCCGCCGGCCGGACCACCGGCCCCCACCGCCTGTGTTCCTCCGCCCCCCCCCCCCCCCCCCCCGCCGAACCCCCACCCGCGTCGAGTTTTCTTCGTTCGGCGAGGCCCCACAACCACCCGAGCCCCTTCGATCTTACCGGCGAACTCCGGCGAGCTCTGAAAAATCGACTGACCCAATTTTGAAATTTAGTCTACTGTGATTTAACTAGTGTGGAATATAAAAGGGGAGAACCATAAGCATTGGGAGTATAGTGTTGAGCGTGCCATGGCGGATCTGAAGGTGCAAACCGGACAAAGGCAACTTCGCAACCAAGACAAGAAATTAGAGTAAAGCAGTGGCGATCTATTTTCTTGCTGCGATAAATAAGTTGAGCAGATACGAAAGAGTACCGCCTCTGGTGCGGCGCCGTGTACGCATCTGCTGAGAATTTGACGATGCTGCGGTAGCGATGGCTGTCGGCGGCGTGGAAGCAGATCTAGGAGGGTAGACGGTGGCGGTGGGGCGCGGTGGACGAGACGGTCGTAGGAGCGGCGCCGGCAAGGTGGACGACGACGGGGATGAAGCGAGAGGACGGGATGCAAGGATCCCGGTCCGAAGCCGTGGATGAGAGAGGTCGATCTCTTGTAATGGACGGCGGCGTCGGGGTATCAGCTCCGGCATGGTGGAGGAGGACGGCGGTGGATGGGGTGGCGGACGGCGGCGCGGACGGAGGAGGGTGGGGTGGAGAGGGTGTTTTGGCGCCCACGGAGTACGAATGGGGAAAAGGGAGGTAGAGAGGAAGGGGGGAACCATGTATTCAGGGCGCGCTTGTCTCAAATGCGAGGAAATTTACAAACTTAGCCCCCGTTTCAAATTTCTACTACATCACAGCAACATTAGTCGGTTGGGGATAGGACGGTAATCTCGCATACACCGAATATTTGCCGACGAGAGTTTGTTTTTGGCGCCCACCGTGTATGAATATGAATCGGGGAGGGAGTCGATTTCGGCCGAGGACACACTGTGTTTTGGTGCCCACCGTGTATGAATCCGGGTGAGAGGCGGTTACGTCACGTTTGGGTGAAATTACAAACCTACCCCTATCGAAACCTATAGAAATCCAGCAGATAGGCTTTGCGTGGCAGGGATAGGCAGTAGTGATTTCCATCTCGCAGATTTTGGTTTCGGGCGGTTACTGCGACTTTCCCCGCTTCGTTCAAATTTTGCAGAGTGCACGTTTACCATGCCAACTCAATTCGAATCCCGTTTGTATTCTATTTTTTCGGGCGGGATCCATTTTCAATTGGAATTACATTCTATATACATCATTTTTATATATACTTTCAAAAGCACAACACCATTTATACATAAATATGGTTTACAAATGGCATGATCTCAGATTCATAAGGTTGTATCCATCAATTTGGATTTTCAAATATTTGAAACCACTTTATGTTGAAATCCAATGTATGCATTCCTCGCTAACTGTCTCCAATTAATGTGTGTTTCATGCGGGTTTTTTTACTTCTCAAACATGTATAATGTGTTTCACACACGCAACATATAGTGTAATCCCGTTTAGACATTAATTGCATATAAACCATGCATTGTTTGTAATTGAAGAATCTATGGATCACCAATATTGATAAACTATATAACATTACACGTGTGCCCAAATTCAAATGAATATGCATGTTTGATACACCAATTTGCGTTATGATATTATCGATGTCGTGATCTCCAGTTTAAATATTTGAATCCCCTTTAATCCAGATATTCGTCTCATATAGCTATCACTCATGCTTATATAGGACTATCTCTCTGGACCTATACGCGTTCATCGTCTCTCAGGTATCTCTCGTGCTACCTGTATGTCGACAATGATCTTTTATCTTCGTAACACACTGACGGTACTCTCTCCCTCGACCTTCATCACTCTATCTCTCTCTAAGTATATCTCGCTCCCTGCTATGTGTCTCTAACTATGATTCTCCATGTGGAATCTCTTTCTCTCACACAAACACAAAACTTTGTCTCCCGGGGTCTCATTTCTCTCTACTATTCCCATGTGTGCCACTCGCACACCCCTCATACAGAGATGTCTTTCGCTCCTTAGATATGAGAACCTACGACTCTTCCTCTTCAATATCTCTTTCTCACACACAAACACAAACTCTGTCTCCCAGGGTCTCATATTTCTCCATTGTTCTCTTGTATGTCGCTCACACACACCCTCTCTCCCTAGAGATATCTTGCGTTCCCTCGTATGTCTCTCTAGCTATCACTCTCGTTGTGAAATATCTTTCTCTCTCGCAGACACAAAACTCCGTCTCTCTGGATCTCATTTCTCTCTGATATCTGTTTGTATGTGACTCACATGCACCCTCTCTCTATCTCTCTCACACCCACACACATAACCCAGCCTTCTGATCCACTCGACTCCTATCTCTAACGCACACTAGCTAGCATCTTTATCTTTCTATTTATCTGTTTCTCCATCAACCTTCTTTCTCGCCCTCACTCTTGATTCCTATCACGCACACTACATATGTTTCTCTCTACATGCAGTCAAGTGCCCTCTCACACACATATATAACTTCACCCTTTGAACCACCCGACGGTCATCTCCAACACCCAAACTAGCGGATGTCCCTCTAGCTAGCATCTCCATCTCTGTATCTATCTGTAGTTTCTCCGTCAACATTTCTTTCTCGCACGGAGTCTTGCTTCCTATCACCCACACTATATATGTCTCTCCATACATATGCATTTATAGGTTGGTCTCTTTTGCACAATCGTTGCGCCTCACTCCCTCTGCTCGCCATAGATGCATGCTCCAGCCCACGCCACTATCTCTTAAAGACAAAAACACATGCTCAATTGTCGGGCCTTCTTCCCTGCATTCTCACATGCATGCATATTGTCATACCGATCCGTCTCTCCCATGTCGTTGATCTTATGACTTATGTCTTCTTTCTTTTATCTCGATCATGCGCGCGCGCACACACACATCCCACGTATACATGTATACCTCTCACACATGCACGTTCAAGGTCTCTATGTCTCCATACATAGTTAATTACCCTCAATCCTAACGCCACATCGAATCGTTCTCCTCTTTTGTGCACATAACTTCCGCCTGGATGGGTAAAACACACACTCACACTTAACAATCTCCTTCTAGCTACCCCCCCCCCCGCCTCTCACTCTTCCCCTATATCCCCGAAACCAATAAGACCATCCCTTTGTTTAATTCCCGCCTACATGCACCATCGATATATAGTAGTCTTCCTCGGTGTCTCTCGAACAAACACGTTCTCTCGATGTCGACTCCTCTCACGCGCACACACCTTCTCTTCCCTCTCTACGGGCATTTTCTCTCTCGCACCCCATCGTTGGTGGCCTCTACCATACACATCACCTCTCTATGATGAAGCCATGCACACTAAAATTACATCCGCCACAGAGGACCCCGCGACACACACACACACACGCACGCACGCACCCCCCCACACACACACTAAGACTCCATCTCTCTCTCTCTCACACACACACAAACACACACACACACACACACGCACGCACGCACGCACACCCCCCCACACACACTAAGACTCCATCTCTCTCTCTCTCTCTCTCACACACACAAACTAAGACTCCATCTCTCTCTCTCTCACACACACACACACACCCCACACACACACTAAGACTCCATCTCACACACACATGCTCCAGGCGGAGCATTTGTTCCTACCACCCTTCATCCAACCTTACCCGTATGATAAACAATCACCTTTATTTACTTGCATAACATGGACAAATTCCACTTTACTTTAGTAGTCAGCAAACTTATCATCTGTACCCTTATAAAAAAACGAGTTGGCGGTGATGGTGTGCCTGCCATCTTGTAATACAGACCGTATGATCTATATCTGAGGATAGAAAGCAAACTATGATAATTTTACAAAAGATACCCGCACCTCTCTCCACATCATTATCTCCCGCAACCTCATTGCTCAGCAATTAAAAAAGGAATAAGTCTCTGGAACAATCTAGCATGCATGGTGGCCGCTGCCGCCTGCCGGCGCCGTCCATCCCCATGCCTCCGCCCATTCCGACCACCAGTCACCACCACGCTCCACTCCTCCTCGCCTTATCTCTCATCTTTCATTTTTTCGATGACATTCTCGAGATACCAGTTTTCTGATAAAATTCTCGAGATATCATTAGTTTTTACACATGGGATTACTCCTGCATGGGTCAATCACAACAGGTGTTTGTAAAAAAATGCATATTGATGTTCCGTGCAATGCACGAGAATCTTGCTTGTAATTATATAACGCAAATCACGAGCAGGAAGTGACATTTTTTTGACACAACCACGTTAACATGGCCACGTAAATCACTAGCTAAAGTAAATACCATTATACTTATATCCCGATGCAAAAGGTTGAGTACATGTCCGAAGAGTAGAGTCGCACACACGCACTCTGTCTCTCAGAATCTCTCTCACACACACACCAGTTACGTGACGCCCACTTAAGCAGACACGTATGTTACAATTTGTGCACCCGCGGGTACACGTGATGCTGCGCATTTATTTAAGCCGGAAGGCGAACCCAAACAGTAGCTGCATTCATTCCCCTCCCGCCGCCTCTTCTCTGGTCGCCGTCGCCCGGTAGCCATGGGCCGGCCGAAGGTAACAACATACGCCATACTCCCGCCGGAGCGGCGCTTTAATATGGAAATTTTAGTGGTCATGCATGCATCTTTTTGTGCTAGCACTCCTATATAAGGGTTGACCGGTCGCTTCCCGGCGGACGTGCGCGGGCGGTGGAAGAGGAAGGAGAAGGGAAGCGGGCTGTGGAGTAACATTTTTACCACAATTTCTTAGGAAACTGAGTGCAGTAATTGAGTAGTTTTGCAAACTACCAGTACTACACCTGAAACGGTTCAAAACCTATACTCCCTTGCCAGCGCGCGCTTCCCGCGTGAAACGGTCAGCGTCGCCCTGGAGCGTCAGTGCCGCATTAATGCCCGGCCAGAGCGGAGGCGACCTCTCACTGGCGCCGGCTTTGAAGTGGCGCGACGGCCGAGAGAGCGCCGCTTCCCGGTGCACGCGACTGCTCCGCGTCGAGACTGGCCATAGGCCCTGTTTGGATCCATGGGTTAGAGTTAGTTTGAGCTAGTTGGGGCTCAAATAGCCCTAAAGTATCCAAGCATGAGGGTTTAAATTGGAGCAAGTTGCACCGAACCCACCAAAAAAAACTATCCCACCCAAGAGGTGCTAACTGGAGATAGTTCTCATTGGGACCACTGAAAAATCACTTTTCTCTCTCCATGAAGTGCATTTATTGTCAATCTAACCCTGTCACCCAAACACCTCTTTGGCTACAGTTAGTTCAGGGTTAGTCATGAGTTAGTCTAACCTCTAGCTAAGTTAGAGTATCAAACAGGAGCAGTATAGGACATGCAAGTTGCTCAAAGCATACAGGCAAATTCGTACGTGAAAGGATTTTTTTCTTTTTGAAAACGGAACGTGAAAGGAATTTTTTTAGAATGCTCTTGGCATGTCGCTAACATGTGATAGTTAACCGACCTCAATAGACGGCAGAAACGCCAGCCCGCCGCACTTTGATAGAGACGAGGAGGGAGAAGCGATACAGGCTGCTGGATTACTAGAGATAGGTGTCGCACGGAAGCCAAGAAATATGGTGATAGCGTGGGTTAGCCATGTACTAGTATGATGTAACTACACTGGGCTGCCGTGTTTCGTACTCTTCCAGTCCACTGTGGAGATGATTGGTTAATTTTATATCGCTGAATAATATTAAATATTATGAGTGCAGACGCTCCACCACGAGGTTCCTTGCTCCTTCTCGGTCGTCCGGAATCTATGTTCTTCCACTCTATTTTTTTACGTGAGCTTTGTTCATCCTTTTGCCAACACGCGAGACATCTAGCATCAAGGTGCACGTGTTATGCAAGGATCGTTCCATCTATATGAAGAACACGTGGGACTGGAACTACGAGACGGACATGTACCCAGGAGTGGACGTACGAACCTGAGTAATGTAGCGCAGTAAGTGAAGTAGAAAGGCACAAATGGTATGAACATGCGTGGCATATAGGGTGTGTTTGGTTGCGTTCTCGTCTCAGCATAGTTGTTCCCTCTTCATGCATGCTCAACTCAACACCCCCTCTTCATGCATGCTTCTAGTGTATTTGTGCTAAACTAGTGTGGACTCATGCACCCTCCATACACTCTACCAAACACCCAAAAGTAGGTCGAGAAGGGAACTCTTGGGCGGCATTTGTCTCTTACTACGTACTACCACTAAATGTTGTACGTGCAATGCACGGTGATGTTATGGAGTACGTGCCTAAGTACTCTACTACTACTATATTAGTTGGAGGCACATATTAACTTTTATATTTGTTTACGTGTATGCCCCGAGACCTTCCAACTAGACGTGTCTTTCTCTCCAGGTCGCACTTTGTATCGTTCATACCACTAAGTACTACTACGTGTGGTCTCCGACCCAGAAGTGGAAGAAGTGGAGACGCTCTACCACGCTGTTTTTTTACGCTGGGCTCTACCACGCTGTTCATGTCCCACTCCTTTCGCTGACGTGTGGGACATCCAGCACGTGCCGTGTTTGGCACCCTTCGTCGTAAGAGTTGAAACGCTAGCATTCATCAGAAATAAAAAATAATTATAAATCGGCAGTGATACTATTTTTTTGCGAACCAATCAGCAGTGATACTATACCACGCGGTTTCCTTGCTCCTCGATATCGGAAAGAATACTTCCGTTCGCCAACATGTGGGACGTCGACCATCCTGGTCCACTTGCCATGCACGCAGAACTCCAAGGGAGAGTCACCCAGGTCGTCGCGCCGCAGTAACAATGACTAATGAGCCGTCAAATCACAGGCCCACTTCCCACTTTGAAGTTGCTCGGACGAAGGAACCATCATGACTTCGTTGAATTCCGCTTCTTGAAGAAAACTACTGTACCAGCAGTACTGCTAGCTACAGTAGTTACTCCAACAGAGGCCTCCTTTCGTTCATAGGATAGGAATATGAAAATCATAGGAAGTGAGATGACATGCATCTCAATTCCTATAGAGAAAGAGATGCCATTTGATGCTTAGGATAGGAATTTTTCCATTTAGTCTAGGCTAATGTACTGGTAATTTGCTCTAAAAACTACAGTAGTAACTAGTAGTACTGGTACATGCTCGTACTCAGACACAGACACACACACTAACTACTAGTACTACTACTTCTCACATGCTGGCCAGACGCCGTCGTTCTCCTTCCCGGCTTTGTCGGCGACACCCCACCGTGCTTGGATCTCCGCCGACCTCTCCGCAGCAGCGCGTGCGTCCTTTTCTTTCTTGCGGCGGCGGGCCTCTCTTTTCTTGAGTGCTTTCTGACTTTTCCGCTCCCTCTGTGCGGCTTTGGCCGCCTCTTGCTCTACCGCCCATTCGGCCTTGGCATCTTCAAATTCCTCCCACATAGTTGTGAGGTCGCGAGCGGCGATGAACTCGGCACGGCGGGATGCCATCGCTTCCCTACCATTTTGTGTGCGGTCGTGGGCGGCGAGGAACTCGGCGCGGCGGGATGCCATCGCTGCCTTACCGGTTAGTGTGCGGCGCGGTGGCATGAACGACGCTTGGTGAGAGCTCTGGGGTGGAGTGGCCGGACAACCGTATAGTGCATTGGTTTGTCAAGAGCTCAAGGACAGAAGACGAAGCAAATTTGGATTCCCCTTCAATCCTGGTCATTTATTACCGAGTAAAATGCATTGGCGGTCATCGAACTTGTCTTGATAGCTCACTTTGATCATTGTATACGAGATATGGTGATTATACGGTCACTGGCTCAGCGTATAGCTCCGTATTTGTCTGGTTGACCAGTCAAACAGTCCGCATGCGCCTCATCAGCTCGTGTTCTTTATCTATCTACGCGGGCCTACCTGTCAATGAGAAAGAAATACTGTAAAAACCAAAATTATGCGTATGTGGGGAATCAAACCACGGACTCGTCGCTGCAACGCACCCTCGTCAGCCAAATGAAAATGAAATACTTCGCGTCAGACACTCACGCTCACGCTGTCAAAGCATGCTAATGCATGCACGTCGCCCTCTAAATCAAAGTCCTGCTCATGGCGCAACGCAAACGGCGAGCCCATCACCTGCGCGCCCCGGCGGTGCCTGACATTACTGTTTAGACGTTTGATGGAGGCCTACGCGAACGCCGAGCATGTATTCACCTGGCTCAACACCAACGGTCATACTCGGACCGCCTTGCTCATGTATATCGTCCATCACAACGACAATCTATAAAACAGCCTAAGCTAGAGAGGGTACTATGGTAGTATGGTACGGAGTATGTACTATCGTGAGCGACCGATCTTAGTGCCACTGCACACCGAAACCCCTTCCATCGCTAGCGCGCGCTTCCCGCCTGAAACGGTCACCGTCTCTCCAGAATGTCAATGCCGCATTCACCGGACTTAACTGCAGGTGCAATTGGTGTGTCACTGACATGCGGGCCAGATGCCCGTTGGGCCCACATGTCAGTAACCCAAACGCATCTGCAGTTAAGTCACTGAAGCAGCGTCCGCATTCACGCCCGACGAACCTACTCCGGCGCCAGTTGTCCATCCGTCTGCCGCGGCTCATTGCCATTCGCCCGCTATATTAACTTGAGCCCCAGCTCCCAGCCATAGCCAAAGACCCACACTTATTCTCCTCCGGTCCCTTCCTTCTATCGGCACCACTTCAACCATGGCCTCCTGGCGCTCCGAAGCTCTCTTGGACGTACTGTCGCAGGAGCAGATGAGGGACATCGGTGGCTCCGCTCCGGGCGCGCTCCAAAGCTCTCTTCGACGTACTGTCGCAGGAGAAAACGAAGGAGATCGCCGGCACCCCCCCGGTCGCCCTCCGCCGCCACGACCACGAAGCCGGTGCGCGTGCGCATGCGTAGCCGGCAGCGAGGAAGAGTAGTACACGGTAGGTCGCCGCTGCTCTGGTCCCGGGAAGGCCACCGCTACTCCACTCAGTCGATGCCAAGCTTGGTGGGGTAAACATCAGCGGCCGATTAGCCTCTTGATGGCGACATGGAGGCGGAAATCTTCAGAACCTTGTGCTCCGGAGGAGGAGGTTATCGAGGCGGATGAGGAGGAGGCAAAGACAATGGCCGGCTTTCTCGAGTTCATGGCCGGACATGGTGGTCGGGCGCCGGCGATCGTTTAGATTAGGTTTACAGTAGGTTTTAGTACGGTTTGTGCGAAATTTGTAATGAATTTTGTCCAGTTTGTAGGAAAAGTTTTTGAAATGTAATGAATTTCATCCGGTTAATTTGAAATTTGCTTTGTTTGCACGAATTTCGTCCGGTTAGTTCATATAGTTGTCGAAAGGTATGCGGGCAGCATCGGATGGCATCCATCAGTGTCCTCGGACAGATGCCAGTGTAAATTTGTGGGCCAGCGCTGGAGATGCCCTAACTATCATGCTATAATCACTAACAATCCTCCATTATTTGGCAGGGAACAGTTATCCCTCGATCAAAATCAGATCCGCGGTGTTTCGCACTCCTCCCGCGTAAGAGTGTAAACTCTTGCTTACATAAAAATGGAGCAAGTGGACGGCACTGTAGCACGTCATATCACTCGAACTAGGCCCGCCTAACGAGCGGGAAAGCACCGCCCTCGTCATTTTGTTCTGGATTTCTATCGATCGATCGCGCGAAAATGTTACGCTTCGCAAGTTCTAAAGGAAAAGGCGGCACACTTACGACTCGTACGCGTGGCAACCCGACAGTCCGGCTCGCACGCCGCTCACCAGAGGGGACACGCGTTGTCTTGCAATTTCACTGGGCTCTGCGTGTTTCACACTCCTCCGTCGTAACAGTGGAGACAATAGCTTTGCATAAAAAAGATAAACAATGAATTACTCCGTTGCTCGTTGCCTCTATATCAGGAAAGGAATACTTTCATTCGCCAACATGTGGGACGTCGACCATCCTGGTCCACCTGCCGATGCCACAAAAATTATCCCGTGGTCTACCCTGCGTGGTATTGGCAGGCCAACACTTTCCCACTGTAAGTTGTTCAGAAGAAGGAACCATCATGACTTCGTTGAATTCCGCTTCTTCAAGAAAACTTACTGTACCCGCAATACTGCTACCACACGCGAAGACTGGACGGCACTGTACCACATCATATCACTGAAACTCAGGGCAATGCAATGATTTTGTGTTGCACGTTCTCTATACTTTTGCAGCCTAGGTCATCTATTTTGGAACGGAGGGAGTACGTCTCTGCACTGCTATGATTTTGTGTTGCACGTTCTCTATACTTTTGCTACGATTTTCCTACCCTAGGAACCAAATGAGGCCTGAATGTATCCGTGTCGACTATTTTTTGATCAATCGCTAAGCCTACAATTTTAGGAGCTAGGGCTATTGGTCGATCGACGAGGGATAAGTATAAGCGTACCACGAGCTCATTAGCCCAAATGTTTCTCTTCGGTGAGTGTTTTGCAAGTACTATAGCTCACACAATAGCTAGCCTACTAACACCAAGAATCATCAAACAAGCCCTGCTGATATAGTAAACAGTTCAAACTTACATCTAAGCATGCCATATATTACATCAAAAGCTGGTGAGGATACATCTGTTTCCATAACTCGGAGAGGGTTCGCATGATTCATCGCATGATTCACTATCAAACAAAAGTAGCAAGATCCGCCCACACAAGACAGTGCACTAGCCCTAAGATGGTTTGATAACACATATCGTTCTGGTAATTAAACACAGGGCAATGCAAACTACCCTGAAGGATTAGCGCAACCAACTATTTCTTGTCAACGATCTCTCGGGCAATGACCACAGCACGAACAACGGCATGGGAATCGATTTTTGGGGCAATGTCCATAGGACTGACCGCGACATCAGAATTGATCTCGGGGGAGATGTCCACAGGATGGACATCGGCATCGGAATCGATCTCCGGGGCGATGCCAACAGGACGGGCCACGACATCAGAATCATCAAGGACAACCACCGGCAGCTGCACAACCCTAACATATTAGCAAGCACATTGCAAATAATCAAAAACCACAACTATGGTAATAAGCCATTATTTTTTACCTTGTGCAGCTCACCGGGGGATCTCATCCCTCCGGGGGCCATCTCCTCATCCTCGATGGGGGCCATCACCTTGCTAGGGGAATACTGCTTCTCAACGGCTACTATCTCCTCAAACTCGGTCTTGAGCCTCACATAGGTGGCAATCAAAGTTCCTGGGGTAGGCATGGTGGGGCCCTTGCTGTTCTTCCAACTTTCTTTGAGGAGTTCGTCTGCCAACGTCCTCAACTCTTTGGCCAATGCTTGTTTCTTGGAGTTCTTCGTCTCCATGGGTTGGCCCGCCAACATGGTCAACTCATTGGTCGGTGCTCGCTTCCTGGAGATTGCTGTCTCCAGTGGGTTGTGCGCCGGTAACTCTTTGCCTAGTGCTCCAGGATCCATCAATGAACTGACAAACAAAAAACAATCGAAAGGAAACCACAATCGCAATGAAAACGGGAAAAGAATAGGATGTGAGAATTGGTCGGCGCTTCGCAAAAAGAAGATTATTGGAATGAAAATATAGCAGCATAACTGATTCGCCCACCTTTCCTTCGTCGGTATAGAAGAAAAATGGCAGAAGTGAGTAGCCTGGAGTGAGGTTTTCTTCAAGAAAGGGAACAAAGGGCTTGAACGAGCGTTGCAGCTGTGAAATGATGGTTGCTTCGTCCAGTCCAACTTGGAGGCCACCTTACCACTTCTGGTAAAGGTGTGGGTTTTGTGATATGACGGGTCATGATGGCCACACCGGGGTGACAGGTGAGTCTCGACTGTAGCACCTCGCTGTGATTTGGTGGATGGCACGCAGGCCCGGATGCTTTGAAGTGCCCCGCATGTAGATAGAGCAGCTAGTCATATAGGAGTGCTCAATATTGTGCACCGCGACCAAGGCGGAGAGGAAAACGACAGAACTACGTAATCAATGCATGAGTTTAATTAGGGTAGTTTTGTAAAGTATGAGATACATTCCTCCAATCATAAAATGCCTTGGTTCATGAGATTTGAGCCCTATAAACCGGAAGGGAGGGAGTACTACACACGGTGTAGTCTAGTCACTTGTTGAAATCTCTAGAAAGGCAAGTACTCCTTTCCGGTTTACAGGGCTATACTACTCCCTCCGTCTGGGTGTGTAAGTCATCTTACGAAAACCAAATAGTCCCAAAACACTTAGGCATGGTGCATTAACTTCTACCTTGTTTCTTGTTTCTTGACATATCAACCAATAAGAGATGAGAGGTGTGCATGCTTTTAATGACTTGCAATGGCTAGTTCATTGCATGCAATGCTATTAATTAGCAAATAAACATTGGTGACCCCAGGAGGAAGCGGTGCTAAGCGCGTGGACCTATGCAGAATGAGTATCAACCAATGGATAATGGAGTTTAATTGTTAAACAATAGAAATTTTGTCTCATGCAAGAGCCTGGCTAGTATATGCGTGCTCCAAGGAACCGCACCACGTGAGCATTCGCAACTTCCACGTTCGGGTTGCGCTTGGCTCTTCGCCTCTTCGAGAAGATGAACAATGATGTTACTACTACTTCTACAGTATCGAATCCACTGCTGCATTCCCATCCACCTCGTGCGGGAGGGATAGAGTGTAGCGAAAGCTTCTACTTACTGCTCCTGCCTTTGCGTCTATGACAGGTGGGCCCAACAGGTGGTTGGCCCTCCTGTCATGCAGCCAAAGGCCGGTGCAGTTAAGGCACCGGAGCTCAGTCCGCGAGGGAGAGGGCGTTGTAGTAATCAAATTTCTCTGTCTTGTACGAGTTGACGTGACACATCAAAGCACTTGACTCGATATAAGTCTTTTTACACATTTCAAATGGGCTACTTCGTATGTAGGAGTAGACATATTCTGCTTCGTATGCAGTCACTTGTTGCAATCTCTAAAAAGACTTATATTTGGAAATGGAGGGAGTACAACGCATGCGTGCATGCCGTGACTTTCCTTTTGATACTTGCATGTGTTG
The DNA here is from genome assembly GCF_018294505.1 of Triticum aestivum. Lineage (NCBI taxonomy): Eukaryota > Viridiplantae > Streptophyta > Magnoliopsida > Poales > Poaceae > Triticum > Triticum aestivum. The sequence goes on from NC_057814.1 coordinate 621,403,735, forward strand.
ATTTGATGCACCTTGCCAAATTTTGACTATAAATTTAACTAACCAAATTCTCATGCATGTCACAAAAAATTACGGGGCTGTTTGGATTGTGACTATGTTTGTCTTATGTTGCCACATTATTTTTCCCACACTTGCCACACTTGCCTAACCTAAGTTGTTCAAATTGTTAGACACACTTTGGCTTGCCTAAGGGAATCTTGCCACAATTTTTGTGTCTATGACACATTATTTTTGCGCCTATGACATGTGGAGTAGAAAATATAAATAATAATGCATGTTGGGGCAACCCACGTTTCCGCTAATTTTAGCCATGGGCTTCTTCACAATTTTTACGAGGGGGTGGTTGTTCATTTAATGGAGGGACTTGTAGTACCAGACTTGAACGATACAAAGTGCGACCTGGCACACCGTAACACCACTTGGAACAAGCGGGTAGCTATCTCAAAAAACAATCAACAACTAAAAAAACCCGCGACCTGGCATGTAGTAGTACACAATTTTAAACGATTGTTTTGATGGAGTGAAAAAGGAAAACTACCCCACTACATATATATAGGAAGGAGCCTCTGCGCTTGCTTGCTAGGGTTGCTCTATTCACACACTCTCATCCTCTCCAGATCTAAACAAGATAGGGGTAGTAACACTGTCTTTCTCCCTTCAAAAAACACTGGCTTTCTATCCTCATCGCTGGTTACAGATCCGGACGTATCCCCCTCCGTCGGTGAAGGGGAGGAGGGGCAGCATTTAGGCCGTCGTCGACAGCGAGGGAGGAGACCCATTGCCGGCCGCACCGTTATCTCTGGCCGGGCGCCAGCGCGGGAGGTCCTCCGATCCCTTCGTCGTTGCCTGTGGGAGGATCCGGCCTCCCGCCGCCCACCTATCCACATCCCGATGACCTTCAGGTATATCTTTGTTCGAAACCGCCTTAGCTCTACTTCCCCAGCTCGCTACGTTGCTGCATGTGCATCATTTTCTACCTCTCAGCCCCTCTCGATCGGATGGTCCAACGTCACCTTTTTTTCTTCTATTGTTAGAGGTAAAGCTACTTCATGGAGTCGAATCTTGTATACTTGGTTCAAACAAGACATAAAGTGGGGGTGGGGGAATTTAGTATGTACATCGGACTTGGTACAAATAGGAAGGAAAGGGGGTGAAAGTAGTACAGACTGGTCATCCAACCGGTCTCTTGGTCAAAAAGGGAAATATGGGGGTAACGCTGTACACAGTGGTATGACCAGGACTAGATTTTCTATCCACACATAGGAGTAGGTGGCTAGAGTGAACAAAAATGGGACCAACCCAGATATGTTTCTTGGATGTTTGTTTCTCGGGGCAACAAACTATGAATCACCACTGTATGCCCCTGTTTACGTACATGGTGCTGGACTGCTGGTGCACCCACTGTCCCATGCCCTTATACCAAATATTTAGGCTCTATTCGGAATAAAGGGGCGGAAAACATAGGTCTTGATGAAAATAGAGGAATAGGAAAGGAATGTAGGTATAAAACTATGGAACAGCAAACCGGAGGAAACTCTCAAGAGAATGTGTTCGGATGGACTACGAAATGTACAGATTTGTTTTTTTAGAGTAGCATGCTTGGCAGTATGAGATGCTATTTGTTTATTTAGCTGCACAGTGACTACTCTTGTCCTCACCTCACGTACCACACATAGGTTGATTTTTTATTCCGGCAAATACAGCACATCAACCTGTCTAACGCATGGCAGCGAGTGCCTGCCTCGGGCTTCCGCCCAAAAAATGAGCAGCGCGTGGATGTTTGTAATCCTATGGAATCAGTACTACTAGACCAGCTTTCCTATGAAACACTATTCACCTTTCCCATGTTCCGAACAGTTGGAAGGGAAAGAATACCGTAGGAATTGTGTTCCTACGAAAATCCTGCACCAAACCTGTGAACCGAACGCAGCCTTAGCTGTTCTTAATCTAATGTCCCTGGTAAAAATGAAGCCATGCCACTATTATAAGCCATGACAAGTTTAGCCAAATGTTTTTTCCTGTAATTGTTTGAGACTCTGACTGTTTCCTCTGTGACTTTTTGTGCAAACAGGGATATCCAATTCACCTGGTTGCTGTTGTGACCTTTTGGTGCACTGCACAAAACTCTTCTTAAAAGAAGTGACTTTTGTGCTGTTTAACTGGAATGTCAGAATGGAACAGTTGGTTCATTTTGGTGGAACTACACAAAGGAAGATCTGTGTTCCAATCCTCATCATCCATATTGGCGCCATAACCTTCCTTTAGGTAAGAATGATATTTAATGCATGCGTTCATCTCTATTTTCCGACTGCCATGAGTAAACAATGCTGTTTTTTACTAGTACACTTGTACTCCGTCACTGACAAAACCAATTCTGAATTAGAAGGCCAATCATGTACTTGCTTTCACCAACTGGTGAGGAGAAAGAGAAACAGAGCATGAAGAGGAAGAAGAAGAATAATAAACAGTGCCAAGGCGATCTTGCTGAAGCCAGAGGCCTCAGTCGAGGCCATTCAAGGGCTCTGGCAATGACTACCTTACATGTGAGACGATCCTCCAGGGAGCCCTTCCACTTCTGCTGTCTCACTTAATTAATTAGGAGTACTTAAGTACCACTAATTTATTACTGCCTAATTTTCCTGTTGGAGTTAAACAAATCTTTAGTAGGACCCTATGCTGAATCATGTACGTGTGTATGTTTGTCTATGGAGGTGAATCATGTGGTGGAGCAGGGAGGGAATATTATTAGTATCATGACATAATAGTGCTATTGTTTTGCATGTCAATTTATTGCCATTGGTTCAATGAGGCAATGTTTTGTGTATTGTCCATCATGAATTTGATGCTACTGTTTGAGTAATATGCTAATGTCTTCCTATCCTTTCTCACTAAGCTAATGAAGGTTTCACCTTGTTCCTACTTGTGCAAACATGGATCATGTTGTGCCAATCATACATTTTAGTGGAACTACACAAGACAATACAATGAACTGTATCCCAGCCAGTGCTTTAACTCTGCTAGAAGTTCTTGATAATCTTTCGATATAATCTCAGCACTGGTAAACAAGAGTGATTTCAACCATACATTTGAAGTGCACAAAAATATATACTATTGTGTGATTCTAGTGAGTGCTTTATCATCTCTTATGGGACTACATGAATAAGCTTTTTTTCTCAGGTTGGTACGGGCCTAAGGCCTTCATCCATATTAGTTTGCTGTCATCTCTATTTGTATCGTGCTACTGTCATGAGAAACTCTTTTATCTTTGCATGTTAAAGTTTTGCAACCTATGATAAATGGCAATGCTTTGAGTGTTGAGTTGAGCTAATTGGCACTGATTAAATAAACTAATACCTCTCTTTAAGCAAGACTACTATGTTGCTAACTTTACCCATTAAGATAATGAGGGTGCTTCTATTTGTTAGTGTATGTTTCATCAACTAGTCCCACTATTACAGTAATCTCACTCTCTCAATATATGTGCCAACAGGGATGCTCGATTTTGGTGGAACTACACAAAAACTTTGGGTGCTTCATTGCCTCGACAGCTTCCGTCCTTTCCTGTCAGTCGCTAATCTCCGCTTGCTTTCTTCCTTTGCTATCAGTCGCTTCGCTTATCTCGGCTTCCAGTCAAAGGAAATAGTAATTGATATGCTACCTCACACAGATTGGTACTGGTCTTTATCCTGATTATTGTGCCTGTCATATGTATTGGTAATTTGGTATTGTGCTACTGTTTGCCGATTTCATAAAGGAGTAATTTGGAGCCTGAACTCGCAGGCAAATCATTACATCGGGTGATTTCAGTAGACACAAAATGATCAGATGGACAGGTACTTATGCTGCTGCTATGTACTCCAAAGTTCACTCAGACAAGCATCGATGTTGACAAGAAGTGCCTATATTCATTCGAGTATCAACCGGTGTCAACCAATTGTCAAACTCCAAGTATTAGGAGAGTGAACGCCAAAAATATTGCTTGGTGCATAGCCCAGAAAAACGCAGTCCAGTCTTTGGTCCCAACTTGTGCCTTTTGGTTATCGGCACATATGGTAGCGAACTATATGGCATGGAGTCTAAAGATTCCAGACAAGTTGGTTGACGCATATATTCATCTGGCACTTAATCAGTCTGCACGCCAAGGATGCTCCATTTCAGTTGAAGTGCACAAAAAAATTGGGTGGTTCATTTTCTCAACCGCCTCCTTTCTCGTCTGCAATGTAGAATTTTGGCGAGATACAGGACCAAGATGAGCCAGTAAACTAGTTGGATGAAAGTAGTGGCCAAGTTGCTCAAACCTCCCTCGGCACGAGGCCACTATTTGAGGATAAACCTACAAGCAAAGTTCAGATTGTCTGTGCTGCCTCTTATGTACTCGAAAGTTTACTCGTACAAGAACTAATTTTAGCAAGAAGTACCTCAGATTGAACACCATTTACCAGTCTGTACCCTAGGTAATTAAAGTTCGTCCATGGATCATATTGGATGTGATCTCAATCAGTTGGATGCATAAACATACTGAACATGTGTATATCTGAATCTTTTTGTGAATTATGTATGAATATTGTTGTGTGATCTATCAATCATTTGGATGCATAGATATGCTGAGCTTGTGTATATATGAATCTTTTGAGTTGTTGATAGTGAATGTTGGCTATGAATATGAACGTGTCCTGTGAACCTGAGTTTGATATGAATGTTTACCTTTTCTGTTGTATTTGTGTGTGAACTTGTTAGTATGCCTACTGTGGGGTATAAACCGCAGGTCTCTTATAAAAGTAATGTTGTGTCCAATTTATATTTCCCTTCTAACCACATTATATATATTTATATTATTACTATTATCGTATATTTTATAGAGACTTATATATACATTATAAAAACATCCCACGTGTTATTAACTTATAAAAGTAAAAGTTTAACGGAAGTTGGCAAGGAAAATCCTGGTTGTTTTTGACTCACAGGCAAGGAAAATCCTGGTGATTGCGTACAAAAGCTGCGAAGATTTGAAGGACCAATTTAATAATAACGCGCTCATTTTTATTTTGAGCAATAACTCGCTAATTTCTTAATTATATATGTATATAATGTGTCTCTCCAGTTTATTCTTTGATATTAATTGCTCCTTCTAACATAACATTATATATATATAACGAGCCCACCTAATACGTGTATTTCAAGGAAGTGCAAATGGGCTGGGATTTCTTAGAAAATATAAATGGGCCTGATTGACGCGAAATTATTTGTTCACCCAGCCCAGCAAATGGACTGTACATTGTAGAAAACATGGGTTAAATATATGCCACATTTTTGCAGGCTGACATGTGGGCCAATAGGTCGAAGCCTACGCAGGGCGTTGTCAACTTGGTCAACAAATGATTGTGTCATCCACAGCCATTGGATTTATATCCAACGGTCGGCATGCACCTTCAATCTCTCGTCTTCTTCCTCCAGCCTCGCCGGGGCCGCCTGGTCCGGCCTCCGGCGGCTAGCGGCTCTGCTTAGCACGCATCACTGCGAAGCGCTACCCCACCGCCGGCCAGGCTATCCCTCCACCCCTCGACACCTCCTGTTATTCTCCACAGACTACAGCCCCACGCCGCAACAGAACCAGTTATAACCCTTCTCCTCCTCTCAATCTGCGACTCCACTGCCGCGTTTTCCCATCTCCGAGTCGTTCCCGTCCGGGGCCTCGCCGTCATCCACCACCTCACTGCGTTTGGTGTGGCGTGGTCAACAAACGAGAGTCATCGGAAGAGGACTGTACGTGAAGAGCCTGACGGCTGGGACCCATGAGGTCCATGGTCGCACGCAAGGAAAGTTCCTCCTTATTAAGCTGAAAAAAATGTTTCCTCCACCTGACAGCTGGGACCCACCGGCTGTATCTTCGCACGGAAGGAAGTGCCTCCTTGTTTTGTGAAAAAATTATTCATCCCGTTGACAGCTGGGACCCGTCAGATTTGGTGACTGACTTGTGGGCCTACTAAGCGGATGTGTATGCACGGCTTTGTCAACTTAATCAACAAATGATTCTAGCAGCTGGACCGTTGGATGTTAATCCAACAGCCGTGCTCCTTCTTCAACCTCTGTTCTTGCTCCTGTCTCCCGTGGGCGGCACCGCGGCTGTGCTGCCGTGCACCCGAACCAATGAAGTTTCCCACTCCTCTCCATCTGTGACTCCACTGCCCCGTCTTCCCCATCTCCAGGTCGTTCCAGTCTGGGTGCGCTCGGCACGGTGTGGTCAACGTGGTCAACAACCGAGAGTCATCGGAAGATGACTGTATGTGAGAGGCTGACAGTGGGGACGCACCACGCCCATGGACGCATGCATGCAACGGAACGCGGCGAGGTCAACGTGGTCAAGGAACGACTTCCATCGGAAGTATACTGTACGTGGAGAGTCTCAGCTGGGTCCACGGCCGCAGCAAGTAAGTGCCTCCTTATTACGCGGAAAATAATGATTCCTCCAACTGACAGCAGGGACCCACTGGACGGGCCACCGTATTTTGCGAAAAAACGTTTGCCCCCTGACTGCTGGGACCCACCTGACAAGTCCGAGGCGAGGCGGAGGACGCCGGTGCCGGCGTTTAGCGTGTACCGCAGATGGCGGCCGACATCGTCTAGTTAGCTAAGAGTAAGTTAGTACTTGTACGCTACTAGAGTATTAGTGGAAGTAGATAGTTAACTTGGCTATGATGGTTGTCAACGTGGAAGTTCAGTACTCTATATGTGGATCAGACATGTTACTTTGCTCTGAATGTTGAACTTTCCGTTTGAACATATGGAATGGGCTGTTATTTTTTTTAATGGGTTGTATTTGTCCTCCACGGGTTTAGAGGCTGACTTGTGGGCCTACCAAGTTGACGCGTACACAATCAGGAGATGATTGTACGTGGAGAGGATGACAGCAGGGACCCGCCAAGGTCATGGCAGTACGCAAGCGAAGTGCCTCCTTATTTCAATCCAATAAAAAAATGGCTCCTCATAATGGATTTCTGACATCTGGGTCCCATGCCATTGTCAACGTAGTCAATAAACGAGAGAGTTGCACAACGAGCGGGTGACATCAGGGACCCAGCAGCTCGCCCAGTTATTTTTGTTTTGGGTTAATTTGATAAATGCCACTCCAAATCTGGTGTTTCTAAGAAATGCCATTGCAATTTCCAAACTTTGAAAAATGCCATTTCATGCCATCCCTACTGGCATTTTTCGAAGTCTGGAGTGGCGTTTTTCAAAGTTTGCAAATTGCAGTGGCGTTTTCCAAAGTTTGCAAAAATTACAGTGGCATTTTTCAAAGTTTGGAAATTGCAGTGGCATTTTTATGAATCGCCATATTTGTTGTGGCATTTATCTAATTTGTTTTTGAGTCGGAAGGAGGGTGTCAACTAGGCTGTGCGGGGCACTCTGGCATGTCTAGACAGCCTTCTCTTTTATGTTTACCACAGACCAGCCCAGTAGTTTTTTTTCTTTCTGAAAATGGCTAGCCTGGTTTTTTTGTGATTTGCCAAGTAAGTCGCTTTGTCAGGCCTATTGGGCTGCAAATCTTTCAAGACGAGGAGAGCTTCATTCGGCTGGACGAGAAAATGGCCTATCACTAATGAGAAATGGGTTGTACATTTTTAAAACACATCAAACCGGCAATTACTTTCAAATTTCTTTTTTTCATTTCAAGATTTTAAATCGCATTAATTTTAATGCGTGGACAATTTGTTGGATTTTATATTGATATACATTTATTTTTAAAATCAGTTTGAATGTGACTCGAAATTTCGGGATTAAAAACAGTTCGGACCGCACCGAAATATGCAACATTTCGTATAATTTTTTAACCGTGGCCACAACATGGGCAGTAATGCTAACAAAAAGAATATGGGCTCCAAAAAAACCTTCAGAATTAGCAAATGGGCTGTAAATTATTAGAAATAATGGCAGATGGGTTGTATGCTGTTTTCTACAGATTTGAGGCTTTCCTAAAAAAAAGGTTGACGCACAAGCAGTGACTGTTGGATGTCCATCCAACGGCCGTTGTGCTTCTTCAATCTCTGCTCTTCCTGCTTCAGCCGCTCAAACAAGCGCCGGCAGGACTGCCTGCTCCCTCCTCCCCGCGGCCAGCTGTGCTGCCTCGCAGGCTTCACCGCCCCACCGTACTCCCATTGCTTGCCTAGCCATCCCTCTACTCACCCACACCTGTTGTTATTCTCCGGCGACGGCAGACGAACCAGTAAACCCTCATATAGTCGTACTCCCCTCCGCGTGGGAAACAACTGTCGAGTCTTCCCTGCCTCCGTGTCGTTCCCTTCCTAGGCCTCGCCGTCGTCCACCGCCCTGGTGCTCCCGGCGCGGCCTGGTCAACGTGGTCAACGACCGACATGCATCTGAAGTGGACTGTACGTGGAGAGGCTGACAGCTGGGTCCACGGCCGCACGCAAGGAAATGCCTCCTTATTACGCGCAAATTAATGATTCCTCCACCTGACATCTGGGACCCACCGAAAGGGCCTCTGTATTTCGTGAAAAAAAAGTTACCGCCGCTGACAGCTCGGACCCACCAGCTATATCTTCGCACGCAAGGAAGTGCGTCCTTATTACGCACAAAAAAATGAATACTACCCCTGCTAGGTGGGACCCAGTATAGTGACAGGCTGACTTGTGGGCCTACTAAGTTGACGGGGACGGAGGGCTTTGTCAACTTAGTCAATATGCACGATTCTAGCTCTAGTGACCGTATGATGTCCATCCAACGGCCGTAGTGCTTCTTCAACCTCTGGTCTTGTTGCTCCAGCCGCCCAAAGCAGCGCCGGTCGTGCTGCATGCTCCTGCCTCCCGTGGCCGGCTGTGCTGCCGCGGAAACTCACCGCCCCCTACTATTCCCACCGCTGGCCAGGCCCTGCGACGACGGCAGCCTCACATCGCAGCCGAACCAGTGAACCCTCGTACTCCTCTCCGCGTGGGCTTCCACTGCTGCGTCTTCCCCGGCTCCGCGTCATCCCCTTCCTAGGCCTCGCCGTCGTCCACCGCCCTGGTGCTCTCGGCGCGGCATGGTCAACGTGGTCAAGGAACGGCTTCCATCGGACGTGGACTGTACATGGAGAGGCTGACAGCTGGGTCCACAGCCGCAGCAAGGAAGTGCCTCCTTATTATGCGCGAAATAATTATTCCTCCAGCTGACAGCGGGGACCCACCGGACGGGCCACCGTATTTCACGAAAAAAACGTTTCCCCCTGACTGCGGGGACCCACCAGCTACATCTTCGCACGCAAGGAAGTGCGTCCGGGCAAAAAAAACGATTCGCCCCCCTGACTGCTGGGACCCACCAGCTACATCTTCGCAGGCAAGGAAGTGCCTGACAGTCGGGACCCACCTGGTCGAAGCGTACATAGCATTGTCATTCTGGTCGTGAACATGTACGTACATACTGGTCGATGTAGAGGCGTGCACGTGTCGTAGTAGAGGCGCGCACATAGCATGTACACATACGTACAACGGCCAGTGTGCAAGAAAGAAAATACGGCCACGTACGTACATACGGGCAGGGTCTCGAACGCCTACTCGCGCATACGTACGGCCAGGGCTCGTGTACATGGCTGGGTCGGAACAGAGAAACAGCGTCGTCGTCGTGTTCATGGGGAGCCAACCGGCTGGTCGGAACGAAATGCGTCGTCGTGTTCATCGGGAGGGCTTGGATGGAACAGCCGATGGAAACGAGGCCTGGCGTACCGTAGAACGGAGGAAACGGCCTTGTGTTCGACCGGCCACGTTTGAAGCGGGATCCTGTTCATCGGGAGGGGTCTGGCGTATCGCAAAACGGAGGAAACGGACCTCCTACGGTCGAAACGGGGGTCCTGTTGATCGGGAGGGGTGTGGCGTACCGCAAAACGAAGGAAACGAACTTGTGTTGGAGCGCTACGGTCGAAATGGGGGTCCTGTTCATCGGGAGGGGTGTGGCGTACCGCAAAACGGGACTCCACGAGATACTGTTCATCTCCACCGTCGACCCCCTCCAGCCTCCACGGGCTACTGTTCATCCACCGTCGACCTCCTCCAGCCTCCACCTGCGACTATTCATCCACGGGCTCCTGTTCATCCAGCCTCCACCACACGCTACTCCACCGGCTACTGTTCAACCAGCCCTCTCCACGGGCTCCTGTTCAACCACCCCTCCACGGGCTACTGTTCATCCAGCCCTCCACCGTCTACTGTTCATTCTGCCCTCCACGGGTGGTCCTGTTCATCCTGCCCTCCACGGGGTCCTGTTCATCCAGCCCCAACCGGCTCGATCGATCGGGGTCCTGTTCATCCAGAGGCAACACCACGGGGTCTTGTTCATCCACCCCACCAGGAACTGTTCATCCAAACCCCCCAGCAATGCTCACTGTTCATCCAGAGGCAGCATCGATCGGCTTCATTTAGCAGCAGTAGCGAAGGAATCGCTCGATTGGGTTCAGTTAACAGCCATCGATCGATCGCTCGGGTTCAGTAACGCGTAGCCTGCAGTGCAATCACTCGGATTCAGTTAGAGCCCAACGCCTCGCTCGGGTTCAGTTAGAGCCCAATGCCTCGCACCCACGCGCGTGCGTGTACGAGAGAAACGTGCATCGCTCGGCCCCGACCACCCACCATAACCGGGAACACCCCGATATTTTCCTCGCCCTCGCTTCTACCACGGTTTTTTCCGTCATGGACGGCCGAAAGAATGTCATGCAGCTGCGTCTCCGGCCCGCCCAGGACGAAAAGCCCATTTTCTGTCATGATTTTTTGTCATAGAAGTAGGACCCCACCACATCTATGATGATACCGGGTTTTGTCACAATTATCGTCATAGAAGTGTCATAAGTATGACAGAAAAAAATTTCATTCGGCCCAAAATGTCACGGATGTGTCTTTTTTTTAGTGATTGTCACGTAGCTGTCCATTGTCATAGTAGGGGCCAGTTCTTTTGGGCGGCTTAAAAAATAAGCTGCCTCTCCCCAGCTTAAAAAATAAGCCGGTCCCCAAAAAAATTGAGACTTCTAAATTAGTTATCCCATAACTAGTTCAAAAGCCCCAATGAATGACGAAGACGGCTTATGGGAAATGCTGAGGAGAAGGCGGCTTATTTTTTATGCCGCCAAAAGAACTGGCCCTAGGTCTCCCAGATCAGATTAACCCAAGGGATGTTGTGACTGTTATAAAATTTATGTAAATTTTTCATGAGAAGGGACTTGTTTTGCACATTCAAATTCAGAACTCATAGTCCCCCTTGATTTTTTGGTCTACACTATATTCCACGCCACCATAGCCGTTTGTGGTCTTCCAAGTAAGGACCCCTCGAAAGGCAGTGTCTCAAAATCACTCGACAATACTTGCTTCTTTGCCAATTTTCTTCATGTGATATGTTGATCTCCCTGAAACCATCAAATGGCGAATAAAGTACTCCCTCCGATCCGAATTAATTGACACGGCCTCTATATAATGTAATTCTAATTGGAGGGAGTAGCTCGTAATTTAGTTAGGGAGGTTTGCGTAAGTAAAACCTGGTTGGGCCAACCGCCGGAGTGTATTTTTGGCCCTCTCACCTACAAAGGATACCTAATATTTGAGTAATACAGGCAATCTTTCCATTAAAACAAAGAGGGGGCGTACCTTTTTTGTGTGTTCGGGCATGCATTTGTTTTATGGGCAATTTATAGTTGATTGTTTTTATTGCCGAGAACAAACCAGCGATTGGCTAGTTAGAAGGGTGGTAGTAACTACAGCCCATCTGGGATTAAACCGCAAGTTTGACGTTTTGATGTATCATTAGTGCCGATTATTCTTTCAGCGGGAGGCGACCAGAATCTTTGAAGCTCCGCAACTTCGACCCGGTCTTGAGTAGTGGCTTGAGTCCATACATCTATGTTGTACTTTTCTTTTCTTTCGGTTGAGCTTGGGAAAAACTAAAACTAAATATATTTTGGTTTTCTGGTTTCCAATTTTTTTATATACTAGTTATACACTCCATTGGTAAAGTTTAAATATAAATATATTTTGGTTTTCTGGTTTCCAATTTTTTTAATACTACTCCCTCTGTCCCATGATATCAAAAACACTCTTATATTATAGGACGGAGGGAGTAGTTACATACTCCATAGTTCCACAAATTATATACATACAATTCTAATGTCCTGAATGTGCATCCGGCACTATTTGCACATTCATAAGATGAAGAATGCAGAAATTCAAATTTAGGATTAGCACAATTCTTGCTCCAAGATTCATGCATGGAAGGGTCTTTTTTGTGTATGTATAAAATGATTTGTTCTTCGTTTTTGGAGTGTGGTACCAACCATTTGAACTCCAACAAGCAGCAGGTCTTGATGTAAGCCAAAATTTCCATTTCACCAGAGCCTTGTGTTTCAGTGACCCGCAAAATGGAAAAAGGATTGTGTTTCAGTGTATTTTACATCTCTGTACAGTGCACACATGATCGAATTGTGCTAAAATGCTCTCAACACACTTCATTAACCATGCATTTTTCCTTGGTTCCTTAAACATACAAAAAGAGCACTAAAAATATGTCTCCAAGTCTTTGCCAAATTCCTAAAGCTTCTTTCTAGGTGTAGTGCTGATTTCTCGTTGAACAAGACAAAGAGCTTGACTTCCTCTCCATCAGTTTGGTCACTCACTGAGAGATGGCACAAGTCCAAACACCTTCAGGTCAGACATACCATATCCGAAGCAGCATTTTATCTATTCTCCGTTTGCATCAATCACACTTGAGCAACACTGTCATCTTGTCCATCACTCGTCGGTGTAACACGTCGTAGTTCATCAAGTACCTCAATAAAATCATCTGGCGGGGGACATGAGAATTCAAGTACCTTTCGAGAGTGAGGATGCTTGAATCTGAAAAGGAAACAAGAACCAAAAGTCAAATGCAAGAAAAATATCCTAAAAGAAAATTGAGACCCGAAAAAAATGTTAGTAAGATGCATCTTGGATACTACCTACCCAAGCAATGCAGCGTGGAGACATGGCCTGTCTATCTTCGATACCAGATTTGAAAGATCGCCATGATATTTTGAAGGAGTTCTGGGTCTCAAAAACAGAATTTTTGATGTGGAATGCTACCTAGCATATTTATCAATGTAATCTTCTTTATTGTGGCATGAATGTTCAGATCCGAAAGATTCAAAACAAAAGTTTAATATTGACATAAAAATAACAATACTTCAAGCATACTAACAAAGTAATCATGTCTTCTCAAAACAACATGGCCAAAGAAAGCTATCCCTACAAAATCATATAGTCTGGCTATGCTCTATCTTCATCACACAAAATATTTAAATCATGCACAACCCCGATGACAAGCCAAGCAATTGTTTCATACTTTTGATGTTCTCAAACTTTTTCAATCTTCACGCAATACATGAGCGTGAGCCATGGACATAGCACTATAGGTGGAATAGAATGGTGGTTGTGAAGAAGACAAAAAAGGAGAATATAGTCTCGCATCAACTAGGCGTATCAACGGGCTATGGAGATGCCCATCAATAGATATCAATGTGAGTGAGTAGGGATTGCCATGCAACGGATGCACTAGAGCTATAAGTGTATGAAAGCTCAACAAAAGAAACTAAGTGGGTGTGCATCCAACTCGCTTTCTCACGAAGACCTAGGGCATTTTGAGGAAGCCCATCATTGGAATATGCAAGCCAAGTTCTATAATGAAAGATTCCCACTAGTATATGAAAGTGACAACATAGGAGACTCTCTATCATAAAGATCATGGTGCTACTTTGAAGCATAAGTGTGGTAAAAGGATAGTAGCATTGTCCCTTCTCTCTTTTTCTCTCATTATATATATATATATATATATAGGGATGCTATTCATCACCCAGGGTGCAGAATAAGTTATTCTTCACCCGAGGTAATCTTACAATCACTTCATAATTAAATTACATTTGGAATTCAAATAGTTACATTCCTATTGATTCAGTACGTAAATTTTAGTATAAAACAATAATAATATAGGTCATAAGACAAGAAAATTTGGAGTTTATGTATATTTTACACTATGTTTTTACGTTTGTAATTTTACATAACATAAAATATTTTTTACGGCAATTATATATTTTCTTACGGTCTCTTTTTATGTAAGAAATAAGACAAAACTTACGAAATGTAAAATTACAGTGCATTGGTGATAAAATAGAGGGGGTGAAGAATAACTATTCCTCACCCCGGGTGACGAATAGTCTTTGGGCCTTTTCTCTCTCTTTGTTTTAGTCCGAAGTCTCATCCCGACTTGTGGGGGAATCATAGTCTCCATCATCCTTTCCTCACTGGGACAATGCTCTAATAATGATGATCATCACACTTTTATTTACTCACAACTCATGAATTACAACTCGATACTTAGAACAAAATATGACTCTATATGAATGCCTCCGGTGGTGTACCGGGATGTGCAATGACTCATGAGTGACATGTATGAAAGAATTATGAACGGTGGCTTTGCCACAAATACGATGTCAACTACATGATCATGCAAAGCAATATGACAATGATGGAGCGTGTCATAATAAACGGAACAGTGGAAAGTTGCATGGAAATATATCTCGGAATGGCTATGGAAATGCATAATAGGTAGGTATGGTGGTTGTTTTGAGGAAGGTATATGGTGGGTGTATGGTACCGGCAAAAGTTGCGCGGCACAAGAGAGGCTAGCAATGGTGGAAGGGTGAAAGTGCGTATAATCCATGGACTCAACATTAGTCATAAAGAACTCATATACTTATTGCAAAAATCTATTAGTTATCGAAACAAAGTACTACGCGCATGCTCCTAGGGGGATAGATTGGTAGGAAAAGACCATCGCTCGTCCCCGACCGCCACTCATAAGGAAGACAATCAATAAATAAATCATGCTCCGACTTCATCACATAACGGTTCACCATACGTGCATGCTACGGGAATCACAAACTTTAACACAAGTATCTCTCAAATTCACAACTACTCCACTAGCATGACTCTAATATCACCATCTTCATATCTCAAAACAATTATCAAGTATCAAACTTCTCTTAGTATTCAATGCACTTTATATGAAAGTTTTTATTATACCTATCTTGGATGCTCATCACATTAGGACCAATTTCATAACCAAAGCAATTACCATGTTGTTTAGGACTCTCAAAATAATATAAGTGAAGCATGAGAGTTCATCTATTTGTACAAAATAAAACCACCGTCGTGCTCTGAAAGGATATAAGTGAAGCACTAGAGCAAATGACAAACTACTCCGAAAGATATAAGTGAAGATCAATGAGTAGTCGAATAATTATGCAACTATGTGAAGACTCTCTAACATTTAATAATTTCAGATCTTGGTATTTTATTCAAACAGCAAGCAAAACAAAAGAAAATAAAATGACGCTCCAAGCAAAACACATATCATGTGGTGAATAAAAATATAGCTCCAAGTAAAGTTACCGATGAAAAAAGACGAAAGAGGGGATGCCTTACGGGGCATCCCCAAGCTTAGGCTCTTGGTTGTCCTTGAATATTACCTTGGGGTTCCTTGGGAATCCCCAAGTTTAGGCTCTTGCCACTCCTTATTCCATAGTCCATCAAATCTTTACCCAAAACTTGAAAACTTCACAACACAAAACTTAACAGAAAATCTCGTGAGCTCCGTTAGCGAAAGAAAACAAAACACCACTTCAAGGTACTGTAATGAACTCATTGTTTATTTGTATTGGTGTTAAATCTACTGTATTCCAACTTCTCTATGGCTTATAAACTATTTTACTAACCGTAGATTCATCAAAATAAGCAAACAACACACGAAAAACAGAATCTGTCAAAAACAGAACAGTCTGTAGTAATCTGCATCAAACGCAAACTTCTGGAACTCAAAAAATTCTACCAAAATAGCAAGACCTAGATAATTTGATTATTGATCTGCTGCAATTGGAATAAGTATTTTATCACGTTCTGGTGATTTTAAACAATTGTTTTCGTGAACAGAAAGTTTCTGGAATTTTCAGCAAGATCAAATAACTATCATCCAAGAAGATCCTATAGGTCTTACTTGGCACAAACACTAATTAAAACATAAAATCACATCTAACCAGAGGCTAGATAGAATATTTATTACTAAACAGGAGCAAAAAGCAAGAAACTAAAAATAAAATTGGGTTGCCTCCCAACAAGCGCTATCGTTTAATGCCCCTAGCTAGGCATGATGATTTCAATGATGCTCGCATAAAAGATAAGAATTGAAACATAAAGAGAGCATCATGAAGAATATGACTAGCATATTTAAGTCTAACCCACTTCCTATGCATAGGGATTTTGTGAGCAAACAACTTATGGGAACAATAATCAACTAGCATAGGAAGGCAAAACAAGCATAACTTTAAAACTTTAAGCACATAGAGAGGAAACTTGGTATTATTGCAATTCCTACAAGCATAAATTCCTCCCTCATAATAATTTTCAGTAGCATCATGAATAAATTCAACCATATAAACAGCACATAAAGCAGTATTTTCATGATGCACAAGCATAGAAATTTTATTACTCTCCACATAAGCAAATTTCTTCTCATGAATAGTAGTGGGAGCAAACTCAACAAAATAATTATCATGTGAAGCATAATCCAATTGAAAATTAAAATAATGATGACAAGATTCATGGTTATCTTTATTCTTTATAGCATACGTTTCATCACAATAATCATCATAAATAGTAGGAATGCTTTCATCATAATAAATTTGCTTATCAAAACTTGGGGGACTAAACATATCATCTTCATCAAACATAGCATCCCCAAGCTTGTGGCTTTGCATATCATTAGCATCATGGGTATTCAAAGAATTCATACTAAAAACACTGCAATCATGCTCATCATTCACATATTTTATGCCAAGCATTCTATGTAATTCTTCTTCTAGTACTTGAGCACAATTTTCCTTCCCATCATTTTCACGAAAGATATTAAAAAGATGAAGCATATGAGGCACCCTTAATTCCAAATTTTTTTTAGTTTTATTTTATAGACTAAACTAGTGATAAAACAAGAAACAAAAAGATTCGATTGCAAGATCTAAAGATATACCTTCAAGCACTCACCTCCCCGGCAACGTCGCCAGAAAAGAGCTTAGTTGACGGGGTGTGAGTGTCGCTTACCTAGCATCCCCGGCAACGGCGCCAGAAAAGAGCTTGATGTCTACTACGCAACCTTCTCCTTGTAGACGTTGTTGGGCCTCCAAGTGCAGAGGTTTGTCTGACAGTAGCAAATTTCCCTCAAGTGGATGACCTAAGGTTTATCAATCCGTGGGAGGCATAGGATGAAGATGGTCTCTCTCAAGCAACCCTGCAACCAAATAACAAAGAGTCTCTTGTGTCCCCAACACACCCAATACAATGGTAAGTTGTATAGGTGCACTAGTTCGGCGAAGAGATGGTGATACAAGTGCAAAATGGATGGTAGATATAGGTTTTTATAATCTGAAAATATAAAAACAGCAAGGTAACTAATAATAAAAGTGAGCACAAACGGTATTGCAATGCGTTGAAACAAGGCCTAGGGTTCATACTTTCACTAGTGCAAGTTCTCTCAACAATAATAACATAATTGGATCATATAACTATCCCTCAACATGCAAAAAAGAGTCACTCCAAAGTCACTAATAGCGGAGAACAAACGAAGAGATTATGGTAGGGTACGAAACCACCTCAAAGTTATTCTTTCTGATCGATCTATTCAAGAGTCCATAGTAAAATAACACGAAGCTATTCTTTCCGTTCGATCTATCATAGAGTTCGTACTAGAATAACACCTTAAGACACAAATCAATCAAAACCCTAATGTCACCTAGATACTCCAATGTCACCTCAAGTATCCGTGGGTATGATTATACGATATGCATCACACAATCTCAGATTCATCTATTCAACCAACACAAAGAACTTCAAAGAGTGCCCCAAAGTTTCTACCGGAGAATCAAGACGAAAACGTATGCCAACCCCTATGCATAGGTTCATGGGCGGAACCCGCGAGCTGATCACCAAAACATACATCAAGTGAATCAATAGAATAACCCATTGTCACCACGGTTATCCCACGCAAGACATACATCAAGTGTTCTCAAATCATTAAAGACTCAATCCGATAAGATAACTTCAAAGGGAAAACTCAATCCATTACAAGAGAATAGAGGGGGAGAAACATCATAAGATCCAACTATAATAGCAAAGCTCGCGATACATCAAGATCGGATCAGCTCAAGAACACGAGAGAGAGATCAAACACATAGCTACTGGTACATACCCTCAGCCCCGAGGGTGAACAACTCCCTCCTCGTCATGGAGAGTGCCGGGATGATGAAGATGGCCACCAGTGAGGGATCCCCCCTCCGGCAGGGTGCCGGAACAGGGTCCCGATTGGTTTTTGGTGGCTACAGAGGCTTGCAGCGGCGGAACTCCCGATCTCTTCTGTTCCCCGATGGTTTTAGGGTATATTGATATATATAGGAGGAAGAAATACGTCAGGGGAGCCACGAGGTGCCCACGAGGGTGGAGGGCGCGCCCAGGGGGCGGGCGCGCCCCCCTGCCTCGTGCCTTCCTCGTTGATTCCCTGACGTGTACCCCAAGTCCCCTGGATTGCTTCCGTTCCAAAAATAACTCTCCCGAAGGTTTCATTCCGTTTGGACTCCGTTTGATATTCCTTTTCTGCGAAACACTGAAACAAGGGAAAACATAAACTGGCACTAGGCTCTGGGCTCTGGGTTAATAGGTTAGTCCCAAAAATAATATAAAAGTGTTTAATAAAGCCCATAAACATCCAAAACAGATAATATAATAGCATGGAACAATCAAAAATTATAGATACGTTGGAGACGTATCAGGGGACAGAAGCAATTTACCCCCAAAGTAAAAACAGTAAACATGATACGGGCGATGCATATCCCTAAAAGGGAGTGCAAACGCACACTACGAGATGACTACGCCATAAAACTGGTCGCCCCAAAATGTACCCCATGGGCGGCCTGCTCAATCACTTTTGATCGCAAGGACCACCCAACCAGTATCCGTCACGGAGGTTTGGCAGCTCTGGTCCTCGATCCAATTGTCGGCGGATTCCATCTCACGCGTGTCCTTATGGACGGCGGCAGTAATATCAATCTACTCTATCAAGACACTGCCCGCAAGATGGGCATTGACCCTTCAAGGATCAAGCCCACCACAACTACCTTCAAGGGAGTAATACCAGCGTCAAAGCTCACTGCACAGGCTCAATCGCATTAGAGGTCGTCTTCGGTTCATCGGAAAACTTCCGAAGCGAAAACTTGATCTTCTATATTGTCCCGTTCCGCAGTGGCTACCATGCACTGCTCGCGCGGACCGCTTTTGCTCATTTCAATGCGGTCCCACGGTACACCTATATAAAGCTTAAGATGCCCGGTTCACGCGGTGTCATAATGATCAACGGAAACACGGAACGTTCTCTCCATACTGAGGAGCATGCCGCAGCAATCGCAGCTGAAGCACAAACCGGCCCCGTCAAGCCGCATATCTCATCGGTCATTAAGCCGCTGGCATCTACTACACAGGACCGGTCAATTTCGGAGCTGGATTAGCAGTTCCGCCTCCGTCATTCGCCTCTCATACCCATGAAATTCGTACCGCGCATGCATAATTATGCACTTAATACCTTGGTCATCGGCAGAGGCACAATATGGACAGGACTACAGTGCGGTTCGCCCGGACTACAACCCTTTTCTCTTTTCTAACTATTTTCTTATCTTTTGCCATAGGTAAATCAAAGCCTGTTCGTCCTATGGAACTACAAGGACTCTTTCTGAGTCCGGTTTCGTACAAATAACCGAAGATTACTCCTTTTTAAGGAATCCTTTTCTCTGAGGCAAAGGCAGCACAGATGTGCGACAGGAGGTCCAAAAGATTTTTTGTAGACCAAACACTCTATTTGACACCTGTATAAAGCCTTTTTCCCTCAACCTTCGACCCCTGGCATGTAAAATGTCCTGGGTGGTGGTGTCATAATCTGTAAAGATTGCGTTCGATGTATCAATCAGATTCTAGTGAACACAATCCGTCCTCAGTATTTGCTTTTTCGCATAAAACTGTTTTCTGCTTGTTCGGTTGTTTCACGCACATACCTCGGCACAAATTGCTAGGGGCTCGATGCGGCAACATATGGGTTTCCGAAAAAAGTCCGAACAGCTCTATAGCATACTTCGGCGTCACGAGTTTGGCATTATATGCATCAGCTCCGAATCATGCCTTTGGTCAATAGTTGGGTTGCCCGGCTCCTATGCTTACTACCTTACGTTCCGTCTTATTGGCTAGGGTAGTAAAGGGAGAACTACTGCGATTGTGTTTCCGGTTCACCTGGTTAAGCACCACAGTAGAGAAAGCCGAAAACTGACTGTCATGATGCGGCGAGAGCTGGTCAACCACTCGGCGACTAATTAGAATCTTTTGCGATTCCTTCTGTATTACACGAAGGACTGTTTTTCTGGTCAACTATGTAACGCAACCGTATTCGGATAACCGCGTACATACCAGGGGCTACATCGTAGACCCACCGTAAAACTCCTATGGCTAAGTGAAGGTGTTAAAGCCCTATAGTCTGATTGCCTAGTTCGCCGCACCGAAACCTCCATTCCGGACCAAGACATTGGGTCAAGAGTGATCAGGTGCTATTCCTAACACCCCCGTATTATATGCGAGGGGGCTGAAGCCGACGACTGGCAAACTTTCAGATTATAAGAAAACGCCCACACAGGAGGAAATAAATTTCAGTCAAAAGGTATAAATCTAACACAGCCTTAATGTATCATAATATTATTCTCACAATTTCGGTACATTTATTCAAACATAATATCCTTCGAGCATTGACCCTCTATCAAGCAGGCGCCCTCTAGGACGTCCTCCAAATAATGCTCCGGCGTGTGATGGTCCTTGCCTCCGGGCGGACCCTGGGTTGCAACATCGGTGGCCTTCATCTTTGCCCAGTACATCTTGACGCGGGCGAAGGCCATCCGGGCACCTTCTATGCACACTGACCGCTTGACGGAGTCAATACGCGACACTGCATCGACAAGCCGCTGCACCAAACTAAAATAACTACTCGGAACTGTTAGAATAAATCCGAGGCCACCGTCGATCTACCGAGGACCAAGCAATCACACGAGCACGACACCGAGATTTGTTAACCAGGTTCACCTATATGACTACATCCCCGGGGCCTGACTATGGGCGCTCCTTCCCATGACACCGCTACAATACCGCACCCGGTCGCCCTGGACGCCGGCACATGCCTCCGGCTTCCCCTGCGTTCCGGTGCTATTATGTTGGCTTAGGTGAAGGAAATATGCCCTAGAGGCAATAATAAAGTATTATTTATTTCCTTATATCATGATAAATGTTTATTATTCATGCTAGAATTGTATTAACCGGAAACATAATACATGTGTGAATACATAGACAAACAGAGTGTCACTAGTATGCCTCTACTTGACTAGCTCGTTAATCAAAGATGGTTATGTTTCCTAGCCATAGACATGAGTTGTCATTTGATTAACGGGATCACCTCATTAGGAGAATGACGTGATTGACTTGACCCATTCCGTTAGCTTAGCACTCGATCGTTTAGTATGTTGCTATTGCTTTCTTCATGACTTATACATGTTCCTATGACTATGAGATTATGCAACTCCCGTTTACTGGAGGAACACTTTGTGTGCTACCAAACGTCACAACGTAACTGGGTGATTATAAATGTGCTCTACAGGTGTCTCCAAAGGTACTTGTTGGGTTGGCGTATTTTGAGATTAGGATTTGTCACTCCGATTGTCGGAGAGGTATCTCTGGGCCCACTCGGTAATGCACATCACTATAAGCCTTGCAAGCATTGTGACTAATGAGTTAGTTGCGGGATGATGTATTACGGAACGAGTAAAGAGACTTGCCGGTAACGAGATTGAACTAGGTATCGAGATACCGACGATCGAATCTCGGGCAAGTAACATACCGATGACAAAGGGAACAACGTATGTTGTTATGCGGTCTGGCCGATAAAGATCTTTGTAGAATATGTAGGAACCAATATGAGCATCCAGGTTCCACTATTGGTTATTGACCGGAGAGGTGTCTCGGTCATGTCTACATAGTTCTCGAACCCGTAGGGTCCGCACGCTTAACGTTACGATGACAGTTATATTATGAGTTTATATGTTTTGATGTATCGAAGGTTTTTCGGAGTCCCGGATGTGATCACGGACATGACAAGGAGTCTCGAAATGGTCGAGACATAAATATTGATATAGTGGAAGCCTATGTTTGGACATCGGAAGTGTTCCGGGTGAAATCGGGATTTTTCCGAAGTACCGAGAGGTTACCGGAACCCCCCGGTAACTTAATGGGCCTTAGTGGGCCTAGGTGGAAGAGAGGAGAGGAGGCCAGGGCAGGGCCGCGCCCCCCTACCCCCCCAGTCCGAATAGGACAAGGAGAGGGGGGCGGCGCCCCCCTTCCTTCCTCCCCTCCACCTCTTCCCTTCTTCCACTCCTAGTCCAACATGGAAAGGGGGGAGTCCTACTCCCGGTAGGAGTAGGACTCCTCCTAGGCGCGCCTCTCCTCCTAGGCCGGCGGCCTCCCCCTTGCTCCTTTATATACGGGGGCAGGGGGGCACCTCTAGACACACAATTGATTGATGATCTTTTAGCCGTGTGCGGTGCCCCCTCCACCATATTACACCTCGATAATATCGTTGCGGAGCTTAGGCGAAGCCCTGCATCGGTAGAACATCATCATCGTCACCACGCCGTCGTGCTGACAAAACTCTCCCTCAACACTCGGCTGGATCGGAGTTCGAGGGACGTCATCGAGCTGAACGTGTGCTGAACTCGGAGGTGCCATGCGTTCGGTACTTGATCGGTCGGATCGTGAAGACGTACGACTACATCAACCGCGTTGTGTTAACGCTTCCGCTTTCGGTCTACGAGGGTACGTGGACAACACTCTCCCCTCTTGTTGCTATGCATCACCATGATCTTGCGTGTGCGTAGGAATTTTTTTGAAATTACTACGTTCCGCAACAGTGGTATCAGAGCCTGGTTTTATGCGTTGATGCTATGCACGAGTAGAACACAAGTGAGTTGTGGGCGATATAAGTCATACTGCTTACCAGCATGTCATACTTTGGTTCGGCGGTATTGTGAGATGAAGTGGCCCGGACCGACATTACGCGTACGCTTACGCGAGACTGGTTTCACCGTTGCGAGCACTCGTTGCTTAAAGGTGACTGGCGGGTGTCTGTCTCTCTCACTTTAGTTGAACCGAGTGTGGCTACGCCCGGTCCTTGCGAAGGTTAAAACAGCACCAACTTGACAAACTATCGTTGTGGTTTTGATGCGTAGGTAAGAACGGTTCTTGCTAAGCCCGTAGCAGCCACGTAAAACTTGCAACAACAAAGTAGAGGACGTCTAACTTGTTTTTGCAGGGCATGTTGTGATGTGATATGGTCAAGACATGATGCTATATTTTATTGTATGAGATGATCATGTTTTGTAACCGAGTTATCGGCAACTGGCAGGAGCCATATGGTTGTCGCTTTATTGTATGCAATGCAATCGCCATGTAATTGTTTTACTTTATCACTAAGCGGTAGCGATAGTCGTAAAAGCAATAAGTTGGCGAGACGACAACGATACTACGATGGAGATCAAGGTGTCGCGCCGGTGACGATGGTGATCATGACGGTGCTTCGGAGATGGAGATCACAAGCACAAGATGATGATGGCCATATCATATCACTTATATTGATTGCATGTGATGTTAATCTTTTATGCATCTTATCTTGCTTTGATTGACGGTAGCATTATAAGATGATCTCTCACTAAAATTTCAAGATAAAAGTGTTCTCCCTGAGTATGCACCGTTGTGAAAGTTCTTCGTGCTGAGACACCATGTGATGATCGGGTGTGATAGGCTCTACGTTCAAATACAACGGGTGCAAAACAGTTGCACACGCGGAATACTCAGGTTAAACTTGACGAGCCTAGCATATGCAGATATGGCCTCGGAACACGGAGACCGAAAGGTCGAGCGTGAATCATATAGTAGATATGATCAACATAGTGATGTTCACCATTGAAACTACTCCATCTCACGTGATGATCGGACATGGTTTAGTTGATTTGGATCACGTAATCACTTAGAGGATTAGAGGGATGTCTATCTAAGTGGGAGTTCTTAAGTAATATGATTAATTGAACTTAAATTTATCATGAACTTAGTACCTGATAGTATCTTGCTTGTCTATGTTAATTGTAGATAAATGGCCCGTGTTGTTGTTCCGTTGAATTTTAATGCGTTCCTTGAGAAAGCAAAGTTGAAAGATGATGGTAGCAATTACACGGACTGGGTCCGTAACTTGAGGATTATCCTCATTGCTGCACAGAAGAATTACGTCCTGGAAGCACCGCTAGGTGCCAGGCCTCCTGCAAGAGCAACACCAGAAGTTATGAACGTCTGGCAGAGCAAAGCTGATGACTACTCGATAGTTCAGTGTGCCATGCTTTACGGCTTAGAACCGGGTCTTCAACGACGTTTTGAACGTCATGGAGCATATGAGATGTTCCAGGAGTTGAAGTTAATATTTCAAGCAAATGCCCGGATTGAGAGATATGAAGTCTCCAATAAGTTCTACAGCTGCAAGATGGAAGAGAATAGTTCTGTCAGTGAGCATATACTCAAAATGTCTGGGTATAATAATCACTTGATTCAACTGGGAGTTAATCTTCCGGATGATAGCGTCATTGACAGAATTCTTCAATCACTGCCACCAAGCTACAAGAGCTTCGTGATGAACTATAACATGCAAGGGATGAATAAGACAATTCCCGAGCTCTTCGCAATGCTAAAGGCAGCGGAGGTAGAAATCAAAAAGGAGCATCAAGTGTTGATGGTCAGTAAGACCACTAGTTTCAAGAAAAAGGGCAAAGGGAAGAAGAAGGGGAACTTCAAGAAGAACAGCAAGCAAGTTGCTGTTCAGGAGAAGAAACCCAAGTCTGGACCTAAGCCTGAAACTGAGTGCTTCTACTGCAAGCAGACTGGTCACTGGAAGCGGAACTGCCCCAAGTATTTGGCGGATAAGAAGGATGGCAAGGTTAACAAAGGTATATGTGATATACATGTTATTGATGTGTACCTTACTAATGCTCGCAGTAGCACCTGGGTATTTGATACTGGTTCTGTTGCTAATATTTGCAACTCGAAACAGGGGCTACGGATTAAGCGAAGATTGGCTAAGGACGAGGTGACGATGCGCGTGGGAAATGGTTCCAAAGTCGATGTGATCGCGGTCGGCACGCTACCTCTACATCTACCTTCGGGATTAGTATTAGACCTAAATAATTGTTATTTGGTGCCAGCGTTGAGCATGAACATTATATCTGGATCTTGTTTGATGCGAGACGGTTATTCATTTAAATCAGAGAATAATGGTTGTTCTATTTATATGAATAATATCTTTTATGGTCATGCACCCTTGAAGAGTGGTCTATTTTTAATGAATCTCGATAGTAGTGACACACATATTCATAATGTCGAAGCCAAAAGATGCAGAGTTGATAATGACAGTGCAACTTATTTGTGGCACTGCCGTTTAGGTCATATCGGTGTAAAGCGCATGAAGAAACTCCATACTGATGGACTTTTGGAATCACTTGATTATGAATCACTTGGTACTTGCGAACCGTGCCTCATGGGCAAGATGACTAAAACACCGTTCTCCGGAACTATGGAGAGAGCAACAGATTTATTGGAAATCATACATACAGATGTATGTGGTCCGATGAATATTGAGGCTCGTGGCGGATATCGTTATTTTCTCACCTTCACAGATGATTTGAGCAGATATGGGTATATCTACTTAATGAAACATAAGTCTGAAACATTTGAAAAGTTCAAAGAATTTCAGAATGAAGTTGAAAATCATCGTAACAAGAAAATAAAATTTCTACGATCTGATCGTGGAGGAGAATATTTGAGTTACGAGTTTGGCCTACATTTGAAACAATGCGGAATAGTTTCGCAACTCACGCCACCCGGAACACCACAGCGTAATGGTGTGTCCGAACGTCGTAATCGTACTTTACTAGATATGGTGCGATCTATGATGTCTCTTACTGATTTACCGCTATCGTTTTGGGGTTATGCTTTAGAGACGGCTGCATTCACTCTAAATAGGGCACCATCAAAATCCGTTGAAACGACACCTTATGAACTATGGTTTGGCAAGAAACCAAAGTTGTCGTATCTTAAAGTTTGGGGTTGCGATGCTTATGTGAAGAAACTTCAACCTGATAAGCTCGAACCTAAATCGGAGAAATGTGTCTTCATAGGATACCCAAAGGAGACTGTTGGGTACACCTTCTATCACAGATCCGAAGGCAAGACATTCGTTGCTAAGAATGGATCCTTTCTAGAGAAGGAGTTTCTCTCGAAAGAAGTGAGTGGGAGGAAAGTAGAACTTGATGAGGTAACTGTACCTGCTCCCTTATTGGAAAGTAGATCATCACAGAAACCAGTTTCTGCGACACCTACACCAATTAGTGGGGAAGTTAATGATAATGATCATGAAACTTCAGATCAAGTTATTACTGAACCTCGTAGGTCAACCAGATTAAGATCCGCACCAGAGTGGTACGGTAATCCTGTTCTGGAGGTTATGTTACTAGACCATGACGAACCTACGAACTATGAAGAAGCGATGGTGAGCCCAGATTCCGCAAAATGGCTTGAGGCCATGAAATCCGAGATGGGATCCATGTATGAGAACAAAGTATGGACTTTGGTTGACTTGCCCGATGATCGGCAAGCCATTGAAAATAAATGGATCTTCAAGAAGAAGACTGACGCTGACGGTAATGTTACTGTCTATAAAGCTCGACTTGTTGCGAAAGGTTTTCGACAAGTTCAAGGGATTGACTACGATGAGACCTTCTCACCCGTAGCGATGCTTAAGTCTGTCCGAATCATGTTAGCAATTGCCGCATTTTATGATTATGAAATTTGGCAAATGGATGTAAAAACTGCATTCCTGAATGGATTTCTGGAAGAAGAGTTGTATATGATGCAACCGGAAGGTTTTGTCGATCCAAAGGGAGCTAACAAAGTGTGCAAGCTCCAGCGATCCATTTATGGACTGGTGCAAGCCTCTCGGAGTTGGAATAAACGCTTTGATAGTGTGATCAAAGCATTTGGTTTTATACAGACTTTTGGAGAAGCCTGTATTTACAAGAAAGTGAGTGGGAGCTCAGTAGCATTTCTGATATTATATGTGGATGACATATTGCTGATTGGAAATGATATAGAATTTCTGGATAGCATAAAGGGATACTTGAATAAGAGTTTTTCAATGAAAGACCTCGGTGAAGCTGCATATATATTAGGCATTAAGATCTATAGAGATAGATCAAGACGCTTAATTGGACTTTCACAAAGCACATACCTTGACAAAGTTTTGAAGAAGTTCAAAATGGATCAAGCAAAGAAAGGGTTCTTGCCTGTACTACAAGGTGTGAGATTGAGTAAGACTCAATGCCCGACCACTGCAGAAGATAGAGAGAAGATGAAAGATGTTCCCTATGCTTCAGCCATAGGCTCTATCATGTATGCAATGCTGTGTACCAGACCTGATGTGTGCCTTGCTATAAGTTTAGCAGGGAGGTACCAAAGTAATCCAGGAGTGGATCACTGGACAGCGGTCAAGAACATCCTGAAATACCTGAAAAGGACTAAGGATATGTTTCTCGTTTATGGAGGTGACAAAGAGCTCATCGTAAGTGGTTACGTTGATGCAAGCTTTGACACTGATCCGGACGATTCTAAATCGCAAACCGGATACGTATTTACATTGAACGGTGGAGCTGTCAGTTGGTGCAGTTCTAAGCAAAGTGTCGTGGCGGGATCTACGTGTGAAGCGGAGTACATAGCTGCTTCGGAAGCAGCAAATGAAGGAGTCTGGATGAAGGAGTTCATATCCGATCTAGGTGTCATACCTAGTGCATCGGGACCAATGAAAATCTTTTGTGACAATACTGGTGCAATTGCCTTAGCAAAGGAATCCAGATTTCACAAGAGAACCAAGCACATCAAAAGACGCTTCAATTCCATCCGGGATTTAGTCCAGGTGGGAGACATAGAAATTTGCAAGATACATACGGATCTGAATGTTGCAGACCCGTTGACTAAGCCTCTTCCACGAGCAAAACATGATCAGCACCAAGACTCCATGGGTGTAAGAATCATTACTGTGTAATCTAGATTATTGACTCTAGTGCAAGTGGGAGACTGAAGGAAATATGCCCTAGAGGCAATAATAAAGTATTATTTATTTCCTTATATCATGATAAATGTTTATTATTCATGCTAGAATTGTATTAACCGGAAACATAATACATGTGTGAATACATAGACAAACAGAGTGTCACTAGTATGCCTCTACTTGACTAGCTCGTTAATCAAAGATGGTTATGTTTCCTAGCCATAGACATGAGTTGTCATTTGATTAACGGGATCACCTCATTAGGAGAATGACGTGATTGACTTGACCCATTCCGTTAGCTTAGCACTCGATCGTTTAGTATGTTGCTATTGCTTTCTTCATGACTTATACATGTTCCTATGACTATGAGATTATGCAACTCCCGTTTACCGGAGGAACACTTTGTGTGCTACCAAACGTCACAACGTAACTGGGTGATTATAAAGGTGCTCTACAGGTGTCTCCAAAGGTACTTGTTGGGTTGGCGTATTTCGAGATTAGGATTTGTCACTCCGATTGTCGGAGAGGTATCTCTGGGCCCACTCGGTAATGCACATCACTATAAGCCTTGCAAGCATTGTGACTAATGAGTTAGTTGCGGGATGATGTATTACGGAACGAGTAAAGAGACTTGCCGGTAACGAGATTGAACTAGGTATCGAGATACCGACGATCGAATCTCGGGCAAGTAACATACCGATGACAAAGGGAACAACGTATGTTGTTATGCGGTCTGACCGATAAAGATCTTCGTAGAATATGTGGGAGCCAATATGAGCATCCAGGTTCCGCTATTGGTTATTGACCGGAGAGGTGTCTCGGTCATGTCTACATAGTTCTCGAACCCGTAGGGTCCGCACGCTTAACGTTACGATGACAGTTATATTATGAGTTTATATGTTTTGATGTACCGAAGGTTGTTCGGAGTCCCGGATGTGATCACGGACATAACGAGGAGTCTCGAAATGGTCGAGACATAAAGATTGATATATTGGAAGCCTATGTTTGGACATCGGAAGTGTTCCGGGTGAAATCGGGATTTTTCCGGAGTACCGGGAGGTTACTGGAACCCCCCGGTAACTTAATGGGCCTTAGTGCCTAGGTGGAAGAGAGGAGAGGAGGCCAGGGCAGGGCCGCGCCCCCCTACCCTCCCAGTCCGAATAGGACAAGGAGAGGGGGGCGGCGCCCCCCTTCCTTCCTCCCCTCCACCTCTTCCCTTCTTCCACTCCTAGTCCAACATGGAAAGGGGGGAGTCCTACTCCCGATAGGAGTAGGACTCCTCCTAAGCGCACCTCTCCTCCTAGGCCGGCGGCCTCCCCCTTGCTCCTTTATATACGGGGGCAGGGGGGCACCTCTAGACACACAATTGATTGATGATCTTTTAGCCGTGTGCGGTGCCCCCTCCACCATATTACACCTCGATAATATCGTTGCGGAGCTTAGGCGAAGCCCTGCATCGGTAGAACATCATCATCGTCACCACGCCGTCGTGCTGACAAAACTCTCCCTCAACACTCGGCTGGATCGGAGTTCGAGGGACGTCATCGAGCTGAACGTGTGCTGAACTCGGAGGTGCCGTGCGTTCGGTACTTGATCGGTCGGATCGTGAAGACGTACGACTACATCAACCGCGTTGTGTTAACGCTTCCGCTTTCGGTCTACGAGGGTACGTGGACAACACTCTCCCCTCTCGTTGCTATGCATCACCATGATCTTGCGTGTGCGTAGGAAATTTTTTGAAATTACTATGTTCCCCAACATTAGGTTACATCATGTGTCTACCCCCGCTATATATGAGAGGCCTAGGATACAAGTGTCCTACCAGGACACGACTCCCTACCCTGTAAACACAATACAACTCATAGTCCAACTGTAACCTACCTTGCACACTATATTCGACACAACTCTAACAAACTCCACCTTGGCGAATATTCTCCACCACCTTGAATTCGTCAATGCGTCAAACTTCCATGTACATTGGACTTGAGTTTATCCCATGAGTACCGCTGCTACTCCAAAGACTCCATGTGACTCCACCTGCAACTTGTAGTCCCTCCTTTTCTTGACCACAGTCAACACTCGAGCAAAATTAAATTCTCCTTACTCTAGTTTGTGCTCCCAACTTCCAGAGTATCTGTTCAAAGCCATCACACACCGATCACTGACCTGCGTGAAAGTGGACAACTCACATATTGGGTGTCACACATAAGAGTTACCTGAACTCAACATCACCGCTCCTTTCTTGACCGCCTGTCTAAAACTTGAAAGAATTTCACCATTGCTTGTAGTCATCCCGAGTCAAATTCACAGTTGTCTCACCACATGTATGACAACCAGAGCACTGGCCCGTCTTCATGTCCCGTGCATACCGCACGCCTCGCCGCTATTAGCGCGTCGAGCCTCTGCAGTCCCGGTCGAGTCTCAAGGGTCGCGAACCCACACCACTCAACCCCCACTGCAGAGTACCATCAGTCATCACCGACCGATGACGAGTTTCATGCTTCCATCAGACCACTGGGCTCCAGTCCAAACTACGTGTCACTCGCTTTTCCCCCGCTGAAATAGGCTTCGACTCTCTGAGCTCTTACGCCGTAGCCCCTCAGTCAGCACCAAGTGAAGTCCTCTACACTCCAGCTCCACCTTCAACATGACTCCATGGTAGATGATCAATCCACCCTTGCGCCCCGTCGACTTCAAGTTCCGTGTGTACACCACCTTGAATCAACTCCGCGCCATAGTCTTGTCGAAGCCACACAAGCCTCGGGCATGTGTCACGTGTTTCCACGCCCAGAAGTCAGTCACCATCAGCATCACGCTCCTATGTCGTCGTTGCTGATCCCACCATCATCTTCTGTACCAACCGACTTGCGTCGATCCGTCAGACTGACAAGTCCGACCCAGCCGATCTCGTTCGACTGTAACCATGCTCCACCCTGCACCATGACTACTCGCACATCCGCGCATGTCTTGGACGCCATGTGTATGCATGATCGCGTACGGCACAATATCCTCCACTTCACATAATCTCCGAGCCATCGAAGCAATCTTGACAGAAAAACTTCCATGCAAACCTGACCCAAAGAATTCTTTGCACAATTATTTTTCCTTGTCGCTATTTGCTAGTGCATGTTCGTGTACCCTTAGCAGCAAAGATCACCTATCTGCCCATGACACACAAGCACACTCGTATCACGTGAAACCTGGACACCGTGCCTCTTCTTTTCGTCCAAACAAATCTCACGCAGTGCTCCTAGATTCAGCCCCCAATTGTGTCAACCCTGCTCGTGTAGCACAGCAGCCCAACGTGTGCCTTGAAGGCACTGCTGTATGGGCCACCTCCTGCCTAAGGGTCCCCTGGGCCGCTGCCTGTAACCTGCTGGCTGCTGCTGCACCGGCCACACCTGGCTGCACACGCGCCCACGCTCGGGACTCCTATTGCCGCACGCTACATCTGGACATGATCCAATCTCGCCGAGTCCTCCGGAACACACGCCGCCGCCAGCTTCGATAGCTTTTTTTCGATCCGATACGCTTTCTGAGTTCCCGTAGATTTACATGCCTCCCGTCGACTTTAACCTCTTCGAGCTTCGTTGCTCGCGATCCTTCGACTATAGCTTAAATCCAACTGATCTCTTTTACGTCTCCGGCCTTTTCTGATTTCGCTAAGAACCACGCCGTATCGGCTGCATCTCAACTCAATCCTTCCTCTAAATCAACGAATTTGCTGCCTCTTCAAAACCTTGCTCATGATACCACTTGTTAGAATAAATCCGAGGTATATTGTTAATCATCTGATGACCAAGCAATCACACGAGCACGACACCGAGATTTGTTAACGAGGTTCACCGATATGGCTACATCCCGGGGCCTGACTATGGGCGTTCCTCCCCATGACACCGCTACAATACCGCACCCGGTCTGATGAGTAAATAAGCAATTTTTCGATTAAATTAATCCACGAGTAAATCACTAGCATGGCATTGACACAAATAAACGCATACTGATATTCAGTCAAACTAGCACATACTACGCTAATTGCAAAAAGATCTACGTATAACGCTAGCATGGCTAAAACAGAAAACAGTAGGAGCGGGATAAACGAGTTATACCCTCCAGTAGGCCATGCAGAGGCCGCGGCTTTGGTGGCAGCAGCGGCGCCCTCGGCGGCCTTCTTGTCAGCTTCAACATTCTCGGGGGCGGCACGTTCGGCGTCGGTGGACATGGTGATGATGAAGGCGACGCGGACGTAGAGGAAGTAGACGATCGGAAGTGAGCAGTCGCGTAATCGTCGCCCAAAAACCTATTCGCCCCTCACCTCGTACAGGAACCAGAAGGGCGTGGTTTCGGAGACCTGCTCTCCCGTCGACCATGTACACGGCGGACGGGACAAATGTGATCTGTTCGTGGCGGCTAGGTTAGGAGACACCGCACACTTATATAGGCGCAGCCGCGTGAAGAGACGTGGGCTCGACCCTGACTAGCAAAAATAAGCGCGCAGGTGTGAGCTTGGCTCGGCTCAATCCCGCAACCCGCGGCGCGGTGCGGCGCGTCGTGACGAGGCGAGGCGTGGCGTGGCGTGGCGGGCAGCGGAGGAGGAGTGCGCGAGGGCCTCTTCTCTTCTCAAGCTCCAATAGCATGTAGAAGAGAAACCCTTATAAGGAGGTCCAACTCCTCTTCCACTTCCGGGATGGGACTAAACTTCCAACTACACCTAGTGCCATATAACCCACATGGGCCCTTAGAGATTTTTCAGAAATTGCTATATGGGCCTAGAGCCCATCTCAAATTTCAGCAATCCCCCACCAGATCTCGAGGGCCCATTGTGTCCTCTGTTCCAGTTACTGTTTCGATATACCAGTGTTTCAGTGAAGACCTGTTAAGGTTGAGCTTCACCTAGAGCAAGTAGCTACACTCCTTCACAACTGAACAATGGACTATGCTTTGAATTGTTAGTTTGGCGTAAAGAAGTTTCACCACATGTCTCACTAGTACTGGGCTGCCGAAGGCTGACCCCTCGGCTGGAGCATATAAGTCACATGTTGGGAATCGTAGCATAATTTTAAAATTTTCCTACGCTCACCAAGATGCATCTATGGAGTCTACTAGCAACGAGGGGAAGGGAGTGCATCTACATACCGTTGTAGATCGCGAGCGGAAGAGTTCCAATGAACGTGGATGACGGAGTCGTACTCGTCGTGATCCAAATCACCGATGACCGAGTGCCGAACGTACGGCACCTCCGCGTTCAACACACGTACGGTGCAGCGACGTCTCCTCCTTTCTTGATCCAGCAAGGGGGAAGGAGAGGTTGATGGAGATCCAACAGCACGACGGCGTGGTGGTGGATGTAGCGGCTCTTCGGCAGGGCTTCGCCGAGCTTCTGCGCGAGAGAGAGAGGTGTTGCAGGGGAGGAGGGAGGCGCCAAAGGCTGTGTGTTTGCTGCCCTCCCCCCCCCCCCCCCCCCACTATTTATAGGACCCCTTGGGAGGGGGGAGCCGGCCAAAACCCATCTAGGGTTGGGGGGGCGGCGGCCAAAGGGGGGAAGGGGTTGCCTTGCCCCCCAAGGCAAGGGGGAACTCCCCCCCCTAGGGTTCCCAACCCTAGGCGCATGGGGAGGAGGCCCAAGGAGGCGCCCCAGCCCACTAGGGGCTGGTTCCCTTCCACTTTCAGCCCACGGGGCCCTCCGGGACAGGTGGCCCCACCCGGTGGACCCCCGGGACCATTCCGGTGGTCCCGGTACAATACCGATAACCCCCGAAACTTTCCCGGTGGCCAAAACTGGACTTCCTATATATAATTCTTCACCTCCGGACCATTCCGGAACCTCTCGTGACGTCCGGGATCTCATCCGGGACTCCGAACAACTTTCGGGTTTCCGCATACATATATCTCTACAACCCTAGCGTCACCGGACCTTAAGTGTGTAGACCCTACGGGTTCGGGAGACATGCAGACATGACCGAGACGCCTCTCCGGTCAATAACCAACAGCGGGATCTGGATACCCATGTTGGCTCCCACATGTTCCACGATGATATCATCGGGTGAACCACGGTGTCGAGGATTCAATCAATCCGTATGCAATTCCCTTTGTCAATCGGTATGTTACTTGCCCGAGATTCGATCGTCGGTATCCCAATACCTAGTTTAATCTCGTTACCGGCAAGTCTCTTTACTCGTACCGCAATGCATGATCCCGTGACTAACGCCTTAGTCACATTGAGCTCATTATGATGATGCATTACCGAGTGGGCCCAGAGATACCTCTCCGTTTACACGGAGTGACAAATCCCAGTCTCGATCCGTGCCAACCCAACAGACACTTTCGGAGATACCCGTAATGCACCTTTATAGTCACCCAGTTACGTTGTGACGTTTGGCACACCCAAAGCACTCCTACGGTATCCAGGAGTTGCACGATCTCATGGTCTAAGGAAAAGATACTTGACATTGGAAAAGCTCTAGCAAACGAAACTACACGATCTTTTATGCTATGCTTAAGTTGGGTCTTGTCCATCACATCATTCTCCTAATGATGTGATCCCGTTATCAATGACATCCTATGTCCATAGTCAGGAAACCATGACTATCTGTTGATCAACGAGCTAGTCAACTAGAGGCTTACTAGGGACAGGTTGTGGTCTATGTATTCACACATGTATTACGATTTCCGGACAATACAATTATAGCATGAATAAAAGACTATAATCATGAACACAGAAATATAATAATAACCATTTATTATTGCCTCTAGGGCATATTTCCAACAGTCTCCCACTTGCACTAGAGTCAATAATCTAGTTACATTGTGATGAATCGAACACTCATTGCGTCCTGGTGTTGATCATGTTTTGCCCTAGGGAGAGGTTTAGTCAACGGATCTGCTACATTCAGGTCCGTGTGTACTTTACAAATATCTATGTCTCCATTTTGAACACTTTCACGAATGGAGTTGAAGCGACGCTTGATATGCCTGGTCTTCCTGTGAAACCTGGGCTCCTTCGCAAGGGCAATAGCTCCAGTGTTGTCACAGAAGAGAGTCATTGGGCCCGACGCATTGGGAATCACCCCTAGGTCGGTAATGAACTCCTTCATCCAGACTGCTTCCTGTGCTGCCTCCGAGGCTGCCATGTATTCCGCTTCACATGTAGATCCCGCCACGACGCTTTGCTTGCAACTGCACCAGCTTACTGCTCCTCTATTCAAAATATACACGTATCCGGTCTGTGACTTCGAGTCATCCGGATCTGTGTCGAAGCTAGCGTCGACGTAACCCTTTACGACGAGCTCTTCGTCACCTCCATAAACGAGAAACATATCCTTAGTCCTCTTCAGGTACTTCAGGATATTCTTGACCGCTGTCCAGTGTTCCTTGCCGGGATTACTTTGGTACCTTCCTACCAAACTTACGGCAAGGTTTACATCAGGTCTGGTACACAGCATGGCATACATAATAGACCCTATGGCCGAGGCATAGGGGATGACACTCATCTCTTCTATATCTTCTGCCGTGGTCGGGCATTGAGCCGTGCTCAATTGCACACCTTGCAATACAGGCAAGAACCCCTTCTTGGACTGATCCATACTGAACTTCTTCAATATCTTGTCAAGGTATGTACTCTGTGAAAGACCAATGAGGCGTCTTGATCTATCTCTATAGATCTTGATGCCTAATATGTAAGCAGCTTCTCCAAGGTCCTTCATTGAAAAACACTTATTCAAATAGGCCTTTATACTTTCCAAGAATTCTATATCATTTCCCATCAATAATATGTCATCCACATATAATATGAGAAATGCTACAGAGCTCCCACTCACTTTCTTGTAAACACAGGCTTCTCCATAAGTCTGTGTAAACCCAAACGCTTTGATCATCTCATCAAAGCGAATGTTCCAACTCCGAGATGCTTGCACCAGCCCATAGATTGAGCGCTGGAGCTTGCATACTTTGTTAGCATTCTTAGGATCGACAAAACCTTCCGGCTGCATCATATACAACTCTTCCTTAAGGAAGCCGTTAAGGAATGCCGTTTTGACGTCCATCTGCCATATCTCATAATCATAGTATGCGGCAATTGCTAACATTATTCGGACGGACTTCAGCTTCGCTACGGGTGAGAAAGTCTCATCGTAGTCAACCCCTTGAACTTGTCGATAACCCTTAGCGACAAGTCGAGCTTTGTAGATGGTCACATTACCATCCGCGTCCGTCTTCTTCTTAAAGATCCATTTGTTTTCTATGGCTCGCCGCTCATCGGGCAAGTCAGTCAAAGTCCATACTTTGTTTTCATACATGGATTCTATCTCGGATTTCATGGCTTCTAGCCATTTGTCGGAATCCGGGCCCGCCATCGCTTCTTCATAGTTCGAAGGTTCACCGTTGTCTAACAACATGATTTCCAGGACAGGGTTGCCGTACCACTCTGGTGCGGAACGTGTCCTTGTGGACCTACGAAGTTCAGTGGCAACTTGATCCGAAGCTTCATGATCATCATCATTAACTTCCTCTCCAGTCGGTGTAGGCACCACAGGAACATTTTCCCGTGCTGCGCTACTTTCCGGTTCGGAAGGGGTGACTATCACCTCATCAAGTTCCACTTTCCTCCCACTCAAATCTTTCGAGAGAAACTCCTTCTCCAGAAAGGACCCGTTCTTAGCAACGAAGATCTTGCCTTCGGATCTGAGGTAGAAGGTATACCCAATAGTTTCCTTAGGGTATCCTATGAAGACGCATTTTTCCGATTTGGGTTCGAGCTTTTCAGGTTGAAGTTTCTTGACATAAGCATCGCATCCCCAAACTTTTAGAAACGACAGCTTAGGTTTCTTCCCAAACCATAATTCATACGGTGTCGTCTCAACGGATTTAGACGGTGCCCTATTTAAAGTGAATGCGGCAGTCTCTAAAGCATAACCCCAAAATGAGAGCGGTAAATCGGTAAGAGACATCATAGATCGCACCATATCCAATAGAGTGCGATTACGACGTTCGGACACACCATTTCTCTGAGGTGTTCCAGGCGGCGTGAGTTGTGAAACTATTCCACATTTCCTTAAGTGTGTACCAAATTCGTGACTTAAATATTCTCCACCACGATCTGATCGTAAGAATTTTATTTTCCTGTCACGTTGATTCTCGACTTCACTCTGAAATTCCTTGAACTTTTCAAAGGTTTCAGACTTGTGTTTCATTAGGTAGACATACCCATATCTAATTAAATCATCAGTGAGAGTGAGAACATAACGATATCCTCCGCGATCCTCAACACTCATTGGACCGCACACATCGGTATGTATGATTTCCAATAAGTTGGTTGCTCGCTCCATTGTTCCGGAGAACGGAGTCTTGGTCATCTTACCCATGAGGCATGGTTCGCACGTGTCAAATGATTCGTAATCAAGAGACTCCAAAAGTCCATCTACATGGAGCTTCTTCATGCGCTTGACACCAATGTGACCAAGGCGGCAGTGCCACAAGTATGTGGGACTATCGTTATCAACTTTACATCTTTTGGTATTCACACTATGAACATGTGTAGCATCACGTTCGAGATTCATCAAAAATAAACCATTGACCAGCGGGGCATGACCATAAAACATATCTCTCAAATAAATAGAACAACCATTATTCTCAGATTTAAATGAGTAGCCATCTCGAATTAAACGAGTTCCAGATACAATGTTCATGCTCAAAGCTGGCACTAAATAACAATTATTGAGGTTTATAACTAATCCCGTGGGTAGATGCAGAG
The DNA here is from genome assembly GCF_018294505.1 of Triticum aestivum. Taxonomy (NCBI): domain Eukaryota; kingdom Viridiplantae; phylum Streptophyta; class Magnoliopsida; order Poales; family Poaceae; genus Triticum; species Triticum aestivum. Next base: position 621,441,803 of record NC_057814.1, read on the forward strand.
GTAGCGTGCCGACGGCGATCACATCGACCTTGGAACCATTCCCGACACGCATCGTCACCTCGTCTTTTGCCAGTCTCCGTTTATTCCGTAGTTCCTGATTTGAGTTACAAATATGAGCAACCGCACCGGTATCAAATACCCAGGAGCTACTACGAGTACTGGTAAGGTACACATCAATTACTTGTATATCACATATACCTTGGGTGTTGCCGGCCTTCTTCTTGTCCGCTAAATATTTGGGGCAGTTCCGCTTCCAGTGACCACTTCCCTTGCAATAAAATCACTCAGTCTCGGGCTTGGGTCCAATCTTTGACTTCTTCCCGGTAACTGGCTTACCGGGCGCGGCAACTCCCTTGCCGTCCTTCTTGAAGTTCTTCTTACCCTTGCCCTTCTTGAACTTAGTGGTTTTATTCACCATCAACACTTGATGTTCTTTTCTGATCTCTACCTCAGCTGATTTCAGCATTGAATACACCTCGGGAATGGTCTTTTCCATCCCCTGCATATTGTAGTTCATCACAAAGCTCTTGTAGCTTGGTGGAAGCGACTGGAGGATTCTGTCAATGACCGCGTCATCCGGGAGATTAACTCCCAGCTGAGACAAGCGGTTGTGCAACCCAGACATTCTGAGTATGTGCTCACTAACAGAACTGTTCTCCTCCATTTTACAGCTGAAGAACTTGTCGGAGACATCATATCTCTCGACCCGGGCATGAGCTTGAAAAACCAGTTTCAGCTCCTCGAACATCTCATATGCTCCATGTTTCTCAAAACGCTTTTGGGGACCCGGTTCTAAGCTGTAAAGCATGCCGCACTGAACAAGGGAGTAATCATCAGCACGCTGCTGCCAAGCGTTCATAACGTCTTGGTTCTCAGGGATTGGTGCTTCACCTAGCGGTGCTTCCAGGACATAATCTTTCTTGGCTGCTATGAGGATGATCCTCAGGTTCCGGACCCAGTCCGTATAGTTGCTGCCATCATCTTTCAGCTTGGTTTTCTCTAGGAATGCGTTGAAATTGAGGACAACGTGGGCCATTTGATCTACAGTACATAGTGTAAAGATTTAGACTAAGTTCATGATAATTAAGTTCATATAATCAAATTATTTAATGAACTCCCACTCAGATAGACATCCCTCTAGTCATCTAAGTGAAACATGATCCGAGTTCAACTAGGCCGTGTCCGATCATCACGTGAGACGGACTAGTCAAGCTCGGTGAACATCTCCATGTTGATCGTATCTTCTATACGACTCATGCTCGACCTTTCGGTCCTCCGTGTTCCGAGGCCATGTCTGTACATTCTAGGCTCGTCAAGTCAACCTAAGTGTATTGCGTGTGTTCCGAGGCCATGTCTGTACATGCTAGGCTCGTCAACACCCGTTGTATTCGAACGTTAGAATCTATCACACCCGATCATCACGTGGTGCTTCGAAACAACGAACCTTCGCAACGGTGCACAGTTAGGGTGAACACTTTCTTGAAATTATTATAAGGGATCATCTTACTTACTACCGTCGTTCTAAGCAAATAAGATGCAAAAACATGATAAACATCACATGCAATCAAATAGTGACATGATATGGCCAATATCATCATGCTCCTTTGATCTCCATCTTCGGGGCACCATGATCATCTTCGTCACCGGCATGACACCATGATCTCCATCATCATGATCTCCATCATTGTGTCTTCATGAAGTCGTCACGCCAACGATTACTTCTACTTCTATGGCTAACTCGTTTAGCAACAAAGTAAAGTAATTTACATGGCGTTATTCAATGACACGCAGGTCATACAAAATAATAAAGACAACTCCTATGGCTCCTGCCGGTTGTCATACTCATCGACATGCAAGTCGTGATTCCTATTACAAGAATATGATCAATCTCATACATCACATATATCATTCATCACATCTTCTGGCCATATCACATCACATAGAACTTGCTGCAAAAACAAGTTAGACGTCCTCTAATTGTTGTTGCAAGTTTTTTTACGTGGTTTGTAGGTTTCTAGCAAGAACGTTTCTTACCTACGTATGACCACAACGTGATTTGCCAATTTCTATTTACCCTTCATAAGGACCCTTTTCATCGAATCTGTTCCGACTAAAGTAGGAGAGACAGACACCCGCTAGCCACCTTATGCATCTAGTGCATGTCAGTCGGTGGAACCTGTCTCACGTAAGCGTACGTGTAAGGTCGGTCCGGGCCGCTTCATCCTACAATGCCGCCGAAACAAGAAACGACTAGTAGCGGCAAGAAGAATTGGCAAACTCAACGCCCACAACTGCTTTGTGTTCTACTCGTGCATAGTAACTACGCATAGACCTGGCTCATGATGCCACTGTTGGGAATCGTAGCATAATTTAAAATTTTCCTACGCTCACCAAGATGCATCTATGGAGTCTACTAGCAACGAGGGGAAAGGAGTGGATCTACATACCCTTGTAGATCGCGAGCGGAAGCGTTCCAATGAACGTGGATGACGGAGTCGTACTCGCCGTGATCCAAATCACCGATGACCGAGTGCCGAACGGACGGCACCTCCGCGTTCAACACACGTACGGTGCAGCGACGTCTCCTCCTTTCTTGATCCAGCAAGGGGGGAGGAGAGGTTGATGGAGATCCAACAGCACGACGGCGTGGTGGTGGATGTAGCGGCTCTCCGGCAAGGCTTCGCCGAGCTTCTGCGCGCGAGAGAGAGGTGTTGCAGGGGAGGAGGGAGGCGCCAAAGGCTGTAGTATGCTGCCCTCCCTCCCCCCCTTTATATAGGCCCCCAAGGGGGGGTGCGCAGCCCTTGGAGATGGGATCTCCAAGGGGGGGGGCGGCGGCCAAGGGGGAAGGGGTTGCCTTGCCCCCCAAGGCAAGGGGAAACTCCCCCCCCCTAGGGTTCCCAACCCTAGGCACATGGGGGGGAGGCCCAAAGTGGCGCCCCAGCCCATTAGGGGCTGGTTCCCCTCCACTTTCAGCCCACGGGGCCCTCCGGGACAGGTGGCCCCACCCGGTGGACCCCCGGGACCCTTCCGGTGGTCCCGGTACAATACCGATAACCCCCGAAACTTTCCCGGTGGCCAAAACTGGACTTCCTATATATAATTCTTCACCTCCGGACCATTCCGGAACCTCTCGTGACGTCCGGGATCTCATCCGGGACTCCGAACAACTTTCGGGTTTCCGCATACATATATCTCTACAACCCTAGCGTCACCGGACCTTAAGTGTGTAGACCCTACGGGTTCGGGAGACATGCAGACATGACCGAGACGCCTCTCCGGTCAATAACCAACAGCGGGATCTGGATACCCATGTTGGCTCCCACATGTTCCACGATGATATCATCGGGTGAACCACGGTGTCGAGGATTCAATCAATCCGTATGCAATTCCCTTTGTCAATCGGTATGTTACTTGCCCGAGATTCGATCATCGGTATCCCAATACCTAGTTTAATCTCGTTACCGGCAAGTCTCTTTACTCGTACCGCAATGCATGATCCCGTGACTAACGCCTTAGTCACATTGAGCTCATTATGATGATGCATTACCGAGTGGGCCCAGAGATACCTCTCCGTTTACACGGAGTGACAAATCCCAGTCTCGATCCGTGCCAACCCAACAGACACTTTCGGAGATACCCGTAATGCACCTTTATAGTCACCCAGTTACGTTGTGACGTTTGGCACACCCAAAGCACTCCTACGGTATCCGGGAGTTGCACGATCTCATGGTCTAAGGAAAAGATACTTGACATTGGAAAAGCTCTAGCAAACGAAACTACACGATCTTTTATGCTATGCTTAAGTTGGGTCTTGTCCATCACATCATTCTCCTAATGATGTGATCCCGTTATCAATGACATCCTATGTCCATAGTCAGGAAACCATGACTATCTGTTGATCAACGAGCTAGTCAACTAGAGGCTTACTAGGGACAGGTTGTGGTCTATGTATTCACACATGTATTATGATTTCCGGACAATACAATTATAGCATGAATAAAAGACTATTATCATGAACACAGAAATATAATAATAACCATTTATTATTGCCTCTAGGGCATATTTCCAACATCACACTCCTGGCCTATTCATGAGCTTACTAGAGATCACCCCAATCTCATAGAATGTGACCAGCAGTCGGGCTCATATAGGTGTGTTCCTCCAAAGATCACTCTGTAGGATAGCATCTTGCTTATATAAACTTCGGAACACATTAAGACAGTAGTCATCCTACCATACAGTATCGAGAGTATTGCATCTCCAACGGAGTGGGTTAGTATAGTTACTCTCCTCAGTTCACCACTGGCTTGTTTTCCCAGGTCCTAATTCACGGGATCTCCGATCACATAGGTTGGGTTACTACCATGGCAACTCATGTGGGTCTCATACCCATCTCCCTCGATGCATTATCTATCACAACACGTGATAGCCCTTTCGTAAAGGGATCTACCAGATTCTTAGCCGTATGGACATAGTCCAACGCTATCACTCCGGAGTTTCTTAATTTTCTGACAGCTTTTAATCTCATTCTTATGTGTTTGGTGGACTTCATGTTGTCCTTTGAACTCTTCACCTTGGTGATGACAGTCTGATTGTCACAGTTCATAAGGATAGCCGGAACCGGTTTATCAACCAATGGCAAGTCCATCAAAAGATCTCGAAGCCATCTCGCTTCAACACCAGATGTGTCTAATGCCGTTAATTCTGCTTCCATTGTCGATCTCGTTAAGATCGTTTGCTTGCAAGACTTCTAGGAAACAGCGCCACCTCCAAGAGTAAACATATACCCAGTTGTGGCCTTCATCTCATCAGCATCAGAGATCCAATTTGCATCACTATACCATTCAAGTACCGGCGGGTCTCCGGTATAGTGAAGTCCATAGTTCATAGTACCTTTCAGATAGCGCATAACTCGTTCAACAGCATGCCAATGTACATCACCCGGTTTGGAAACAAACCGGCTCAGTTTGCTCACAGCAAACGCGATGTCGGGCCTCGTTGCGCTCGCTAGGTACATCAGTGAACCAATGATTTGAGAGTATCTTAACTGATCTATAGCCGTGCCTTTGGACTTTCGAATCAACACGCTAGGATCATATGGTGTTTGAGATGGTTGCAATCCGAATATCCAAAACAACTCAACACCTTCTCAACATAGTGGGATTGCAGAAGTGTAATCCCACCCTCATTATCTCTCAGTAGCTTGATGTTCAAGATAACATCAGCCACACCAAGGTCTTTCATCTCAAAGTTCTGAGACAGAAACGACGTGACCTCCTCAATGACTTTGAGGTTGGTTCCAAATATCAGTATGTCATCAACATACAAGCACAGTATAACTCCTTCGCCCCCACCATGGCGATAGTATACACATTTGTCAGCCTCATTAACAACGAAACCAACAGACGTCAGAGTTGTATTAAACTTATCATGCCATTGCTTAGGTGCTTGCTTCAGGCCATATAAAGATTTCAGCAACCTACACACCTTTCTTTCCTGACCATCTATCACAAAGCCATCTGGCTGTTGCATGTAGATTTCCTTGTTTAGCTCTCCATTCAAAAAAGCCATCTTAACATCCATCTGGTGGACGAGAAGACCATGCGAGGCTGCCAACGAGAGTAATACTCGAATGGTGGTCAGTCTAGCCACAGGTGAATAAGTGTCGAAGAAATCTTCCTCTTCTTTCTGGTCATAGCCCTTGGCCACAAGCCTAACCTTTTACTTTTCAATCGTACCATCGGGCCTAAGCTTCTTCTTGAACACCCACTTACATCCTAATGCTTTGCAACCATAGGGACGCTCAGTGATCTCCCATGTCCCGTTAGCCATGATGGAATCCATCTCGCTACGGACCGCATCCTTCCAGTAGTCAGCTTCTGGAGAGGCATACGCTTCTGAAATAGAAGTGGGAGTATCATCCACGAGGTACACGAAGAAATCATCACCAAAGGTCTTTGTAGTCCTTTGTCTCTTGCCCCTACCAAGGGTTTCCTCGTCATCCTCCTCAGGATTTTCATCATGTGTTTGTTCAAAATATTCCATAGGGATGGCAAGTTCAGGAGTCTCCTCAGATTCCTGTCTAGAAGTGCTTTGCATATCTCTCATAGGAAAAATATCCTCGAAGAATGTAGCATCCTTAGACTCCATAATTGTACCGACCTTCTGGTCAGGTACCTCAGATTTCACTACTAGAAATCTATAGCCAACGCTGTTCTTAGCGTAGCCCAAATTAACGCAGTCCACAGTCTTGGGTCCAAGCTTACGCTTTTTGGGGATCGGCACATTGACTTTCGCCAGATAGCCCCAAGTGCGCAAGTACAAGAGTGTTGTCCTTCTCTTTGCCAATTTCTCATAGGGAGTGATCTCATTATCCTTTGTCGGAACTTTATTCAGGACATGACATGCCGTCAATATAGCCTCCCCCCACCATGCCTTGGATAAACCCGATGTATCTAACATGGCGTTAACCAAATCAGTTAGAGTACGGTTTTTCCGCTCGGCAACCCCGTTTGACTGGGGTGAATAGGGAGGCGTCCTCTCATGAATAATGCCGTGTTCCGCACAGAAGGAATCAAACTCACTCGAGAAGTACTCCCACCACGATCTGACCGGACTCGTTTAATTTTCTTTTCAAGTTGATTCTCAACTTCTGCCTTATAGATTTTAAAGTAGTGTAGAGCCTCATCTTTAGTATTTAACAGATACACATAGCAATATCTAGTGGAATCATCTATCAATGTCATGAAGTATTTCTTTCCACCTTTAGTCAACACACCATTCATCTCACAAAGATCAGAATGTATGAGTTCTAATGGTGCCAAGTGTCTCTCCTCCACGGCCTTGTGAGGCTTGCGAGGTTGCTTAGCTTGCACACATGTAAGGCACTTAGAACCTTTGGCTAAAGTAAAACTCGGGATTAAATCCAACTTGGCTAGCCACGTCATAACACCGAAACTAATGTGACAAAGACGTGAATGCCAAACTTCAGATTCATTAACATTCGAATGAACATGGTGTTGGGGATCGTTGCAGAAATTTAAAATTTTCTACGCATCACCAAGATCCATCTATGGAGTTTACTAGCAACGAGAGGGAAGGAGTGCATCTACATACCCTTGTAGATCGCGAGCGGAAGCGTTCAAGAGAACGAGGTTGATGGAGTCGTACTCGTCGTGATCCAAATCACCGATGACCGAGCGCCGAACGGACGGCACCTCCGCGTTCAACACACGTACGGAGCAGCGACGTCTCCTCCTTCTTGATCCAGCAAGGGGGAAGGAGAGGTTGATGGAGATCCAGCAGCACGACGGCGTGGTGGTGGAAGTAGCGGGGATCCCGGCAGGGCTTCGTCAAGCGCAAGCGGGAGGGAGAGGTGTCACGGGAGGGAGAGGGAGGCGCCAGGGGCTAGGGTACTGCTGCCCTCCCTCCCCCCTCCTATATATAGGCCTACTAGGGGGCGCCGGACCTGGGAGATCTGATCTCCAGGGGGCGGCGGCCAAGGGGTGGCTTCCCCCCCCCCCAAGCCAAGTGGGGGGCGCCCCCACCCCTAGGGTTTCCAACCCTAGGCGCAGGGGCAGGCCCAAGGGGGGCGCACCAGCCCACCAGGGGCTCGTTCCCCTCCCACTTCAGCCCATGGGGCCCTCCGGGATAGGTGGCCCCACCCGGTGGACCCTCGGGACCCTTCCGGTGGTCCCGGTACAATACCGGTAACCCCCGAAACTTTCCCGGTGGCCGAAACTGGACTTCCTATATATAATTCTTCACCTCCGGACCATTCCGGAACTCCTCGTGACGTCCGGGATCTCATCCGGGACTCCGAACAACTTTCGGGTTACCGCATACTAATATCTCTACAACCCTAGCGTCACCGAACCTTAAGTGTGTAGACCCTACGGGTTCGGGAGACACGCAGACATGACCGAGGCGACCATCCGGTCAATAACCAACAGCGGGATCTGGATACCCATGTTGGCTCCCACATGTTCCACGATGATCTCATCGGATGAACCACGATGTCGAGGATTCAATCAATCCCGTATACAATTCCCTTTGTCAATCGGTACGTTACTTGCCCAAGATTCGATCGTCGGTATCCCAATACCTCGTTCAATCTCGTTACCGGCAAGTCACTTTACTCGTACCGTAATGCATGATCCCGTGATCAACCACTTGGTCACTTTGAGCTCATTATGATGATGCATTACCGAGTGGGCCCAGAGATACCTCTCCGTCAAACGGAGTGACAAATCCCAGTCTCGATTCGTGCCAACCCAACAGACACTTTCGGAGATACCCGTAATGCACCTTTATAGCCACCCAGTTACGTTGTGACGTTTGGCACACCCAAAGCACTCCTACGGTATCCAGGAGTTGCACAATCTCATGGTCTAAGGAAATGACACTTGACAATTGGAAAAGTTCTAGCAAACGAACTACATGATCTTTGCGCTATGCTTAGGATTGGGTCTTGTCCATCACATCATTCTCCTAATGATGTGATCCCGTTATCAATGACATCCAATGTCCATAGTCAGGAAACCATGACTATCTGTTGATCAACGAGCTAGTCAACTAGAGGCTTACTAGGGACACGTTGTGGTCTATGTATTCACACATGTACTACGATTTCCGGATAATACAATTATAGCATGAACAATAGACAATTACCATGAACAAAGAAATATAATAATAACCATTTTATTATTGCCTCTAGGGCATATTTTCAACAGTCTCCCACTTGCACTAGAGTCAATAATCTAGTTACATTGTGATGAATCGAACACCCATTGCGTCCTGGTGTTGATCATGTTTTGCTCTAGGGAGAGGTTTAGTCAACAGATCTGCTACATTCAGGTCCGTATGTACTTTACAAATATCTATGTCTCCATTTTGAACACTTTCACGAATGGAGTTGAAGCGACGCTTGATATGCCTGGTCTTCCTGTGAAACCTGGGCTCCTTGGCAAGGGCAATAGCTCCAGTGTTGTCACAGAAGAGAGTCATCGGGCCCGACGCATTGGGAATCACCCCTAGGTCGGTAATGAACTCCTTTATCCAGATTGCTTCTTGTGCTGCCTCTGAGGCCGCCATGTATTCCGCTTCACATGTAGATCCCGCCACGACGCTTTGCTTGCAACTGCACCAGCTTACTGCCCCTCCATTCAAAATATACACGTATCCGGTTTGTGACTTAGAGTCATCCAGATCTGTGTCGAAGCTAGCGTCGACGTAACCCTTTACGACGAGCTCTTTGTCACCTCCATAAACGAGAAACATATCCTTAGTCCTCTTCAGGTACTTCAGGATATTCTTGACCGCTGTCCAGTGTTCCATGCCGGGATTACTTTGGTACCTTCCTACCAAACTTACGGCAAGGTTTACATCAGGTCTGGTACACAGCATGGCATACATAATAGACCCTATGGCCGAGGCAAAGGGGATGACACTCATCTTTTCTCTATCTTCTGCCGTGGTCGGGCATTGAGCCGTGCTCAATTGCACACCTTGCAATACAGGCAAGAACCCCTTCTTGGACTGATCCATATTGAACTTCTTCAATATCTTGTCAAGGTACGTACTCTGTGAAAGACCAATGAGGCGTCTTGATCTATCTCTATAGATCTTGATGCCTAATATATAAGCAGCTTCTCCAAGGTCCTTCATTGAAAAACACTTATTCAAGTAGGCCTTTATACTTCCCAAGAATTCTATATCATTTCCCATCAATAGTATGTCATCCACTATAATATGAGAAATGCTACAAAGCTCCCACTCACTTTCTTGTAAACACAGGCTTCTCCATAAGTCTGTGTAAACCCAAACGCTTTGATCATCTCATCAAATCGAATGTTCCAACTCCGAGATGCTTGCACCAGCCCATAGATGGAGCGCTGGAGCTTGCATACCTTGTTAGCATTCTTAGGATCGACAAAACCTTCCGGCTGCATCATATACAATTCTTCCTTAAGAAAGCCGTTAAGGAATGTCGTTTTGACGTTCATTTGCCATATATCATAATCATAGAATGTGGCAATTGCTAACATGATTCGGACGGACTTCAGCTTCGCTACGGGTGAGAAAGTCTCATCGTAGTCAACCCCTTGAACTTGTCGATAACCCTTAGCGACAAGTCGAGCCTTAGATGGTCACATTACCATCCGCGTCTGTCTTCTTCTTAAAGATCCATTTATTTTCTATGGCTCGCCGATCATCGGGCAAGTCAGTCAAAGTCCATACTTCATTTTCATACATGGATCCTATCTCGGATTGCATGGCTTCAAGCCATTTGTTGGAATCTGGGCCCGCCATTGCTTCTTCATAGTTCGAAGGTTCACCGTTGTCTAACAACATGATTTCCAGGACAGGGTTGCTGTACCACTCTGGTGCGGAACGTGTCCTTGTGGACCTACGAAGTTCAGTAGTAACTTGATCCGAAGCTTCATGATCATCATCATTAACTTCCTCCCCAGTTGGTGTAGGCACCACAGGAACATCTTCCCGCGCTGCGCTACTTTCCGGTTCGGAAGGGGTGACTATCACCTCATCAAGTTCCACTTTCCTCCCACTTACTTCCTTCGAGAGAAACTCTTTCTCCATAAAGGACCCGTTCTTGGCAACAAAGATCTTGCCTTCGGATCTGAGGTAGAAGGTATACCCAATGGTTTCCTTAGGGTATCCTATGAAGACGCATTTCTCCGACTTGGGTTCGAGCTTTTCAGGTTGAAGTTTCTTGACATAAGCATCGCATCCCCAAACTTTTAGAAACGACAGCTTAGGTTTCTTCCCAAACCATAATTCATACGGTGTCGTCTCAACGGATTTCGACGGAGCCCTATTTAAAGTGAATGCGGCAGTCTCTAAAGCATAGCCCCAAAATGAGAGCGGTAGATCGGTAAGAGACATCATAGATCGCACCATATCCAATAGAGTGCGATTACGATGTTCAGACACACCATTTCGCTGAGGTGTTCCAGGCGGCGTGAGTTGTGAAACTATTCCACATTTCCTTAAGTGTGTGCCAAATTCGTGACTCAAATATTCCCCTCCACGATCTGATCGTAAGAACTTTATTTTCCTGTCACATTGATTCTCAACCTCACTCTGAAATTCCTTGAACTTTTCAAAGGTCTCAGACTTGTGTTTCATTAGGTAGACATACCCATATCTACTTAAGTCATCAGTGAGAGTGAGAACATAACGATAGCCACCGCGAGCCTCAACACTCATTGGACCGCACACATCGGTATGTATGATTGCCAATAAGTTGGTTGCTCGCTCCATTGTTCCGGAGAACGGAGTCTTGGTCATCTTACCCATGAGGCATGGTTCGCACGTGTCAAATGATTCGTAATCAAGAGACTCCAAAAGTCCATCTGCATGGAGCTTCTTCATGCGCTTGACACCAATGTGACCAAGGCGGCAGTGCCACAAGTATGTGGGACTATCGTTATCAACTTTACATCTTTTGGTATTCACACTATGAATATGTGTAACATCACGTTCGAGATTCATTAAGAATAAACCATTGACCAGCGGGGCATGACCATAAAACATATCTCTCATATAAATAGAACAACCATTATTCTCGGATTTAAATGAGTAGCCATCTCGCATTAAACGAGACCCTGATACAATGTTCATGCTCAAAGCTGGCACTAAATAACAATTATTGAGGTTTAAAACTAATCCCGTAGGTAAATGCAGAGGTAGCGTGCCGACGGCGATCACATCGACCTTGGAACCATTCCTGACGCACATCGTCACCTCGTCCTTCGCCAGTCTCCGTTTATTCCGCAGCTCCTGTTTTGAGTTACAAATATGAGCAACCGCACCGGTATCAAATACCCAGGAGCTACTACGAGTACTGGTAAGGTACACATCAATTACATGTATATCACATATACCTTTGGTGTTGCCGGCCTTCTTGTCCGCTAAGTATTTGGGGCAGTTCCGCTTCCAGTGACCACTTCCCTTGCAATAAAAGCACTCAGTCTCAGGCTTGGGTCCATTCCTTAGCTTCTTCCCGGTAACTGGCTTACCGGGCGCGGCAACTCCCTTGTCGTCCTTCTTGAAGTTCTTCTTACCCTTGCCTTTCTTGAACTTAGTGGTTTTATTCACCATCAACACTTGATGTTCCTTTTTGATCTCTACCTCCGCTGATTTCAGCATTGAATATACCTCAGGAATGGTCTTTTCCATCCCCTGCATATTGAAGTTCATCACAAAGCTCTTGTAGCTTGGTGGAAGCGACTGAAGGATTCTGTCAATGACCGCGTCATCCAGGAGATTAACTCCCAGCTGAGTCAAGCGATTGTGTAACCCAGACATCTGAGTATGTGCTCACTGACAGAACTGTTTTCCTCCATCTTACAACTGAAGAACTTGTCGGAGACTTCATATCTCTCGACCCGGGCATGAGCTTGTAAAACCATTTTCAGCTCTTCGAACATCTCATATGCTCCGTGTTGCTCAAAACGCTTTTGGAGCCCCGGTTCTAAGCTGTAAAGCATGCCGCACTGAACGAGGGAGTAATCATCAGCACGTGATTGCCAAGCGTTCATAACGTCTTGGTTCTCTGGGATGGGTGCATCACCTAGCGGTGCTTCTAGGACATAATCTTTCTTGGCAGCTATGAGGATGATCCTCAAGTTCCGGACCCAGTCCGTATAGTTGCTGCCATCATCTTTCAGCTTGGTTTTCTCTAGGAACACGTTGAAGTTGAGGGCAATGTGGGCCATTTGATCTACAAGACATATTGTAAAGATTTTAGACTAAGTTCATGATAATTAAGTTCATCTAATCAAATTATTCAATGAACTCCCACTCAGATAGACATCCCTCTAGTCATCTAAGTGAAACATGATCCGAGTTAACTAGGCCGTGTCCGATCATCACGTGAGACGGACTAGTCAACATCGGTGAACATCTTCATGTTGATAGTATCTTCTATACGACTCATGCTCGGCCTTTCGGTCTTCCGTGTTCCGAGGCCATGTCTGTACATGCTAGGCTCGTCAAGTCAACCTAAGTGTATTGCCTGTGTTCCGAGGCCATGTCTGTACATGCTAGGCTCGTCAACACCCGTTGTATGCGAACGTTAGAATCTATCACACCCGATCATCACGTGGTGCTTCGAAACAACGAACCTTCGCAACGGTGCACAGTTAGGGGGAACACTTTCTTGAAATTATTGCGAGGGATCATCTTATTTAAGCTACCGTCGTTCTAAGCAAATAAGATGTAAAACATGATAAACATCAGATCCAATCAAATAGTGACATGATATGGCCAATATCATTTTGCTCCTTTGATCTCCATCTTCAGGGCGCCATGATCATCTTCGTCACCGGCATGACACCATGATCTCCATCATCGTGTCTTCATGAAGTTATCACGCCAACGATTACTTCTACTTCTATGGCTAACGTGTTTAGCAATAAAGTAAAGTAATTTACATGGTGTTATTCAATGACACGCAGGTCATACAAAAATAAAGACAACTCCTATGGCTCCTGCCGGTTGTCATACTCATCGACATGCAAGTCGTGATTCCTATTACAAGAACATGATCAATCTCATACATCACATATATTTCATTCATCACATCCTTTTGGCCATATCACATCACAAGGCATATGCTGCAAAAACAAGTTAGACGTCCTCTAATTGTTGTTGCATGTTTTTACGTGGCTTCTATAGGTTTCTAGCAAGAACGTTTCTTACCTACGTAAAACCACAACGTGATATGCCAATTTCTATTTACCCTTCATAAGGACCCTTTTCATCGAATCCGTTCCGACTAAAGTGGGAGAGACAGACACCCGCTAGCCACCTTATGCAACTAGTGCATGTCAGTCGGTGGAACCTGTCTCACGTAAGCGTACGTGTAAGGTCGGTCCGGGCCGCTTCATCCCACAATGCCATCGAAACAAGATAAGAATAGTAGTGGCAAGAAAATTGACAACATCTACGCCCACAACAAGTTTGTGTTCTACTCGTGCATAGAAACTACGCATAGGCCTGGCTCATGATGCCACTGTTGGGGATCGTTGCAGAAATTTAAAATTTTCTATGCATCACCAAGATCCATCTATGGAGTTTACTAGCAACGAGAGGGAAGGAGTGCATCAACATACCCTTGTAGATCGCGAGCGGAAGCGTTCAAGAGAACGAGGTTGCTGGAGTCGTACTCGTCGTGATCCAAACCACCGATGACCGAGCGGCGAACGGACGGCACCTCCGCGTTCAACACACGTACGGAGCAGCGACATCTCCTCCTTCTTGATCCAGCAAGGGGGAAGGAGAGGTTGATGGAGATCCAGCAGCACGACGGCGTGGTGGTGGAAGTAGCGGGGATCCCGGCAGGGCTTCGCCAAGCGCAAGCGGGAGGGAGAGGTGTCACGGGAGGGAGAGGGAGGCGCCAGGGGCTAGGGTACTGCTGCCCTCCCTCCCCCCTCCTATATATAGGCCTCCTGGGGGGACGCCGGCCCTGGGAGATCTGATCTCCAGGGGGCGGCGGCCAAGGGGTGGCTTCCCCCCGCCCCCCAAGCCAAGTGGGGGGCGCCCCCACCCCTAGGGTTTCCAACCCTAGGCGCAGGGGCAGGCCCAAGGGGGGCGCACCAGCCCACCAGGGGCTGGTTCCCCTCCCACTTCAGCCCATGGGGCCCTCCGGGATAGGTGGCCCCACCCGGTGGACCCACGGGACCCTTCCGGTGGTCCCGGTACAATACCGGTAACCCCCAAAACTTTCCCGGTGGCCGAAACTGGACTTCCTATATATAATTCTTCACCTCCGGACCATTCCGAAACTCCTCGTGACGTCCGGGATCTCATCCGGGACTCCGAACAACTTTCGGGTTACCGCATACTAATATCTCTACAACCCTAGCGTCACCGAACCTTAAGTGTGTAGACCCTACGGGTTCGGGAGACACGCAGACATGACCGAGACGACTCTCTGGTCAATAACCAACAGCGGGATCTGGATACCCATGTTGGCTCCCACATGTTCCACAATGATCTCATCGGATGAACCACGATGTCGAGGATTCAATCAATCCCGTATACAATTCCCTTTGTCAATCGGTGCGTTACTTGCCCGAGATTCGATCGTCGGTATCCCAATACCTCGTTCAATCTCGTTACCGGCAAGTCACTTTACTCGTACCGTAATGCATGATCCCGTGACCAACCACTTGGTCACTTTGAGCTCATTATGATGATGCATTACCGAGTGGGCCCAAAGATACCTCTCCGTCAAACGGAGTGACAAATCCCAGTCTCGATTCGTGCCAACCCAACAGACACTTTCGGAGATACCCGTAATGCACCTTTATAGCCACCCAGTTACGTTGTGACGTTTGGCACACCCAAAGCACTCCTACGGTATCCGGGAGTTGCACAATCTCATGGTCTAAGGAAATGGCACTTGACAATTGGAAAGCTCTAGCAAACGAACTACACGATCTTTGCGCTATGCTTAGGATTGGGTCTTGTCCATCACATCATTCTCCTAATGATGTGATCCCGTTATCAATGACATCCAATGTCCATAGTCAGGAAACCATGACTATCTGTTGATCAACGAGCTAGTCAACTAGAGGCTTACTAGGGACATGTTGTGGTCTATGTATTCACACATGTATTACGATTTCCGGATAACACAATTATAGCATGAACAATAGACAATTATCATGAACAAAGAAATATAATAATAACCATTTTGTTATTGCCTCTAGGGCATATTTCCAACACATGGTTCACGACTTTATTACAAAAATCTGCGAGGAAAGGCGGAACATCCCTCCGCTCTCATAACCTTTTCCAACAAAGAGTCCATATTTCGTAACAACTAATTTATTAGACTCGAAAACCAACTTAAACCCTTCTCTACATAGAAGGGAGCCACTAACGAGGTTCTTCTTGATGGAGGGGACATGCTGCACGTTCTTCAGCTGCACGATCCTTCCCGAAGTAAACTTCAGATCGACCGTGCCAACACCATGAACAGAAGCACTCGCGCCATTCCCCATCAATGCGGACACGTGGCCTGTGACCTGGTAAGAAGTGAACAATGACATGTCAGCACACACATGTACACCTGCACCTGTGTCCACCCACCAATTGGTGGGCTGAAACACTGAAAAAAAGTAAATAAATTACCATACCCAGGTGCACCATTCTCATTGTTGTCCACAATCATGTTGACGGACTTGGAGCCATGTCCTGACTTCTTGTATTTGTTTGGGCACTTGTTGGCCCAATGTTCAACCGAACCACAAGTAAAGCAGCCCTCGTCCTTCTTGTTCTTCTTGAAGGTCTTCTTACCCTTCTTCTTAAAGTCGGTATTGTGTTGGACACCGTTCTTTCCCTTGGGCTTGTGGGAGTTGAAGTTCTTCTGGTTCACCATGTTGGCGACAGAAGTCCCTCGGCCCCTTTTCCGTGCGAGTCCTTTGCCCTTGAATTCTGCTCAACATTCAGATGGCCAATGACATCCTCCATAGAGAATTCACGCCTCTGATGTTTTAGAGTGGTGGCAAAGTTCCTCCAGGAATTAGGGAGCTTAGCGATTATGCAGCCCGCGACAAACTTGCCCGGTAACTCGCACTTATGAATTTCAAGCTCCTTAACAATGCATATTATCTCATGAGCCTGCTCCAATACAGGACGGTTTTCAACCATCTTGTAATCGTGGAACTGCTCTATAATATACATCTCGCTCCCGGCATCGGCTGCCCCGAACTTAGATTCGAGCGCCTCCCACAAGTCCTTGGCGACATGCACATGTAAATATGCGTCGACCAGTTTATCTCCGATCACACTAAGAACTGCTCCGAGAAACACAACGGTAGCCTCCTTGAACGCCTTCTCCTGTTCAGGACCAATCGTTCCCGTGGAGACACCGGTGACCCAGAACACGTTCATAGCCGTGAGCCATAACGTGGTCTTAGTCTGCCAACGCTTAAAGTATGTACTGGTAAACTTATCCGGTTTCAGTGCAGCGGCAAAGCCACTTGCCAAAAAATTCCTACACATAATAGGTTTTTGGATTGATGAGTAAATAGGCAATTTCTCGATTAAATTAATCCACGAGTAAATCACTAGCATGGCATTGACACAAATAAACGCATACTGATATTCAGTCAAACTAGCACATACTACGCTAATTGCAGAAAGATCTACGTATAACGCTAGCATGGCTAAAACAGAAAACAGTAGGAGCAGGATAAACGAGTTATACCCTCCAGTAGGCCATGCAGAGGCCGCGGCTTTGGTGGCAGCAGCGGCGTCCTCGGCGGCCTTCTTGTCAGCTTCAGCTTTCTCGGCGGCGGCACGTTCGGCGTCGGTGGACATGGTGATGATGAAGGCGATGCGGACGTAGAGGAAGTAGACGATGGGAAGTGAGCAGTCGCGTAATCGCTGCCCAAAACCTATTCGCCGCTCACCCCGTACAGGAACCAGAAGGGCGTGGTTTCAGAGACCTGCTCTCCCGTCGACCGTGTACGCGGCGGATGGGATGGAGTCACCGGCAGCAGCAGCAGCAGCAGCAAGGGAACGACGGTGGGCGTGCGCGTGGAGCAGATGTGATCTGTTCGTGGCGGCTAGGGTTAGGAGACACCGCACACTTATATAGGCGCAGCCGCGTGGAGAGACGTGGGCTCGACCCACATCAATAAGCGCGTAGGTGTGAGCTCGGCTCGGCTCAATCCCGCAACCCGCGGCGCGTCATGACGAGGCGTGGCGTGGCGTGGCGAGGTGGGCGTCGGAGGAGGAGTGCGCGAGGGCCTCTTCTCTTCTCAAGCTCCAATAGCATGTAGAAGAGAAACCCTTATAAGGAGGTCCAACTCCTCTTCCACTTCCAGGGTGGGACTAAACTTCCCACTACACCTAGTGCCATATAACCCACATGGGCCCTTAGAGATTTTTCAGAAATTGCTATATGGGCCTAGAGCGCTCTGGACGCCGGCACATGCTGCCGGCTTCCCCTGCATTCCGGTGCTATTATGTTGGCATAGGTTACATCATGTGTCTACCCCCGCTATATATGAGAGGCCTAGGATACAAGTGTCCTACTAGGACACGACTCTCTACCCTGTAAACACAATACAACTCATAGTCCAACTGTAACCTACCTTGCACACTATATTCGACACAACTCTAACAGGAACGGGTTCGGCTGGCCATAGCCGGACCACGACGTCCTTCATGGCAGCTCCGGACATCTTGTGGAGCTTGGCCCACTGGGCCATCTGTTCGTTCAGCAATGC
The DNA here is from genome assembly GCF_018294505.1 of Triticum aestivum. Taxonomy (NCBI): domain Eukaryota; kingdom Viridiplantae; phylum Streptophyta; class Magnoliopsida; order Poales; family Poaceae; genus Triticum; species Triticum aestivum. The sequence goes on from NC_057814.1 coordinate 621,460,072, forward strand.
CGGACGCCGTGACACGTTGAATTGCGACCAGAAAAGCCTCTCCGTAGCACGTTCTTCCTGCGCTTGGAAGAATTGTGCCGCGTTGTAAACACTCTTCGGCATATCCAAGAACGCGTCTGGAGAACTCCACATTTGATTAAGCAGAGCATACTTCGGGTCGCCGAACTTAGTCTGTAAAAGAAATGGCTTACCAGCCGCTATCTCTCCAGCTTGACGGATCTCCTCCCAAGCCGCTCTAGACTCGGATCGTGCTTCTCTCGCCTCTTGTAAGGCTTTGACGAGTTCGGCTGCCTTGATTTTGTTGTCCTCCTCGAGTGATTTACATTTGGCAGTAACATCCTTTAGCTCTCGCTCTATGGTCGATGTTTTCTCCTCGCACTGGCGCCAAGTGGCCAGTTCGGCCTTTAATTCAGCTACCGCCTTCTTGGTAGCGGCACTGCTCACTCTGGCCTGCTCCTTGGCCTAGGCCAGCACTGCCCGTAGGGTCTCCACCGCGGCAGCACCATCTACAGTTATGCATGGTACAGTATATAGTTTTTAGCCTTGTGCTCATACTATTATACATGCGTAAGCGGACTGTCCCAACACATACCTTGCATATCGTCAAGCCGCCCATTAATAAGAGTAATATCCTCATCAGCTAACTCAAGTTTATGCTTCAGATTTGCAACTTCCGCAGCTTGGGCGGTCGCCATTGACATAACAGCCTGTTTTCAAGATAGCTATGTTACTTCCTGAGCATATCTTTTGATCCTCTGATCGCCTCCCTGTGGAAGCCGACCAGAGTCTTAGGGGCTACTATCTATACATAGGTGCATTTTGCATGCAAAGAATGGTTTAGGTATTACATACCTCGAAGCCTCTCAGCAGACCTGTGAAGGCTTCATTTAATCGGCTTCTCGCGGACAGAATCATCTCAACCACCGTACCCATTAAGGTACGATGTTCCTCTGAGATGGACCCACTTTGTAATGTGTCCATCAGAGTGTCCAGCACCTCCGGATTCCTAGAGGCTGCTACGGGAGTACGGACTCCCCTCAAAGGGATACACCTACTCGACCCTAGAGTCGTCTTTGGCTGTACGCCGGATTGTTCAGGGCCCTTATTCTTGGTCCCCGCGGGGGCTGTGCCCCCGGACCCTTGGCGATTGAAGTATCATCCTCGGATACTGTCTTCATTATCCCCCTCACCGCTTGATGGTCAGGAGAGATTCTCCGGGACGACACCTCGAAGTCGTCCACCCTAAGGGGCGAGGAAGCTGGTGGAGGCGTCTCGCTTTCCATCATCCCCGGAGACAAGTCCCCTGATGAGGAGGATTGTTGAGGAAGGCAGTGGGCCGAACTACAAACATATAGTTCACACGTTACCCTTGTAACTCGAAAGAACGGAATATGTCTAGAGCATCCTTGTTCACTTACGGTCCCGCAAGGGGCTTGTGAAGGTGCTTTGCGGCGACATCGGCTTCCGAACCCGAACCATCTGACAGGGATATCTTCCCTCTCTTGGGTGCCTCCACCTCCAAGTCTTCGGAGGCAGTCCTTTTCTTCCCGTGGGGAGAAGGGTTATGGCCTTCTTCTTCCCCTTCGTCTTCATCTTCAGAAAAGGGAGCTTTAGTCTCCCCGGACATAGCGTCCAGTATACCTTTAGGGTGGAGGTCACCTCTGGCCTCTTTACTCTTCTTCTTGTCCTCCTGCGCCGGCACTTGATACGGCGCCGGGGCAAGCATCCTCATCAACATAGGATCAGGTGAGTTTTCGGGAAGTGGAGCCGAACACCTAATTCGTTCCGCCTTCTTTATCCAGCCCTGGTCAAAGATAGAACTCTCCGTACATTGCTATGGGGTAATCAACCGAGTTGCGTTCGAAAATTGGGTGCTTACCGAGGTATTCGGATGGTTGCAGTCGAGACCGACGTCTTCGGATGTGTCCGGCCACTGCTTTCGCGACTTGAAGAATAGTTTCCACATCCCTTCGTGCGTTGTGCCGAAGAATTGCCAAAGAGTCCGCGGTCCTTCCGGATTGAACTCCCACATGCGGAGAGGCCGTCGCTGGCATGGGAGGATCCGACGGACTAGCATCACCTGAATCACATTGATGAGGCCGGTGTCCTTTTAGAGGATGCTCCGGATACGACTTTGTAGTGTCTGCACTTCGTCCGTTGATCCCAGTCTAGCCCCTTACTGATCCACGATGCGAGCCACAGTGGAGGGCCAGACCGGAACGCTGGTGCGGCTGCCCATTTGGTACCACGGGGTTTGGTGACATAGAACCACTCCTGTTCCATAAGTTGGAGGTTTTCGTGAAGGTGCCTTTTGGCCAGATAGTATTGGCGAGCTTGCTCACCATAGCGCCGCCACACTCCGCCTGCTCCCCGTTGATTACCTTCGGCATCACATTGAAAGTCTTGAGCCATAGGCCGAAGTGTGGGGGTATTCGGAGAAAAGCCTCACACATGATGATGAACACCGAGATGTGAAGAAAGGAGTCCGGAGCTAGATCGTGAAAATCTAGCCCGTAATAGAACATGAGGCCGCGAACGAAGGGGTGGAGAGCGAACCCTAGCCCGCGGAGGAAGTGAGAGATGAACACAACCCTCACGCCGGATTTTGGCGTAGGGATAACCTGCCCCTTAGCAGGGAGCCAGTGGGGGATCTCCGCAGTCAGGTACCTCGCCTCCCGGAGCTTCCCGATATCCTCCTCGGTAACCGAGGAAGCCGCCCACCTGCCTTGGGAGCTGGGTCCGGACATGGCTAGGAGGCCTGGTAGCAATGAAAGAAATCGGGTCCTGGGCGCTGGGGCTTGAGGAAGAGGAAAGTGTGGGGGAGAAAGACGGGTCGATCTGTACCCCTTATAAAGGCGATGAATATCGAACGCCTCCTCATGGGCCTTAAAGCTCGCCTATTCCCAAGGGATCGCCAATGACACGATTGGGTTACCCACGCCCATATTAATGAGGATCCCGTGATAAGGGGACACGATCTCTGCTTTGACAAGACGTGCCAAAGGGAACCGCATCTCGAAACATGGAGCGGGAGGCTAAAAAATGGTCCGAAATAATAACCGTGCAGAGACGTGGCGTCTCACTACAAAAGATGTCAGTAGATGGGACTTGTTAATATTATACTCTTTGCGACTGTATGTGGGGCTTGTTTTGCAGAGCCGGACACGTTTTCTGTGTTCGAGGACTACTTTGAAGTATTCAGAGGAGGAACCCGCCTTGCAATTCCGAAGACAATCTACATGCCGGACACATCGTCATTGAAGCCTGGTGCAGGGGCTACTGAGGGAGTCCTGGATTAAGGGGTCCTCGGGTGTCCGGCCTGTGTGATATGGGCCGGACTGATGGGCGAGATACAAGACAGAAGACTTCCTCCCGTGTCCGGATGGGACTCTCCTTTGCGTGGAGGGCAAGCTTGGCGTTTGGATATGAAGATTCCTTCCTCTGTAAACCGACTCTGTATAACCCTAGGCCCCTCCGGTGTCTATATAAACCAGAGTGTTTAGTCCATAAGGGCGATCATAATCATACAGGTTAGACACCTAGGGTTTAGCCATTACGATCTCGTGGTAGATCAACTCTTGTAATCCTCATATTCATCAAGATCAATCAAGCAGGAAGTAGGGTATTACCTCCATCGACAGGGCCCGAACCTGTGTAAACATCGTGTCCCCAGTCTCCTGTTACCATCGATCCTCAGACGCATAGTTCGGGACGCCCTACCCGAGATCCGCCGGTTTTGACACCGACAACTACCGCTAGTTTTGATCAAGACTTCAAAATTGACCTTAGAGCATGTATAATACTTAATAAGACGGTCTTTTCCCACGCAATTCAAGTCAACTAGAGAATAAAAAATATTTTAGGCAATGAATCATCTCTTAGTGTCATGTCTAATCATTAATGTTTGCATGTTCAAATTATGGGAGATTAGAACTAAAACTTATGTAAGCATGAGATGAGATCTTGTATAATGGAGGTGAATTATCTTATCTCCCTCCCTCTCTCTCTCTCTCTCTCTCTCTCTCTCTCTCTCTCTCTCTCTCTTCTAATTCAGAACCATCTTTTTCTTTTTTGCAAATTCAGCAACCATCTCGTATGTGTTTCACGGCTAAGATATCACCATTAGAAGTGCTATTAGATTTCTAGAAACTACCAAATTGTTCTTCGTTCCAATACACATTTGTGACAATCATACATTCTAGAAACCTTTTTCAAAATATTTGTTAGATAATACACTTAGAGTTCGTTAGATATTTAAAATTGGATCTAAATGCATGCAAGTACACTACTACATCAAGCGACACATGTTAATGCATAGAAGAATGTGATTTTCTATTTGCTGTTTATTTTTGTATAAAAGAGATTCAATGGAATGAATGTTTTTATTTCAAAAAGTAAGAGAAAATAACATAACTTTTGCAGCACAATACGGTTTTAATTGAAGCAAATATACTAACGAAGTTAAATTTTGAATTGTATGTTAATATTTAGCTATATTAATTATGCTAAGTACAATTGAAAATATACTCATTGAAATTTGTGTTAAAAAATAAATTATAAAAAGGTAAAAAAGGTTATTTTAAATATAAACATTTTGCACATTTAGTCTGTCGGGTATGTACATATAAAATTATGTCAATTCATTATCAGACTATCACAAACGTCGTCGTATGAGTGACTAGTTTATCTCGTTGCGCCAATGTCAACATGGTAGAGGATGACTAATTGTCGGCATCATCCCTTTGATGACTGTCATATTTAATCACAATTTTTTTTGTTGACCTCCTAGCAGGAAGGTATCGATGTATCTTACTAAGTACATTTAGTACTTGAGTATTTTTATTTGTAAATCAAAATTAATTTTCAAATTACTAAGAACAACTAACAATATCGGAGAGTTTATTTCTGACACGCTACATGTTGTTGATATACTATACATAATTAAAAAATATTAAAAAATAATTATACAACACGTATTACAAATCAGTTTGATCATTTGTCATCACATCGGGTTTTTTCCCTCATACAACACATGCATGGAGGTGTCTAACGACCCTCGATGAATGTTCTATCGAGACGCCACCAGTCGGGCCTCGAAGGGTGGTACATTGGTTGAGTAGAATGAATGCACACAACCATGCTCTTGTCTGCATTTTTATTTACCAGTTATGGCAGACTTGAAAAAAAAATGTGAGGGGTGAGATGCAAATAGAAGACCTGAAGGGGATCGCTAGATGAACAAATTTATGGTTGAGGAATGATAGATAACTTGGGTGTCCGAAGCTCCTTGCAGGGTTGCGGCTCTGATTGACAGTATCAAGATCAATGTTGATAAAGCATTCCCATAGACCGGAGTAAGAAGTGGCGAAGGTATGGTTATTAATGACCACAACAAAAAATTTGTTGCAAGAGCTTGGCATCTTCTCGAGTGGTCTTGGACTAGAAGGTGCGGATGAACGGTCATTGGAAACTAACTAAAGATATCCATGTGAATGGATTATCTTCAAGATGAATAACGAGGTTGTTGGGGGAAAGTTGAATGAGGGAGCAAAGGACTTCTCAGCCAATAACGAGGTTGTAAAGCACCTGAAGGTTTTGGTGTGCCAATTCCAACATTGTTTTGTGAAGTCGGTTTCACCGAACGGCCAATGAAGTAGCTCATAATTTAGTTACGGAGGTTTGCGTTAGTAAAACCTGGCTGGGCCAACTGTTGGAGTGCGTACTTTCGGCCCTACAAGGGACCTATAAAGATACCTGATATTTGGGTAATACAACCGGTCTTTCCACAAATCAAGAAAAGAGGGAGTACATCCTTTTTGTGTGTTAGGGCATGCATTTATTTTATGGACTATTTGTACAAAAAAATCTGAGAACCAGCCAATGGTTGGATGATTAGGAGGGCGGTGGTACTGCAAGCCCATCTGGGGTTAAACCACAAGTTTGACGTTTTGATGTCTTGTACATGCAGATTATTCTTTCAGCTAGAGGCAACCAGAATCTTGAAGCTGCGCAACTTTGACCCGGTCTATAGTAGGTGGCTTCATTGTGTATGTCTACATTGTAATCGGTTTTCTTTTTCTTTTATTTGAGCTTGGGATAAACTTAATATATATAGGTTTTTGTTTCTTGGTTTCCAATCCTTTCTATATATACTAGTTACATATTCCATAGTTCCACAAAATAAACGTGCAATTCTAATGTCCTGAATTTGCATCCGGCATTATTTGCACATTTATAAGACTTGGAATGCAACATTCAAATTTATTATTAGCATACTTCTTGCTCCAAGATTTGTGCATGAAAGGCTCTTTTTTGTGTAGGTATAAAGTTATTTGTTCTTCGTTCTCCAACAAGCAGCAGGTCTTGATGTAAGCCAAAATTTCCATTTCACAAGAGCATTGTGTTTCACTGTATTTTACATCTCTGTACAGTGCAAACACATCAAATTGTGCCAAAATGCTTTCAACACGCTTGATTAACCATGGGATTTTCCTAGGTTCCTTGTGCGCTCTAAGGACAGCTGGCCCACGACTGAAGACGGAGCACACACGAGAATCGACAATAGATCATGCAGTCCACAACAGCGAGATGACGAAATCTAGCCGCCAAAAATGCAAAGGGCGTGAGAAGGCTGGAAAATGGCTCAGTTTTACTATTCTAAAGAATTGCGCTTAGCTTTCTCGAAACTATCGAACTGTTCACCTTTCCAATACATATATGTGACAATCATACACTCTAGAGATCTTTCTCAAGATATTTGTTACATAATACACTTAGAGGTATTGATCTAGATATTTAAAGGTTGGATATCAACACATGCAAGTACACTAATACAACGAATGACACATCAATCCATAGAAGAATTCAATTTTTCTCTTTGTTTTTTATTTTGCATAAAAGAGATTCAGTGCAATGAATGTTTTTATTATAAAAATAGTAAGAAAAATAGCATAACTTTTGCCAGATAATATGGTTGGTTTTACTTTCAAACCAATGTACTATTAATGTTAAATAATAGAATTGCATGTTACTATGTAGTTATAAAAATAAGTACAAAAGAAAATATATTCAATGAAATTTATGTTCACAAAATAAGTTATAAATAAGTATAAAAGTTTTTTATAAATATAAACAATTTGCATAATAACTAGATGATGGACGCCCATTTGGTTTGATTGTTGGGGTGAAAAATCATTAGAAAACAATTGTCTTTGGTGTTGCACTTCTCTATGATGAAACAATTATCTCGTGTGTGTTTTCACTTCCAAGTTGCAAAGAACCATTAGAACTTGTACGTACTATTACCTGAATGCTACTCCATCTTCACAATCAAATGTTCTAAAAAAATCTCCACAATCAAATATATTAGTTCACATATTTTTCTTTTCTTTTGTGATGGTACTAGTTCATAGAAGTAGGTATGAACAATTTTCCAAGCATTGTGCCCATCCGAGCCTCTCAGCTATCCTTATCTCAATTTAAGTTGTGATGATGGGGATCCTAGTTATCAATTTTAATTTCGCAAAATCAATGTAGACATAACCATCTATCTGGATTTTGTCATGCTTAGAGGCATATAGGGAGCAGACAGCAGATGGACAATCGGTCTGAATTTAGTACTTCATATTATGAATACAAGATTGACAATAGCATAAAAAGAATCTTTATTTAACTGAATGAAAGCAGAGTAATGGAATGCCAATCAGCTCTCCTCTCAGTAAACACGCATCAAATGGAAAACAACACGAGAACAAAAAGAATCCACCTGTGTTCTATGGAGGTGATGCTAAGTCTATGAGCTGTAGTCCCCTCTTCTTCTCCAAGCATATCCATCTCCTTCTTCCTCCTCTCTAAGCTCATAGCAAATAGATGGCCCTGAAGTTGCGATCCAGGACATTCTTCTCTCACCACTCAACCCCCTCCTCCATAGGCTCGAGGACACACCGCCCTCTTGCGTGGGCGTCCCATAGGCTCCCGCTAGGATCCGCATCTCACATAAGCAAGGCAGGCAGCACCGGTGCGGATGGAGGATCAGGTTGTGACCGAGCTGCTGCACGGCCAGGTCCAGCAGGCTCACGCCGGCAGCAATGAGCCAAGACGGGATGGAGGTTCGGCAGTGCATGCGGGTGGCGGCGAGCCGAGCCGGGGATGCTACTTCAGCAGGCACACGCTGGCGGCGGCGAGCCGACACGGGGATGCTGCTTCAGTAGGCACACACGGGCGCGGCGGCCAGCCGAGCTGGGGTGGGGTGAGATCCGCGACTGCACTCTCCCGAGATCCAGTCGGCGTCCGCACGAAGTGCTTAGAGGCTGGAGAGCAGGTGCGGCAGAGGACATGGAAAGCTCCAGCTCGAGCTGGAGTTGAGACTGACGAAGGAGAGGAATCTGGATAGGAGTGTATCGATACAGATGGCTATCGGTATTAGGCTCTTTATTCTTTTTTTTGTGAGACAAAATCAGGAGCGGGCGGCGTGGAGGCACAGCCGTTGGATGAGACCGTCGCACGGATGGTCGCAGGGGGAGGCCGCAGGCAAGCCACGTCCTATTAAGAGAGCACTAATTGTCAGCACCTTAACTACGGTTAGACTATACTCTTCAATCAACACATTATTTTTTGAGCTACTGTAAGTAAAATATCAATGTAGGGTACTAAGGTGATGTAGTATTTCATAGATTATGTTTGGAAATGAGAACTAATATTCAAATGATTGGTTATGAACTAAGAATTGTTAGATACAAACTTTAGGGATGAACGTCACAGGATCTTAAGCCTAGTATTAGAACACCTAATATACATATGACAGAATAGGATTTGGGATTTCTTACGTGTTCTGAGAGAAGCTTCTGCCTGCTCGATGCACCCCGGCTACACCTTGTGTTCTCCAACAACATGGAGATGGTCGGGGAAGAAGTGCAGGAATAGGAACTCACAGCAGGAACGCCGCCGGCACTGCCCCAGGGTGGCCGGCGGTGGTAGTCAGCCTTCTAACCCTTCAGTGCCCCTTTTGTGGATCGGTAGTTGGAGGTTTTGGGAGTTTTTCCCATACTATGTGTGTCCCTGAGAGATACACGACCCCCTCTTAATATACGTGAGACGCTGATGGGCCAGGGACCGAAACCAGTGGTTGGGTTTGGGTGCTCCCGATCAAAGCACGATCGTGGGAGTTGTTAGCTCCCCTTTTCTCTCTTAGTTTGTTATAACTGGAGATTAATTCCAACAAAAATGACCAATAACATTGAAGAGTTCACCTCTGGCCCACTATATTCTTTAATCATTCTACACACGCGCGCGCATGCGCGCGCACACACACATAAAGAATAATCATATTACACGTTTTACAAATATGTTCGATCATTCATCGTAGCTTTTGGTTTTGCCCTCCTAGAACACATGCATGGACGTGCCTGAGCCCTTGGTGGATGTTCTATCGATTCGCCGTCGGCCGGATTGGAAGGACACCACCATCTCCAAAGGTGACTACTAGACTAGCTAGGTAGAAAGAATGCACACGGCCAACCCTTGTCTGCACGTCTATTGATCAGTCATGTCAGGCTCGAAACATTGTGAGGGATGCAATGCAAATAGAGACCTTAAGGGGATCGACATATGGATAAATTTTATCGTTGAGGAATGATAGAGAGCTCTGACTTCCAAAGCTCCTCGCGGGATCACGACTCTGGTTGATCACTTGCTCCCCCTGTCGAGTGACAGCGTCAAGATCAACGTTAATGGAGCATTCCCACGAACTAAAGCATGAGGTGGCGGGGGTGTGGTTATTCCTTAGCAAAATGACAATTTTGTATAAGAGCTTGTCATCTTCCTCAGTGGCCCCGAACCTAGAAGGTGCAGAACTCCTAGTGTGGAAACGGACAGTGGAATTTACTAAGGAGATCAGACACGAACAGATTATTTTGGAGACACATGAGTAAAGTTGAATGAGGGGGGTGAAAGACTTCTCAGCTCGGGGGCTTCTTCCTTAGCAAGGTTTTGATGCACCAATTCTAACATTTCCTGGTGAAGTCGGTTGGGTCAATCACCAGAATGACTTTTGGCCCTAGCAAGGGACCTAAAAAACATGATATTTGTGCAATACAAGCAGTCTTTCCACTAATAGAGGTTGCACGTGTTTTTGTGTGTCCGGTCATGTGTTTGTTTCATGGGCTATTTATAATTTACTTATTTTTTGGTTTACCAAACATAGGTAGGATGGTTAGGAGGGCGGTGGTACCTCCAACCCATCGGGGATTAAACCATATGTTTGATGCTTTGATGTCTCATTAATATGGAATATTGTTATAGTGGGAGGCGGCCAGCTTCGCAACTTCGACCTTGGTCTTCGGTAGGTTGCGTGAGTGCGTGTGTTTACGTTGTAACCGATTTCGCGTTCTTAAAAAAGTGTTATTTTCTCCAAAACACTATTGACTTTTGTTTTCTGGTTTTCAATTTTTTTCATATACTAGTTACACATTCCATAGTTCCACAAATTATATACGTGCAATTCTAATGTCTGGAATTTGCATCCGACACTATTTGCACATTCATAATTAAGAATGCAAAATATAAAATTTAGGATTAACATACTTCCTGCTCCAAGATTCATGCATGGAAGGCTCTTTTTTGTGTAGGTATAAAAATTGTGTTCTTCATTTTTGGCCTAGTGTGGTACCAACCACTTGAACCCCAACAAGCAGCAGGTCTTGATGTAAGCCAAAATTTCCATTTCACCAGAGCACCGTGTTTCAGTGTATTTTACATCTCTGTACAGTGCACACACATCGAATTGTGCTAAAATGCTTTCAACACACTTCATTAACCATGCATTTCCCCTAGGTTCCTTAAAACATAGAAAAAGAGAACTAAAATATGTCTCCAAGACTTGTCAAAATTCCTGAAGCTTCTTTCTTGGTGTCGTGCTCATCTCTCGTTGAACATGATGAAAAGCTTGACGGCCTCTCCGTCAGTTTGGCCATTCACTCAGAGATGGCACAAGTCAAAAGACCTTCAGGTCAAACATACCATACCTGAAGCAGCATTTTGTGTATTCGCCATTTGCATTAATCACACTTGAGCAGCACTGTCGCTATCTTGGCCATCACTCGTCGGTGTAACACGTCGTAGTTGATCAAGTACCTCAGTAAAATCATCTGGAGGGGGACATGAGAATTCAAGTGCCTCTCCTGAATGAGGATGCTTGAATCTGAAAAGGGAACAATTACCAAAGTCAAATGCAAGAAAACTATCCTAAAAGGCAAATGAGACCAAAAAAAAAAGCCAGTGAGATGCATCTTGGATAATACCTACCCAAGCAATGCAGCATGGAGACATGGCCTGTCTATCTTCGAGACCAGATTTGAAAGATCGCCATGGTATTTTGAAGGAGTTCTGGGTCTCAAAAGTGACAATGCCATGCTTTTGGTACCTCCATATGTTTCATCACCAAGTAAGGGGTTCCCTAGATATTTTGCATGTGCTCGGATCTGAAAACCGATAGGTGCAGGATCATTAACAAGATAAAATAAGTGGTTGTATTTGAGTATCATTACCCAACATTGAGAAATACATTGTATACAATTCAAAATTCCAACTGCTGACTAGAATGCTTTTGAAGTCACAACAAATTCAAATATTGCAATTGTGATGCCCCCTTCTTAGAATATGAGACTATAGTGCATATCACCTGGTGAGTGCGCCCTGTTTCTAGTCTCCACTCTACCAGTGCAGATCCACCACCACAAAAGACCTCTCTTACTTTATACCTGTAAAAATTCTTGAAATAGCAGAGCAATAAATTTCCGGTCTGGAAAAAAGCAACCAAGCCTGAAAGCATTTGAAAGTTGAATAAACAATACTCCCTTCAATCCAAAATAAGTGTTGTGGTTTTAGTTCAAATTTGAACTAAAAGCACGACACTTATTTTGGATCGGAGGGAGTGCAATATTACAAAATAAAAAGATGGGGGCAGTATTTATGTAGAGAAGTTCTATTCTCGTGCGCATGGTATGTATAATTATAGGAAACAGCAAGGTCCAACTTCATAACTCTTTGCCCTCACAGCTAATGCTAGGAATAAGGAGTAGTATCTAGAAATGTCCAGTTCAAAACAGTCAAAACCATAATTATCTAAACAGTATGAACTATTTGTTCGTCATGCCTATATGACAATGACATCAGGCTGGTTCATCCATTAGAACTTAGCTTTACTGACAACAGATCATTTAGACTAGAAGAACTTGGCTTTTAATAGAAAATCGTGAAGTACTTAGTCAGAAATATGACTTTAGCATGTATGGTTGGCTGTCCTACTAAGTACTTCTATTTAAGCTAAACAGCTTTCAAGAAGCAGCATCATATATGGAACCACAAGTCCACAAAAGAGAAGGCACAAGTCAAAAGCATGAATCACCTACTAGCAGCATGCTTTGCATATCTGTGGCCTGATCCAGGAGCAGCAACCATACGTGTCCGGTTGTTAGGATCACGAGATATAGGAACTTCAATTCTGGCAGAATTTGGGCTAGGTACACCACAAGTAAGACTGATGTATACCCTACTTATTGTATGCAGCTTGAATTGCTCTGCTAATTGAGCATGTGAATGCTCATCCTGTCAACAAGGTGATTCCAAAATTAGTCCATAAACTAACTTGATACAACAAATAAAAGAGACCAATGTTAATAGGTAAACATTAACGATTTCATTTTCATATGCAAGTCCTATGGGAAGCTATTAGTGTTTATATTTTGGGACAGAACCAACTGGGCAATACCTTAGCTACAACAAGAAGTCCGCTTGTGCCCTTATCAAGCCTATGCACAATACCAGGGCGCACAATAGCTTCGCGGACCTCTGAACTTACTTCACCAATAGTAAATTGGTCAACATCAAATACGTCAACATCATCATCTGAAGATTCAGGGCACTCATCATAAATTGGACTGCGTGCTAAACAGGTAAAAGTTGAAATCTTGCAGTGGTGAAGTATAGCATTGACTAAGGTGCCATTTGCATTCCCTGGTGCTGGGTGAACAACCTAAAAGTCAAAACACATAGAATGCAAGAATAATTATTCTCCCTACCAGTAGAAAGAAAACTGCATGTAAGAGTTTAAAAAACTAAATAGAATTAGGATGGGGAAAATGTTTTGTGGAAAAGGTCGGTAACAGGACAGTATAACCAACATTAACTTGAATGTCGATGTAACACGGAAAACACGTGAATGAACAAGCCTCAAAATTTGAAGTAGAACGAGTTACCTTTCAGTATACACCGATTTTACAGGTAGCCAGAGACTTCTCATCAACTGTATGTGTGGCTATCTACTGGGTATTTTTTAAATCATTATGTTTCTTGTTTAACTAGACACCCTCATTAAGCTCACAAATCTCATGCTGAAGGTCCAGCTATGTAGAAAATAAGCTCTCCACAAACTAGTGTACATAAAAGTGATAAAACCTTATTGAGACATTCCTAAGAACAAGGTAACTACAAGTAAAATCTTACTCCTCCGTATCACTGCAAAAGACGGTGCGTACCATATGAGCCGGTTTGTTCACGACGAGAAGATGCTCGTCCTCGTAAACAATGTCCAGCGGAATGTCCTCCGCCTCTGCCCTCAGCGGCTGCAGCTCCGACACGGTGCAGCTGACCTTGTCCCCTCCCTTCACCGTGTGCGAAACCTACAATGTGCAGAAGCGCAAAGCAAGCCAGCTTTAGAATACCAGCAATCTGCAAATGTTAACAACAAACGGCATCTGCACCGAAACTTGCACTACTTTTGTATTATATAATGCATTGTCTCCTCAGCTGTTTAGCATGAAGATTTCTAGTTTGAGCTCATAGTTGTTGTTTTTCAATTAATATACAGTAGCACTCTAGTTTAAGCGAATGATTAACAAACAAGAAATGCTTAAGAAGCTTCCTAGCTGAATTTTGCGACGGCGAGAAGATGTAAACTTCCTAGCACGTGGTAGGAACCAGGTTAGGTGGGGGGGGGGGGGGGGGTGCACCTTGGAGACGGGGCGGCCGTTGACGGCGACGAGGCCGGCGCGGATGCTGGCCTGCACGCGGGCGCGGCTGACGCCCCCGCCGCCCAGCCGCGCGGAGATCCACGCGTCGACCCGCGACCGCCCCTCCGCGGCCGGCACGGCCTCCTCCAGGCGGGTCCCGGCGTGGCCTCCCCTCCGCGCCAGCGCAGGCTCCGCGACCGCGTCCGAGGAGACGCACCTGGGGCGGGAGGCCCGGAGGAAATGGCTTCGGCTCGCGCCGCGGCGGAGGAGCACGGACAGCGCGGTGGCGACCGCCGGCGGCGGCGCCGCCGTCGCAGCTGCTGCCATGCTTTGACTGTCGGGTGGGTTGGGTCCGTGGCGACGAGTCAAGCGGAGAGCGGAGGAGGAGCAGGAGGATAACGTTTGGGTATTTTTGGGCCTGTAAATGGGACCCGGTATGGATCTCTGTCAAACTATGGGCATGGGTTAGGCTGAATTCCATGTCTGTTTTTTTTCATCTTATGGGACTTGTCATCTTGTACAAGTTTGAAGATTATTACCTAAAAAAATTAGCCCCCCTAAAAAAACCTTAAAAAACATAAGTTTGAAGAGGAGCTAAAAAAAGAGTTTGAAGAGTCCCTAGAAAAATTATGAGTTTGAAAAGAATGGCAAAGACAACTTGATAGAAACGGTCACCCATGGGGGAGCTCCCGCACGGTCGATTTCAACAGCACCGACGATATAGAACGCCATGCATCTTCTTCGTTTCTGGCTCGGGCTCACCCGCGGGAATTACTATGCAGGGCCAATAAGTGAGTGCGATGTGCCCTTGTGGGCCAACAACTTCAATTAAGTCGGATTTTTTTGCTTCCTTTTTGCTGCTTTAGTCGTTGACATAGGAGGCGACGAATGGTGACATGTCACCACCGAACTCCAAGATGACGAGCATCATTGCTTGGGTGGCGTTCGAGATAGATGAGTACTTTAGGAACTCCACAGTCGGTGATGTTAGCGTTCTTGCGCGTGCAGCTGAGCTTTTCGCAGGATCAATGTTGTTCTTCTATGCTCGTCGTTTAACTTGGAAAGATGACAGACGTAGGGGCGGAGTCAGGGACCAGGTAGACAGGGCCTCGACCTAGGGGCGTGGCTGGCTGACCCTTTGCCATGTATAGGTACAGCTACAGTACATGGCATTGTTTGTCATTATACATACATTGTTTGCCTCGGGCATCACTCCAACCTGAAGCCACTACTTGGCAAACAAATTGGTCCTCGAGATGGTGACGCTGGACTTGAGGCAGTGACGCAAATGGTTACTAGCGTTGATGGGTTCTTGCTCGCTGTTCGGCGATGCCATTGGCTCGTCTACCACTAGTCGATAACGGTGTGGATTCCAGCGAGTACCGAGAAGGAGAGCACTCACGATGTTACCGAGGAGCACGTTGGTGCAGTCCTTCTGTTCCTTGGCATCCAAGTAGTAGCGCCTAGTAGCAGTCTTGATCTAGAGACTAGAGTTGGGAGGTGCATGTCCATAGATCGCCGGCGGGTGAGAAGAATCCATTCACGACTCCGTGCTAGCAGCCAGTCACATAATTCTTCCCACAGAATATGTTTTAGTCTATAAATAAATCTATCTTAACTTGAGTTGTTGCCCCACACGCACATGTGGCACCCACTTATTGGCCCTCTACAATAATTCTTGTTGGGAGCCCCACAGCAAAGCCTGACTCGTCAGATTGATTTCCATCGCTATCGAATTCGCGCATGGATAATCAACCGACCAGCCAAAGATTGCCCTCCGCCACTTGCTGTGAGCGTCACTATTGTATATATTCGCGCTTCCTCTATACTGACGAGTACTTGGAAACAGACAAGAAGCAAAATAGTCTAGCTCGGCTGAAGTCATTTTCTATAGGTTCCCTCAATAATATGTAGCCGCCACATGTATAGTCTACTTGGTATTCTGAATAGTACATATTCAGTATATGAATTTGCTTTTCACTATTCATATACCAGAAACAATAACTAATAACATTTAAAATATTGTTTGATGAAACCCAAAGTAATGCTAAAAGATTTTAAAAATTCAAAATAATCATCTCAAAACGACTTTGATATAATATCTTTTTTTGGGTTCGATTTTTTTTCAAATATTTCACTGATATACAAAACTTTTGAAATAATTTTACCAAAATTTCAGAAGCACAAATTCAACTATTTCATACATATTTCAAAACATTACAAATATAAATCATAAATAGTCATGCTAATTTCAAATATTTTTGTCATATTTAAATCATTTTAAGAAACATTCCGCACACAAAAATCAGTTTGAAAAAACATTTATCACAAGCTTCAATTATTTAAAAAACAACCTCACTTTTGATCCATAGTTTTCTCACACATGTTTCAATTATTTCAGACATATTTCATTCGATCTCAACCTTTTAAACATACACCAACAAATTTTAAAAAGTATTCCATGCACAATTTCACAATAATTTTTTGCCAAACATATTTTCAAATAATACGAAAATTCGTATTTCAAAAAACTATTTTGTACTTTGTTAAGTCTTTTTTAAAGAAAATCTGCTATGAAGCATTTTCGTTGTTCCTTTAGAAGCTGGCTCATTTTGTTTAGAGGAAACCTGGGCTCACTTCGGTAGAAACAACGTTAAGTCTTCTATTGGGCCGAAATTCTTGAAGACGCGCAGCAAAGCCTTTTCCCCGACGCGGCCCATCACTTAAACCCATAAACTCTCCTCTCCATCTCCCCGTCCGCCTGCAGCAGCTGCTAGGGTTCCTCTCGCCCGCCCCGCCGCCGCCCGTCCACCCGCCGCCGCAATGGCCGCCGACACGTCGAAGCCGCTCTTCCCGGCGGCGCCGCACGCCTCCCTCCTCCCGTCCCACGGCAACGCCAACCGCCTCTCGCCGGAGGCCGCCTACTGGCGCAACTTCCGCTCCTCCACGCTCGACACGGGCTCCACCGCCTTCTCCGTCACCCACCTCGCCTTCTCCCCGGCGCGCGCCCGGCCCACGCTCGCCGCCGCCTGGTCCTCCGCCGTGCACCTCTTCGCCGGCGACCCGCTCGCGCCGCGGCCCAAGGTGACCGTCTGCAAGGACGCCGCCGCCTACTCGCCCTCCTTCCGCTGCGACGGCGCGCTGCTCGCCGCCGGCGACGGGCGGGGCGTCGTGCGCGTCTTCCGCGTCGACAAGCCCACCGCGGGGCCCCTCCGGACCCTCTCCGCCCACGCCGCCCAGACCCGCGTCGTCCGCTACCCCGAGGCCGGCGGCGACAAGGTCCACCTCCTCACCGCCGGGGACGACGCGCTGCTCGCCTACTGGGACGTCCCCTCCGAGACGCCCGTCTTCACCGTCCCCGCCGCGCACCGCGACTACATCCGCGCCGGCGCGCCCTCCCCCGTCGACCACAACCTCTTCGCCACAGGCTCCTACGACCAGAGCGTCAAGCTGTGGGACGCCCGCACCGGGAAGGCCCCTGCTTTGACCTTCTCCCACGGCGCCTCGGTGGAGAGCGTGCTCTTCCTGCCGTCCGGCGGGCTGCTTGCCACGGCCGGAGGTACCACGGTGAAGATTTGGGATGTGATTGGTGGTGGTCGGCTCGTGCACTCGGTGGAGAGCCATGTCAAGACGATTTTTGCGCTCGCGCTCGGGAAGATGGGCGCCACCGGGGAAACCCGGCTGCTTAGCGCAGGGAGTGATGGTTATGTCAAGTGCTTTGATTATGGGGAGCTCAAGATGACACACTCGATGCGGTATCCCAAGGAACTGCTGTCCGTGGCTTGCTCACCGTGTGGGACGGTGCTTGTTGCCGGGTCTTCAAAGGGAGACATCTTTGTGCGCAGAAGGAAGAAGAATGCAACAGAGGAGGAGGAAGAGGAGGTTGTAGGCAGCGAGTTCGCTTGGACAATGCCCAAGCCAGAGAAGCAGGCGCTCAAACCGAGCTACTACAGATACTTCCTCCGCGGCCAGAATGAAAAGGCCAAGGAGGGCGACTTCGTGATTTCAAGGCCCAAGAAGGCGAAGTTCGCAGAGCACGACAAGCTGCTGAGGAAGTTCAGGCACAAGGACGCTCTGGTTTCAGCATTAGCCAAGAACAATCCGAGGAGCGTCGTGGCGGTGATGGAGGAGCTGGTCGCGAGGAGGAAGCTGGTGAGATGCATCGGGAATCTGGACGTGGCCGAGCTCGGGCTTCTCCTCGACTTCCTGCATCGCAACGCGACCCTGCCGAGGTACGCAAGGCTGTTGCTTGGGGTGGCGAACAAGGTGCTGGAGATGCGCGCGGAGGATATCATAAGCGAGGATGGGGGGAAGCTGAGGGGGTGCATCAGGAACCTTAAGCGGATGGTCGTGGAGGAGATTAAGATACAGCACACGCTGCAGGAGATCCAGGGGATGATATCTCCCATGCTCGCGCTTTCTGCGAGTAGATTAGAGTGAATTTTTGCTACCTGGTTGGGCTGCCATAAGTGCTCGTGTATGTTCATTTACGCTTCATAGACAACGCTTGCTTGTTGGTGAAATTTTGGCTTGTTTCTACTGAGTGAGATCCTAGTGCCTAGAGACTTTTGATCAGATTGTTCTTCTAGTATGTCCCCTTATTTTGATGATGTTCAGTATCGATTCAAGTGATGTGGTCGCTTATTCCTTGTGCTTCTCTTCCACAAAAATATTATCAATCATTCAGTTTCCAAGGTGAGACCATGTATCCTGTGCTGATCATCGTGCCAGAGCTAGAATGGTTACATTTGTCTGTAACAAATTGATAGTTTTGCTGTTCCAGGGACTGGAGCTTTTCTGTGTCTTTTTTCTTGCAGGCCGGTCTTGATATTTTTGTAAACTTTGTAATGCATCGTCAAATGACTTCTGGACTATGGCAATCCGTCTCCTGTCACGACAAAATTTGTGGAAGTTGGCTGCTGCTTTTGCACTCCTTAATCCATCCCAAAACATGCTACTTTCACCTTGCATCTGATTCTCAGGTATTTTGAATCTTACCTATTTCAGTTCTCAATTCAATGCTCTGTGATTACCACATGGCCATAATCCTGACTTGTGATCAGATTATTTCTCTAGTATGTTTATTTTGATGATATTCAGTTCAAGTGATGTGGTCGCTTATTCCTTGCGCTTCTCTTCCAGACATATATAATCAATCATTCAGTTTCTAAGTTTTGAGACCCTGTGGCCTGTGCTGATCATCGTGCCAGAGCTAAAATGCAAGAAATTGATGGTTTTGCTGTTCCAGAGAGCATCTCTTGCCCTTTCCTCAAAAAGCTGTAACTTATCAAAATTTTGTGGTTTAAGGAGTTTCTGAAATGCATGAAACTAGAGTAGACGGTAGCTGTATAGCGACCATTAGTTTTTCTTATAGCTTGTTGAATCATGTACTGGGAGTGACCTGAAGCTCATCCGCATGATACACTGGGTTGTACATGAGAACTGCTGGTTTTATCGACAAAACAGGTATAGAATACTCAAAAGAACCTTGGTGTGTTGTCAGGCACTTGGTATGGAACATAATACATTCAGTGGCTATTAGGTCTTGCTCGCTCTCTGCATAATTCTCTGGTGGAGCCTACCAGATTATATAACACTTGCAAAAAATGCTGCTGCTTACCCTACTAGTTGAAAATGTACTGGAGACAGCTATTGCTGTTTTATTCAGTGATTTCATTGATGTTCTGAGAGGCACTCGGCGGTACATGGCAGAAGTTGAGTACGCCAGCATACATGCACTGACTCTTGTGCATGTCTATGGAAACACTGAAGAGAGAGGTATCTTTCATATATGTACTCATGTGTAGTGTATAGCTGTAGTGATTTCAGATTTGTAACAGCCCCTTGTGCTAAGAGGAATGACATGTAACACCGAAGTTTCCATATTATACTGTAAATCATGCATTAGTAGCTAGCTGATGAATACAGCTTGTGATGAAAACCACTCTATTTTAATCTATGTGTTGTGCTGAATGTTGAGTTACATGCATCTGTATTGTTTAAGTTACAGGTTAGTTGCGGGTCTCTCAAATCGTGCCTCTGCATAGAGTGCATTTATTTACAACTAGAAGTAGCTAGACATTTGTTCATTGCACTTTGAGACTTGAACTATTTGTGTGTTATCCAAGATAGTAAGAGATTGTTTTTTCTTTTTCATTCTTCTTGCAAGCCTGTCTTGATATTTTAGAAATTTTTGTAATGCATCGTCAAAAGAGTATTTGATAATGGCAATCCGTCTCCTGTCACAGCAAAATTTGAGAAAGTTGGCTGCTTCTTTCATACTACTTATTACTTAATCCATCCAAAAACGTACTACTTCCACCTTTCCATCCGTCCCTCGGAGTGAAACCGTTTTATTGATTCTTATCTCTTTCGATCCTCAATTCAATGCTCGTTGCTCAACAGAATTTGTAGTTTATCTGCTTGTTCATGAAGTGGCATAATTTACCAGTTCCAGCTTCTTGGCTTAATTATATGGTTGCATTTTTCCTATGATTTATCACTGGACTTGATTTTGTCAAGTGTTGCCTATTTGGTTACTCAACTTATTGTCTGAACTCTGAAGTGTCTACCAAGTACCTGGACAAATTTGTCTCAATATAGTTCATTTGTTGTGGATGATATATGATCAAATTTAGTTTCATCATATTTTCCCTTGTACTCCCTCCGTCCCAAAATTCTTGTCTTAGATTTGTCTAAATACAAATGTATCAAGTCACGTTTTAGTATTAGATACATCCGTATCTAGAGAAATCTAAGACAAGAATTTTGGGACGGAGGGAGTACTTATTGCAGATCTGATGCTGTTTCCCCTAGTGAATGCTTAAACCCCCTTTACCCATTTGTGAATTCTTGGGATGTTAGATGGGCTACCTATGATTCCCTGAATCTTGTTTTGTCTACAGATGGGAAACCCAAGTTTGAGTTTGAGGTGGAGCCCACCAGGAAGGGGAGATATTTGACAAAGAGGCATTTGAAGCTTCAGAGGAAGTGGGAAAAGAGGAAGAGGAAGGAGGCCAATAAAAATGATCTACGGCAATATCAGCCCAAGAGGGAAAAACAAAACAGAAATTCCCTACAGCTGAAGCCTGACTCAAATATAAGATCAAGAAGGTATCAACAAAAGTTAGCCTTGTTTTCTCTTTTGCTATTTGGTTTGATTGGTTACTGCCTCACTGGAACATTTTAACAATGTGTGGTTTCCTTCGCAAGGAAGTTGTTTGCTTGCCTTTTCTATATTTGGCATAGGACTTGCTAATTGCTACTTTATGTGTTTAGATCGTAAATTGGAAGATGCTTAACATTAATAAACCTGAACATGGTTTGACAGTTAACATTCATATCTACGTTTATTCAGCAGCCTGTTTCCTGTTCATATGTACATAAAACACAGCTGGTGGCAGCACTTGGATATGATCATTAGCCATCAGGCTGACTATATATGTGCACATCTTTTCAAGTGCCCACTGATACATGTCTTCTTTTTACCCCCAGGCAGTTGAAAAATCAAAATATGAACAATAGCTGGTGACAGTTCGTCGTTTCGTTGAGAAGGAGCTCAGACTATACTATCTGCATGTTGCACTCTGTGGAAAAAGACAATCCCAGAATGGTGATCTGGTTCATGGTGGTAGCAAGGAAGCTTCTTCACTAGGAATAGAGGAATTGGATCATGGAAAGGACCAAGGACCGCATCTGGCCTGTTACGGCCCCTGATGCATCAACGACAGCGTCCACTGAACAAGAGTCTGACGAGGAGGTGTCGGTTCCTGGAGACGGGGTTCAGTTAACTGAAGAAGGTTCAGAGAAGGAAACTGTCAAGCCCTGCCCTGACGCACCACCCGCGTGGTTCGGCCCAACCCCAAGGTCACCGGCCCGAACTGGATGCGCTGAGCATAAAGGCAAAGGTAGGGTTGTCTATGATGTTGCGAGTGGAGATGATATATGCAGTTCTGAAGACGACGGTGTTGTTTCTGATCATGGGGTGTTGTATCCAGGGGAGTGAGGTGCAATTGCCTGACTCTTGCGCCTTGTGGAACCCTTCCTAACATTGAATTGCTTCAGACTGAGCCACCACTGTCGTGTGCTCTTTCTACGACAAAGATGTCACACGCGTGACTTGAAGATCATCCATCGAACTATATATAGGTACAACACACAATGCTTATCGAAGTAGCTCGTCATGCGTACGTGCATAGCAAATCAATCATGCATCAACATAAGACCTGAGTGCATTGCTACTATTGTCAAAAATAATAATTTGTCTCCAATTCGGCCAACATGAGCATGCCGTCTCAATTCCATTCACCAATTGGAGCTCGACGATACAGAAGATACATCCACGACGCCTAAACAACCTCTCGTGCACTTGACTACCCATGAGCGGTATTCTTCTCTCACTTCTACCGCCATGCCGCCTGAATCTCCGATGGTGGTGAGTGCTAGCTCCATTTCTCCCAGGTGCATGTTTCCTCTGTTAATTTTACTAGTACAAATCCCCGTGCATGGAATCTTGCAAAATCTACTCGATGTGTCATTAGGTACAATTTTTATTTGAGTTGGAATCACTGTGACTTATTGAAGTTACCACGCCGGTAGGCTCGAAATAAAACATGGGCAACTTTGTTCGCCGAACATCGCATCCAGCAAACATTGGACTCCATGAAGTCTTGAAGAAGTTCGTTATCATTACGCACCATTTCTTATATTCAGTTCTAATAAACGTGATTATTGTTTCTCGGCTGAATATTGGTCGTTAAGAAGCCACCTCGACATTCTTCGCCTGGCTGAAGAATAATTCATGGAATAGTCTCTATTTTTTTTTTCTTTTCTTTTCGGAAAACATGATTTTTTAATAAAACGAAATGATTTATTAAAAATAAAAAATAATAGCATTTTTCTGAACATTTCTAAATGCATTTTTCAAATGTAACAACTTTTGGGAATTTTGACCAGTTTTTAAAAAGTCTGAATATATATAACTGTGTGCTTACTATAGAACGATTTTTACTATGTTGGGTATCTGTAGATATATAAGTTTGTTGTACTTTTCATTTTTGTTTTCTGTTCCTGTTTTATTTTATGTTATAATAATTTGCGATTACAAAAAGGATCTAAAATTGCAAAAAACATTGTTAGTTTTGACTTCTCAAAAACAGTTCTGGAATTCAAAAAAGGTCCATGATTTCAAAAAAATTAAAAATATATTTTCATGAACAATTTTTTATTTTTATGGAAAAATTATAAGCATTATTTTATAATGATGAACAATTTTTAAACTTGAATAACAACTTTTAAATTCGGTAAAAAATGAATTTGTTGAACTTTTTTTGAAAATGATGAACACAATTTTAATTTAATGAACATTTTTTAGGTCGGTGAACAAATTTTGATGACCATTTTTAAATCCGATGAAAATATTGAATTCAATGAACCCTTTTTTTTACATAGATGAACATTTTTTTTAATTCGATGAACAAAAAAATCTTCGTGAATTTGAAAAAGAAATTTCACAAAAAAAGTGAAAAAGTAAAGATGAGAAAAGTAGAAAGAAAAAGGAAAAAGGAAAGGAAAATGAAAGGAAAAAAGAAAGAAAAAGAAAATACGAATAAAAAAGCAAAAAATGGGCTTGCCCATGAGAACTCCCAGCACGGGAGGGGTGGGGTGCGCGGTAGCGCCGTATAGGCTTCCCCCATAGAGAACACTTGGTATTAAAAAAAAGGGAGTGTCTATATTACAAACGACTGAAATTGAATTGGCCTTCAATCAAATATACCAACCAGTAAAAATCTGAGACCAACTGAAAAAAAAAACTTGACTGAAAATAAAGGGGCATTCAACCAATTTTTTCAGGCACAACAAACATGGCACGTGTATGTATGACCTATGCGCTCTATGATCCATGAGCAAGCAATGAAAGGGCCCAAAAAGCAACACTGCCAGGTCAGTACTCTCACGACATTCTCCATGTTATTGACAGTTTTGTTTTCTTCACAATACTATTGGAAGAAAACCTGAAATTGTCATGGCATTCTCAAGGATATGAAGTTGATACTTGTGGAAGAAACTCCTGAACACAAACATACTATAAATTCATAATTAGCTGCTGTAAAATCATCATCAACCTGCTGTACACTGATAAACACAAGATGAACTAATCACATACTAAACGTTTCATCGTCATGAAGCTTTAAATACAGTGGCTTCAGTTGAAATTTACAGTCATCTCACTATGAATAAACAGTAACTTTTAAAGTGTATCACATATTCAGCTTTGATGAATTTTACAGTGTTCATTTTACTAAAATTCCAGTCAGTAACAACCAGATCACAACAAAGATACTGGAACTTCAGTAAAAATAAGGAGAAACAACCAGTAACAATGTGTGCTTTATGATCAGATAAGAATGAGAAAGAGGATGGAGGAAGAAGGGGACAGAATAGCTACACAATCAGGAAACTACAGTCACACCAAGAAGATAAACTGTAGGTCAGTACTCTCACAATCTCCTTCAAATAGTTCTTCCAGTAAAAAATGTAGCACTGTAAATTCAGGTAACTGTATAGTGTAAAATCTATCACTGTAAAATACAAAAATCACAACCTTTAGGCTACTACTATAAATTACAGAAGTTATAGGATTGTAGAACTTCAAACAGGGTAGTGTAAATTCAAACATAAGGTCACTGTAAATTCAAACAATCAAAAAAATTATAGTGCGGTAAATTATAGAAGCTATAGGACAGTAAATCCATCATCAGGTTAGTCATCAATTAACTATAATTTACTACGAATACAAACAAAAAGTAGACTTCTATGAATACTACAGTACTGTAAAATCCGAAGGTTGAGGTCGGTTGTGGCGCCCATGCATTGCATCGGAAAAAAATCGCACGCCCTTATGGTTGTCCGGATCTTCTACTTGAAGACGGCTAATCATTACGCCGTCGTCCCAAGCTCTTCCGCGCTTCCCTTGTTGTTTGATAATCTATCTAGCCCTTTTCTAATGGACCACTTGGCATGCTGTTTACAAAGCACATATCAGCACACTATAACACTGCCAGTAGTATTCATACATGGAAAGCCCACGCAACGTTCAATCCTTCTTTACCGGGTCTTTCTCTTATTGTCACGTTGTAACCACACCCCTTAACCCTCTGCACAACTGTCATTCCTTGTTCACCGGGTCTATCATTTGCCACGTTATACCCACACCTCACCCTCCTGCTGTTCTATATCTGTAAGCATTTTGTTGATCCGCTAAACATCTTGTTTCAGTAGATAAGTCGAGTTGTATAGCCGTCTAACTCGTATTATCATTGGTGCTTACTGAACCACATAAGAATTGGACTCTTGTGATCCTGAATAATGAACTGAATCCGTGACAAAAAATGCTCAACATTAAGAATATTTAATTTAAAAAATCAGGACCTGAACGATTATATGCATAAGCCTGATGGTTGCATATAATACAAAGATTGTTGAACCGGTGATTGCTAAGAGGTCAATTTCATGCATCAAATATAAACTGTAGTAGAATTTGATAATTATAAGCTTGCAAGGAAACCTGGGTACAGAAATGACCTATTGGGTGTCGCCTTCTAGGAAATCTACCCTGTTCTGAAGGCTTGTGTAGATGAATTATTTTCTATGTATATACTTGTACACGCTTCGCCTTCGCCCGCTAATAGCGGCTAAGAAGCATGATCAGCTAGATCACCATCACTGGATTTAACCAGAACAAAAACCAAACCATTTTATACATGAATATCTATAAGACTGCAGTCAGAACTAAAAGTGCCCGATTTTAAATATGGGTTGGGTGGCCTGCAGGAGTGCAGTACTTGAGAGACTATGCTAGTGTAGTAAACATAAATTTGGCCGGTCAGCTTCTATAGGGAATGCAAAACACTTATGAAATAAGAAACAGAGAACATCTAAGCAGAAATAAGGTACATGTTTGCTTACGAATGGTACTAACATGATATATTTTCTGCCCGCCGGTAAGTTATCAAGCAAGATCATCAAATGTTTCTTTGTAGACCACATTGTGAGTATTGCCAATAGTTTTCAGGAGAGTTATTTTCAGTCAAAGCTGGAATATGAAGACTGACTAAGAAATACTCACATCAGTCAAAATAAAAATCCTGGGCTGAAACTTTGAGATGTACATAACTACTATAATGTAGCAACGAACCCATACTCTTTTTTCATTATCACTGCTGCTTTTAGACACTCAAGCGGACATTTGTATTGGCGACTATAAGAAAACTGAAAAAAAATATTACATAGAGCGGGCGGTGAGGTCCCAGCTGGGGGGAGGGGGGGGGGGAGGCGGCGGGGTGGCACTCGGTAGGCAGAGCGACCGATGACGGTGTGGTCGCATGCGAAATCATAGTCAGAACTTTGCATTTGAAGGTACACGCTCAGAGGAAAAATTTTTGCTCAGTGCCAAAAGTATCAAATGCCTAAAACTGAAAATCACATCCTGAACTGAGCATTTTATTAAGAATCAGCAAAATAAGTTAAAGACAATAGTACGAGAACAGGTGAACGGTGATCTGATTTCAACACAAAATACTCATGAAGAAATAAAATGGGTGGACAGTGATTTGGTTTCTAAGCATAAAACTGATCATGTTTATGCCACACATTAAGCACATAATGTGTGCGTATTTGGAGCCTGAAACATCTACCAACTAAAACTACTCCCAAAGGCAATCTTCAAGTTCAATCTTAAGACGTAACACATAAAGCTACAGACTACAATTTTGATGCACAGATTTAGCTCACTCAATTCAGTTTAGAGAGCACCAACACCCAATTCTGGAAAAAATAATGTGAGGCCCAATTCTCCCGATCCTTACATCTGTGAATCTGTGATCCCCCGCTGCATCAAGCATCAACCATCATGAGATTGATTCCTTAATTGATCTGAAAACTATTGCTTGGATTAATGTACTGTTAGAACTTGATATATATCAGAGGAAAGGAGGGATAAAACCTTGAGGAGCTGCATGTCCATGGCGTCCTTGACATCTCCTTGAAGAATCCCTTGACGGCGACGACCGTGGTGGATGGGGAACTCCCATGGCGTGCCCCAACTGCATCTCCAGCAGAGGATATGAAGAGAAGGTGAGATGTAGGGGCAGCGGATCTCGGCCAAGAAGGAAGGAAAGAAGAACTTTGGACCACCGGAGACGCGCCGGCGAAGCCATGCCCGAAACCCTAGCCATGGGTGTGTGGTTGCGAGCGGGCTGTAGAGTCCGGGAGCAGAGAGTCTAGATGGAGGGGAGGGAGGCGCGGACCGTGGGCAGCTTGGAGCGTGCCGCTCTGCGCCGGAGGTCGCCGGAAGCAGCCGGCATGGGCGGCGGCCGCGGCGATGACTTCATGGGCGAGGGAGAGGAGGCGAGCCCGTGTGCGCTGCGTGTGTGGTTGTGTTTTCTTTTTTTCTTTACAAATCTGCTTGGACTGCGCGTTGAATAGTCCAAACGACAGGGGGTTTTACGCAAAAATGAATCGTTTTTCCAGAGTGCCACTTAAAGGGACTGCGGGTTGATTTCAAAGAAACAGAGGTTTTTTTTAGCAAAACCACCAGTGACGTACGACCAGAAGCAATGCGTGGTTTATTACTACTAGCAAACACGCCCGTGCGTTGCAACGGAAGATAAAAAATTTAGAAAAAAATTTATGCGTTAGTCTAATAAGTTGGACTTAATACCACGACATATGAGGTTCCTCTATTTTAACACGGAGGCTCACCATGTTGCCACTTATCTTTTCTCTCACCCTCGCTAATGATGGTCGCGATGTCCAGTGATCACAATGCATTTGACGTAGTAAATTCCAAGGCTATGAGCTTGCCACTTCACGCCACACTTGTCATTATGTTGCGCAAGGGAATGTTAAAAACTTAAATTTTTCTATCTCATCAACCACAAACTACTAACACTGCTTAGACATATAAAGAGTTTTCAAAAACTAATCAAATCCTATACATAAAAGACTTTTGAATCGGCGAACAGTTTAGCGAATCGAAAAAGTTCTTTTTTGAAATTTTGGATTTTTTAAATCATAAACGTTCGTTTTGTTTATGAGAATTTTTTGAAATGCATGAATAGTTTTCGAATACTTCAACATTTTTTGACTCGACATTTTTTTAATCGATGATTTTTAAAAATATTGGAGAACTAATTTTAAATTTTGTGAATTTTTTTGAAATTTTGTGAATTTGTAATTTTTTTGAACTTTTGTTAACAAACTCTAAAATTTCATGGATTTTTTTCAGATACACGAATGTGTTTCGAATACATGGTTATTTTTTAAAAATCATGAACATGATACTATTTCCTGACCACTTTTTAAAATCATTATTTTTATAATTTGTGAACAGTATGTAAAATCACCGACACTTTTTGAATCTGAGAAAATTTGATGATTTTCCATTTTTGAATGCACAAACGTTTTATGATTTCTTTAACAATTTTTTGAAACTCGTATCTTTTAAATTTGGAATATCCCGAATGAGAAACATATGGAATATCCCGAATTTTCCATTTTTGAATTCACAAACATTTTATTTTCTGAAACGGAAATAAAATGAGAAAAGAAAAAAGAGAAAAATGAAATTAAAAAAAAAGATATGCGAAGCCACGCACATGGGCCGGCCCATTAATACAGTGAACGTTTGTGAGAAAAGGAAGGGAAATAGAGCAAAAGGTGGGACTCGAACCCTGGTCTCCAGGGAAGAAAAGCAATGAGTTAGACACTGGAGCACTCATGCATCTATGTTTAATAAGGGAGTCATACCTTTAAAGAATTCAGGACGGAGGTGACTTTTGAAAAAAAAAATCAAATCGTTTTCTTTACTTATGGGTGGCATAGTGGGTAATTTATAGCAACTTTGGGGTTATTTTTTTTGACGAACGACAGAAACTCAATTCTCTTTATTATTAGGTAGAGATAATAAGGTAGAGATTATGGTTTCGCCGCTATGTCTTCGCTTCCATGTCAACATGTGCTGCTCCCCTCGGATGAAGGCAGTGGATCGGAAGGAGGCCAGGCACGAGGCTTGACATCATGTCCGTTGAAGGGAAAAGCATTGGTTCCCGCTCGAGAAGGTACGTAGTCATGGTGGGCGGTGGCGCAGAGAACCGAAGCATGGTGGCCGGAAGCGAGCATCCCGATGGAGTTGGACCTTTGCCAACATGATGGAATTGTCTTCGATTCCTTGTTAGCACAACAACGAGAAAGCAAGTACACAGTACAACGCCAGCGGAACCCAAAGCAACACAACTGAACTAGAAAGAAAAATAAAAAAAATTCACTAGCTGACAAACAGGGTCCACTAGGGAAAAAAGCTCAAAACTCTCTTATCTCTCCATTCCTTAGGATCTTATCAGATGAACTAAAAAATAAAATAAAAATATGTTTTTCGCCAGCTGATAAACAATCCACCAAGACAACAAAAAACTCAAAGGGCTCACTATTCTGGAAAATCATGAGTGCAATTCAAACTTTTGGGGGCAAATCCCAAACCATGAGTTTCAAACTCCCGACCTCTTCATGTATTACAAGTTGAGTTAACCAACTAGCCACCATACATGTTGCGATTAGCTTACTTCTTTTTTTCTTCTTTAAATATAACGCTATAAAAAGCAGCGTTTCTCCTATTTGTTCTTTTGTTCTTTTTTCTTTTCATTTAAATTTTTTTATTTTTTTTATTTTTGCTTTTTGGAAGTCCTGAACTTTTTTCATCAAATTAGCTGATTTTTTCAAATTTGATGAACTTATTTCAAATTCGATTAACTTTTTTCAAATCTGATGAACTTATTTTAAATTTGATTAACTTTTTTCAAATCTGATGAACTTCTATCAAATTCGATGAACTTTTTTTAAAATTTAAGAAACTTTTTTCAGATTGAATATTTTTTCTAAATTCAATTAACATTTTTATGAAAATTTTAAAATTTCATGGAAGTTTTAAATTTTGATGAAATTTTCTCAAATTAGATGAACCTTTTTTGTTTTGATTTTTTTTATTTTTTTAATGAAATTTTGTGAGCGCCCTATAGGAGCTCCCCACTTGTCGTGTCACTTCGGGTTGGTTAGTTATTCTCTTATCCTCTCAAAGGCACCCCAAATAGATTTATGGTCCAGAATAAATTAGTATAAATAATTTTTATATTAAAATTTTATACTTTTTAAACTTATCTGTACCATATTATAACCTTAACAGATATAATTATCTATTGCTTAGTTGACAAGGTTAACCACATAAAAATAATCTTAAATATTAACTATAAAATTCTATGTCATACAACTCTTGTGTACTAAAAAAGCTGGATCTACTAAATTTCAATTGTATGTTCTATGTTGTAATAAAATTTCTCTTTTGAGTTGATTATTTATGATAAATTATATAATCTACACTCATATGTTTGTGTGTGTATACTGTGCTCATATATATGATCATGGTAGAAATCTCTAAGATCCGTGACAAATATATATCTTATACTTATTTATTTGTGTGTTTATAAATGTGCTCGTATATATTTTAATATTTTTAAATATTATGCTAAAGATCTCTAAGATGTCTAGTAAGCATATTTGTAGAAATTCTAGAGTATAAATTGAACAATTGACAAATATGTCTTCTAAGATGTCTAAAAATATAGTATTGTATTAGATTCTTGTTTGGTATATATTTTTTAGGGAATTCTTGTTTGGTATCTGGTGGGTATCAATAGAGAAAGTTCTAAATCCATGTGGTATCCAGCAGCGAAAATTCACTGGTATAAAATGTCACCAAACTCTTGCCCACCGAACATGATATCAATAGATACACGTATCCATGGATAATATCTACACTGGCGCAAATATTGATAAACTCTTAATGATTAGTTGTTATACGCTTTGTTTTTGTTTAGTAGTATCATAGTATTTCATAAGGGATCTCTTATATTTTGAAGAGTTTTTAAGGGGTCTTATTTTGAGATTTTTGAAAAAAACATTATTTTTTTTATAACAAATTCAGAAAATGTACGCCCTAGATTTAAAATTTCAAAACTATGACCCCGTCGGCTTGGCTGAATCCAAATTAGGATATTTCGGTCTTTCCTAGGCCGAAACAAGCTCTTCGGTCTATTGTGGGCAGAAGAGGTGTGGATAGGGGCCACAAAGTGACTGTCGGTGGCCCTTTGACCGAAGAGATTAACTTCGGCCTGGCGTCGACCGGAGAGGTGGACTTCGGCCTACCAGTGACTAAAGAGTTCTTTTCGGCCAAGCTGTGACCAAAGAGATCGGGATAAGCCGAGCATCTTCTTCCTCCAGCCAGTTGTTTCCTCTCTGACTTCTCTCTCTTCCTTCTCTCGCGATTTGCTCGATCTCCTCTATTTTCCGGCCAATCTCGCATCCAACCCGTAGAAATAGTAGAGCATAGCCTTTCCCAACGGCCTAGGGTCCTATCTATCCATGGGGTAGACTTTTTGGCATGAAGTGAGCATAGGAGAGAAGGAGCCATGGTGGGGGTGGAGGTGCGGCTGGGGAGGAGGTGGTGCGGCTTGGGAGAGGGGAGGAGGCGCTGGCGGTGATGAACCTTGCTGGGATGTAGTTGGAGTCCAACCTCCGGTAGCCGAGGGGGAGGCGGTGGTGGTGTCGGGTGGTGCAAGAACCCCGGGAGGTAGCCGATGGCGCTGAGTTGAAGAGAGGAGCAAGAAGCAGGCGACCCACACGTTGAAGGTATAACCATGTCGGCTAAAGATATTGGAGTACACACACCACAATGGCTATTTCAGAGGTTGCTCGATGAAGAATGAAGCAAGGTTCAATGCCTGGTTTTATAGGTTCGATGCACACGCATGCGGGAAATGGTTGGCGGGAAAATAAGAGGTGAACGATGGCGGGAAATGCTTGGCGGGAGCGATAGTGGTAAAAGAGCACTCTTCGCCCTAGTGTAAACCGAAGAGTGGTGCCATGCAACTTCGGTATGCAGTTCACGCGAAGAGGTGGGCCCCAGCGAACTCTTCGACCTGGTGTAAACTGAAGAATTCTTTCGGCCGTTTCCGCATCTTTTCGGTCTACAATACACAAAAGTGTTGTTTTCGGCCTATGTACGACCAAAGAGTATCTCTTCGGCTTCAGCTGGGCCGACGGGGTCATAGTTTAATTTTATTTAATCTAGGGCATACATTTTCCGAATTTGTTATAAAAGATATTTTATTTTTTTTCTAATTTTGAGACCACAAAGGACAGGGTGGACCTAGCGTTTAGAAAAAAATAGTGATGGACCTGGGTCTAGTGACCCTGGACAATTTTGTCCACGTTATTCCACTTGAAAAAAGAAGAACAAAAAAAATAAATCTACTAAAAATAATGACACTTCATTCTTGTGGTTCACAATAGTATACTCTCGTTTCAAAATAGATAACCCAACTTTGTACTAAGTTGAGTCATCTGCTCCTATCTTCGAACGGAGTAACGGAGGGAGTAGATATCTCCCATTCCCTCAATCCCACGGGACGCCGGCCGGAATCCGCCGCCGCCGCCGCCGCCTTCACTGTGTTTTCTTGATTCAAGCGAGCACCGCAAAAAGCCATGCCCCTCCTCCACCTCCTCCTCTTCCTGCACCATACATCGCTGAAGCGCTCTCGCGCCGGATCCCGGCGGCCGTCGGGGCGGAGGATTGAGGGACCAAGCCGGGACTTTTCGAGGCCGGCGGCGGAGCGCCAAGGGAGGAGGCCGCGGCGAGTAGAGGGAGGGAGCGAGCATCCTCGAGACAGAGCGCATCCAGATCCACATGTGCGTGCGTGTCCCCGGAAGTCAAGAACAGTAAGCGTCTTCTTGCTTCTATTTTCCTCACGAGCACGTCCTGCCCAGCCCAGGCCATTATTGCGTTTGAAACAAAGCTCCTAAATTCGTCGTATGCGCCAGATTGGTCCTAGAGCAGGGCGTACTCTACTCTCCACCCCACCCACCCCTGCAAAGTTCTAATAATGGGGCCAGAAACATGCATATTTGGGGAAGAACACTTCGTCCTATGGCCATTGGATTCGCGGAGATGCCATTGAAGAAGCCCCACCATCTTTCTCAGCTGAGGCCATCATTGCCGGTGCCCACCTCTGCATGCTCTCTGCACTTTGGTACCTCTGCTCACAAGATGAACAGCGCTCAAGCCACAGGTGAGGTGAAAAATTGCTTGCTTATTTGCTCCCACATGTACCAGGCATTGTTTCCTTCCATGCTCCTCACAAGCAAACAAACACACTTTTGTTCACACCATATTTGTCCTCTCCACCTTGCGAGGCGCTCCAATGGCGGCGACGGTGGTGGTCAACATCGTGGTCGGGCCGCTGGTCAAGATCGTGCTGGAGAAGGCGTCCAACTACCTCCTCGACAAGTACAAGGTGATGAAGGGCATGGAGGAGCAGCATGAGATCCTCAAGCGCAGGCTGCCCGCCATCCTCGACGTCATCGCCGACGCCGAGCAGGCGGCAGCCCACAGGGAAGGGGCGGCGGCCTGGCTCCAGGCCATCAAGAAGGTGACCTACCAGGCGAATGAAGTGTTCGACGAGTTCAAGTACGAGGCGCTTCGTCGCAAGGCCAAGAAGGAGGGGCACTACAAGGAGCTTGGCTTCAGTGTGGTAAAGCTCTTTCCCACCCACAACCGCTTCATATTCCGTAACAGGATGGGAAGAAAGCTCCGCAAGATAGTGCGAGCCATTGAGGTTCTTGTGGCTGAAATGAAGGACTTTGACTTCAAGCATCAGCAACCACTGCGGGCATACAACCAGTGGCGACAGAAGGATCATGATATCTTTGATCCGGAGAAAATCACCAGTAGATCGAGAGCCAAAGATAAGAAGAAGCTTGTTGATATACTGGTTGGTCAAGCTAACAATGCAGATCTCACAGTTGTTCCCATCGTTGGAATGGGTGGTCTGGGAAAGACCACGTTAGCTCAACTTGTCTACAATGACACTGAAATTCAGAAGCATTTCAATTTGCTGCTATGGGTGTGTGTCTCTGACAACTTTGATGTGGATTCTCTGGCTAAAAGTATAGTTGAAGCAGCTCTCGAGAAAAATGGTGCAGAAGCAGCTACTTCCATGAGGACGAAGACACCGCTGGATGGCCTTCAGAATGTAGTGAGTGGGCAAAGGTACCTCCTTGTATTGGATGATGTCTGGACACGAGAGGTTCATAAATGGGAGCAGCTCAAGGCCTGCCTTGAACGTGGTGGCATGGGGAGTGTGGTCTTGACAACAACTCGTGATAAAGGAGTTGCGGAAATAGTGGGTACTGTTGAAGCTTATAATCTCGGAGCTTTGGATGGACAATACATAAAGGAAATTATCGAGACAATGTCGTTCAGTTGTTTGAAGAAGGGAGAGGAAAGGCCAGCCGTGTTGATGAATATGGTTGATGAGATTGTGGAGCGATGTTCTGGCTCTCCTTTAGCTGCAATGGCTCTGGGCTCTGTACTGCGTAACAAGACCAGTGAAGAAGAATGGAAAGATGTATCAAGCAGAAGCAACATTTGCACCGTGGAGTCTGGAATCTTACCGATACTCAAGCTCAGTTACAATGACTTGCCGCCACAAATGAAGCAATGCTTTGCTTTTTGTGCTATATTTCCCAAAGATTACGAGATTAATGTGGACAAGCTGATCCAACTATGGATTGCACATGGCTTTATTATCCAAGAAAAGCAAGTTCGTCTTGAAAACATTGGCAAACAGATTTTCAATGAACTAGTCTCAAGGTCATTCTTTCAGGATGTGAAACAAGTCCAGACCACAATCGGTGAAATTGAACAGGACGGGGCGTGTTATGTCAGAAGTACATGTAAAATCCATGATCTTATGCATGATGTTGCACTGTCTGTAATGGAGAATGAATGTGCCTTGGCAACTGAGGACCCAGGCAAGATTGGATATGTTTTCTCAACTGAGGAACCAAGTCAGAGTGAGTGGCTTCCAGACACGGCTCGGCATTTATTTTTGTCATGCAAGGAACCAGCAAGAAAATTGAATAGTTCTCTCAAGAACAGTTCTTCAGCCATCCAAACACTTCTGTGTGATAGCTTTATGAGCAGATCATTGCATCATTTGGCAAAATACAGCTCCTTGCAAGCATTACAGCTCCGTTTGTTGGGATCATTTCCGCTGAAACCAAAACATCTGCATCACCTGAGGTACCTAGATCTCTCAAGAAGTTTAATAAAAGCACTTCCTGAAGATATGAGCATTCTATACAACCTGCAAACGTTGAACCTCTCTGGCTGCGTATCTCTTCGTGAACTTCCAAGACAAATGAAGTATATGGCTGCGCTCCGCCACCTTTACACTCATGGTTGTCCAGAGCTGAAAGGCATGCCTAGAGACCTAAGAAAACTCACATCCCTACAGACACTTACATGTTTTGTTGCAGGTAGTGGCTCTAATTGCAGCAATGTTGGAGAGCTCGGGAATTTAAACCTCGGTGGTCAACTAGAGTTACATCATCTAGAGAATGTGACAGAAGAAGCTGCAAAAGCTGCAAACCTCGTGATGAAGAAGGAAGTAACAGAACTGACATTAAAATGGACTGTTGGATCGGATAACGTTGTTGATGAACCTAGCAGTCGGGATGATGCGAAAGTGCTCGAGGAACTTAAACCTCATGATGGGCTGCATGCTATAAGGATACACACCTATGGAGGCACCACCTTTCCAACATGGACAGCTATGTTGCAAAACATTGTTGTGATCCATATTTCTCATTGTAAGAAACTGCAATGGTTCTTTAGTGGTGACATTAACACATCCTTTGCATTTCCAAATCTGAAGGAGCTTACGTTGCAAGAGCTTGTCTGCTTTGAGAGATGGTGGGAAATAGATAATGTAACGCAAGGAGAAGTGGTGATGTTTCCTCGGCTTGAGAAGTTGCGCATTAGTCAGTGTGAAAAGTTGACAGCATTGCCAGGGCAACCGACCTTCCCAAACCTCCAGATCACTCGTATTGAGAGATGTCCAGAGTTGACGACTAGAGTTGAATCACCAAAGCTCAGTGTATTAAAGATGGAAGGACATGATGTACAGTTGTTTCAGTGGGTAGCCAGGCATATGACTTCATTGACCAATGTTGAACTGCATAGCCTTGTGGACAGTACAGAAACAACCTCGGCGGTGGCTGAGGATGGTTTGAGGGAAGTTCTGGATTGCAAGGAAAAATGGAATGATCATGATTTTCCTCTGACAGTTTTGGTGCTACAAAACTTCAAGTCAGGTATAACAGAGCTGTGTTCATGTTTTGTACACCTGCAAGATTTGTCAGTTTGGAGGTGCCATGCGCTCCTCCACTGGCCAGAAAAGGAGTTTGAAGGATTGGTATCCTTGAGGAAGCTTGTGATTCACCAATGTGAGAATCTGACTGGATATGCACAAGCTTCTACCGAGCCATCAACATCGTCAGAAAAGAGTCAGCTCCTTCCACGTCTAGAGTTACTAGTGATAAGGAAATGTGAAAGTTTGGTTGAGGTCTTCAATGTCCCTGCATCTCTCAGGGTAATGGAAATTCTTTATTGCAAGAAGCTTGAGTCTATATCTGGCAGGAGGCTGCTGCAGGGACAGTCAGCATCGTCGATTCACCAAGGGCCATCTAGTATAGCAGAGGTGTCATCATCACCATCATCTGGAGTTGGGGTGGAGAATTTAGAAACGTTAAAATTAGTCGAGTGTCATAGCTTAACAGGGGTCCTGCGTCTCCCTTCGTCCCTCAAGGTTCTAGACATTGATAGCTGCAGTGGGCTGACATCTCTGGAATCTCACTCCGGAGAGCTTCCATCATTGGAGTACCTCTACCTTTGGAGTTGCAATAAACTGTCATCCCTACTGGATGGGCCACGAGCATACTCTTATCTCCAAAGTCTTTACATTAAGAACTGCCCTGGTATAAAGGCGTTCCCTACAAGCCTGCAGCAAAGGCTGGGCAGCATCCAGGAGGAATACACAGATGCTCATTATTATGGAAGTAAGCATGTAACACTTACTTTCTCTATTACTTCTTACTAGTGAGTATTAATTGTGCTATTTAGATAACTATAATAGCATCACTCGTAGCACGGCAGAAAAATGAAGCAAATTAAATAGTCTTTTAACCTAAATTTGTCATTTCTCAATTTATTGATGTTCTTCTAAGCGCAAGTTTTTGCATTATTAACGTTTGCAGATAAGCCAAGGCCTATCCCTATCCTGCTGAAACCAAAGACATGGAAATGTGCCATCCGTAGAGATTAGAGGGCTATAAACAGAATCACGGGACGAGAATACTTCCACAGGTTTGTGATGTAGAAATATGCCTACACTGCGGGAACCTTTGATTGGTTTTCTTATTTCTTGCAAAAAGAATTAAGCTGGTGGAATTGTTTGCAGAATTCTTCCAGCATACAGGGACTGGAAAGAGAGATCACTTGGGGTGGAGCTATTCTCTTGCTGAGAGGCCCACAAGTTGTTGCCATGCTGAACTGCGAGATCCGTAATCAGGAAGCGCTTCTAATACTATTGGCTATCAATCATTTCATTCTGTTCCCAGAAGATCTTGTTGGAATAATTACTTGTATTTTTCCACCTCTGTTTACCTACGGTCATGTCCTAGGCACTGTCAGTTTTCTGTGCTAGGCACCGTCAGTTTTCTGTTGAAATTCCGTCGCAGTTTCCCTGTTTTATCTGTGAACCTGTATAAACAGAGTACCGCCATTTAGAGTCAGTATTCCGTTTATCGCATATATATAGGCAATGTTATTTACGAAGCTGTTGATTCTCTCTTGTACTATGCACCAGATTTCATGGAGGGGATTATCCCAGATGTAGCTTGCCTGTCGTCTGTCGACTTTCAACAGGAAAAATGCATGTGGAAACAGAGGAATGACATTTTTCTTTGGGCGATGCATGTGGTCTCGTCTACAGGTTCTCTGGCACATCTGGAAGCACCAATGTTAACCTGCTGCTGGGGTTCGGCCACAGACCCTGTCGTGGTGGTCAGGCAACTGTTGAAGACTGTTCACTGAATCAGGCTGCTCTGTTAATTTTTTTTTTCAGTTTCTGATGTTTTTTTGCAGTGTTTCTTCAGCTACCTTAGCAACGATATGTATCTATCTGGAGTCTTTTGACGCCTGTTACCATGCGTTTCATTTTCAATGAAACTGGGACAGGGCGTGGGCCTTTTGATCGGGTTTTTAAATTTTTATTTCCAGCGCAATCTAAGCTAGATATAAGATTTCAGTTTCTCAAGATACGATGTTCATCCGAATCCATCCTGACTTGTTCTTTTGTTTATTGACAATTATATGCATTTGAATCTGTTGATTAGCCCTCATACTCTGCTTTTGTTTGTTTCTCAAGACCAGCTGTTGGAATATTCTTCTCAAATGAGGTTAGGAACTTTGGTATACACAATTCGACGTCGCGAACCGCTTCAGGTTGTAAGTACTAACTAGAGAGCTGGGACTTCAAATTTTCAAGATATGTTGAATTGTTGATGTCCATCGCCAATTTCGACCTGGTAACTGCTCGTCAGAGCAAATCAACAATTTCAGAACCCACACACGCAAGATACATATTGTACAATAGCAGTGTGATATGTATAATATTATCATGAAGAGTGAGGAGTTCGTCAGTCCAGAGAACAACCAAGGGAGATATGTACAATAGCACTGCTCTGCTTTTTCTTTTTTTTTTTTCTTTTTCAGTTTTCAGTAGTACTCCTATAGTAGATAAGAGCCTCCTTCCTAACGGCAGACAGAAGTCCGTCATCCTCATCGCTCATCGTCGTCGAGGAGGAAGATGTAGACAAACTTTGCTTGATCATCATCAGGAAGTTCAGAAAAAGGAATCGTGTAAGAAGTAGTTCAGAAAAACATTTGCATCACTCTAAGCAACCAATGAGGTACTGGCTACAACAAAACTACAAAAAGGACTGAATAATTACATGACAGAATGCAATGAACACGACGATCAATTAGCCGTAGCTCGATTAAGAAGAGAGGTTTATGGGAGTCAAGAAGGGCTGAGATGTGCTTATGTTTTTTCGCAGTGGGTTTCAGAGATAGTGTGTGGTTTTCAGGCCTGAGCATCCGGACTGGTCACCGACGGTATTTCGGTCCTACTCGTCGGTGATCCTGGCCTCGATCGGGCAGCTTGCCCATGTCCTGCCCTCGATCTCGAAAACGTCGGTCAGGGGCCTCAGAGAAACATGCGTGATACTGTCAGGCAAGTGCTGCAAGGTGTTGTAAACTTGTTTTGAGTCAATTAGCCATAGCTCGATTAAGAGGAGAGAGAGGTTTATTACATGATGAGGCGAGTTCATCAGTCCGGAGAACAAAGTGCAAGCCTGTTCATTACAGTGTACAGTAGTAGCACGTACTGTATTTTACATCCACCAGGAGAACAGAGATAAAAAATAATAATGCAAAAGGAAGTAATAAGAACAAAATTAGTGCTGGTTCTGTAGATATGTCAGGCTCCTAGAAAACGCAGCAGCAACCATGGAGCAAACACAGGCACAGCGTGCATACAGATTCGGGCATGCAAAGGAGAAGTTTCCTCATCCTCACCCTCCACCTGAGCTTCCTCCTGCGCAATTGGCACGATCTGTGCTTGATCTGGAACGCGTTCCGGCAATCCTGAAAACGACAGAATGCTTCTTCAGACAGAGAGAGCTCGCAGACCACAGAGCAGCATCACCAGAAGGTTCAGAAACAAGGAATCATGTTTCATGTGAACAAAAGGTTCAGACAAGCAAGATTCTGGATGTTTTTTACACGACAGAATGCAGCCAACTGGAAGATCAATTTTCAGACCTGGACTGGAGGCACACCCAACATCCTGATTGAGAGGTCACCGACGGCGTTACGGTTATGCTCGTTGCCGGTGATCCTGACCTCGATCGGGAAGCTTGTCAATGGTCGCCCTCGGCATGCCGTTGGTGCCATTGATCTCTCCCGAAGAGTCCACTGCATTCATCTGTATGTGTTCGGAGAGACATGATAGCGTTCAGTAACTGGTTTCAGACGCAATAACTCCAGTCCAGAGTCCGGACCACCGACCGGATCGACCTGCTCGCTGACAAGCCTTCCCGGAGTGAGGAGGCTGTACATCACATTAACTAAGCTGCATTGCCCAGTAATGACAACAAGTTGGCCTATAAAGCATGTAGTCAAAATCTGTGTGCTTTGATTATTTAAACAGTCAAATGATATTCACATTGTAAGGCGAAAGTAATATTCTCAAACTTGTCATGAAAAACGCTATCATATCATAGTATTTTTAAAAATATTTTTCTTTTAATATACACACATCAAATGTAACGGCCATTTACTCCCTCAGTTCAAAATTAAGTGACGCGGGGAGACAAATTTTGACTGTGGTCTCCACATTTCAAATCTCCAGCTCCAGGGTCCCAACTCGCGATCATCTCCTCCTCTGGATCCCCAGCTCCGTGCTGTTAAGCTTACTTCAAAACCCCCTGGAAAGACTCAGACGTATGGCTCAAGAGGCCCATACATGGACACAAAGGGGGGAACAACAATTTTTAGATAAATTGCGAATGTCAGGACTTGAATTTAAGACCTTAGCCCCTAGTACCATGTTAACCTTTATGTACTAGCCAACGCAACTAAAAATCTGAACTGATGAAAAGAGCTAGACAATCCACGTATACACTTCAACACAGGCTACCCGCCGGCCAGCGCCTCCAGCACCCCACCCTAGGCCCCAGCACCTCGCAGCAGAAGAAGAAGAGGTTGCTCTAGGCTCCAACCACCTCACTGCGGAAGACGAAGAAGAGCTTGCTCCAGGCTCCAACCACCTAGCCGCAGTCATGTTTCCTTGAATTTGAATTTGAGCCCTGAAGAAGAGGAAGAAGGAGCACAACCTGAATAAGAAGAAGGTGCTCCTTTCCAACATGGAGTAAAAATGTGACTTGGAGTATGTTCGCAAATATAAAACCTGTTTACTTTTTGGACCGTCGACTGGAATATGAAAATATGAGTTGGAGTATGTTTACTTTCATGCTCAAACTATGTGAATATGAAAATGTGACTCGGAGTTTTTGGGAAGGATGCATTTTCAGGAATTGACATGCTCAAATTAATCATGCCGC
The DNA here is from genome assembly GCF_018294505.1 of Triticum aestivum. Classification (NCBI taxonomy): domain Eukaryota; kingdom Viridiplantae; phylum Streptophyta; class Magnoliopsida; order Poales; family Poaceae; genus Triticum; species Triticum aestivum. The sequence continues at coordinate 621,501,216 of NC_057814.1, forward strand.
TAGAACATGCATTTAATGAAAATTAAGCACGCTAGAACTCATGATTAATTTGAGCACGTCAATTTCTAGCATACTCAGTTAGGGCCAGTTCTTTTGCTGGCTTTTTTGGGCTTCTAGAATAAGCTGCCCCATACCCAGCTTATCCTAGAAGCCCAACGAATATTTTCTATTTAGAAGCCTACTAGTCAAGTCTTAATTACTAGGCTTCTAAAAAAATAAGTTTGTTTGGGCTTCTAGAATCATGCTGCTAGAACATGCATTTTCAGGAAACTGGCATGCTTAGGTACTCGATGAAACTTTGAACATGCTGCTGGAGAAAATTAATAATGAAAGTTTAAATTCATCGATGTTCTCATGCACTTAAACACACCCGAAATTACTCATGCACAATCTATGTAATTCAGTTTAATTTACTCTGTCAACCTGTGCACAAGTGTACTCCTATTTAAAGATATGTTGTCAAAGAACTCTGTCAAGAGCTGGTGTATGCCACAATACCGAATGCAGTTATAAAAGAAATGCAGAATCTGACAAATGTGTTCTCAAAGGCAGCTATAAAAGATAGGCAGCAATGACTATCAATTTGATCTCCAACAAATTTTGAGAATTTTCTTTTAAAATTTTGAACAAAACTTTAAAATTGGGGAAATTTTTTAAAAAACAAAATACAACAGACAAATGAAAAAGGCGCATGTTTTTTGTAAAAAAAATTGATACTCTCAAGAAATATTCATGAATTTGAAAAAAATTGGATTTGAAAAATGTATACGTGTTTTGGAAAAATGTTGCAAATAAAAGGTAAAAGTTCACTAGAGTCTTAGCGAAGAACTAAAAGAAAGTTTATGGATTTGGAAAACCTTCATGAAATTTGGAAGAAAAAAGTTCGCATAGTAGGAAAAGATTCACAAGTTTGAAAAAAAATTGCATTTTAAAAAAAGAGCCTTGCTTCGGTACACACACACACCCCCCCCCCCCCCCCGGCTTAACGTATAAGGGCATTTTGGGCATACGGTGTTTAACGTATCCCGCGCCATATACGGCGTGCCCATACAGGTAGAGCCGAGCGCACGGCTCGAGCCGATACGGCCGGCTCGCATCTACCCCCTCCCGTTCGCGCGAAAAAAAGACCCACGGCCTAGCGTTGATCACGCGGCCCATTCCAATGTCGCCATGTCCGGCCGATCACCGCCCTTCCCCGCCGATCGCCGCCTTTCCCCGCCGATCTAGCCGCGATCACGCTGCCAATTCCAACGTCTCCCCGTCCGGCTGATCGCCGCCTTTCCCTGCCGATCGCCGACCATTCTCCCTGTCTTCACCCGGGATCTGGCCGCCGTGGACGTTGTTGGAGTCGCCGCCGTACGCGATCTGGCCTCCGTGCAGGTCGTCGCGGTGACGTGGCCTACGCGGACACCGTCGCCGTCCGCAACGGCGTGATCAACCTCTCCGGGAACGTCCTCGCCGTCCGCAGCCAGGCCAGCGTCTAGGTTTGCCATCTAAGCCGTCTAGTTTGTCAATTTTTTTTGTAGTTGCAAATAATCATCTGCAATCACTTGTTTGTTATGAACTATTCATCGGTATGACTGTAGTACATTTAATTTGATTTTAAATTGATAGATCAATTTTTATTTTAAATGTTAGTGTTGGTAGTGAGGTCATTCAATGGATAAAGAAACTAGATTTACGCATGCGTTCTTGGAGACGAGTGAGTGGTATGGTAGCGATAGTGTTGAACGTACGAATTGTAATGAAAGTAAAAATGATGATGATAGCAGCGACAATGAATCCTGGTCGTCGTACGATAATTTACCTGAGGAGGATTTTCAAAAAAAGGAGGAGGGTGCTTGTATAGTGAAAACGTAAGTGACATGTACATTCATTTCGTCGGACGAAGAACCATATGGGTACTTACATGTCATGGTGTTGAATCTTTCGCGGATAACATAAGTCAGCTTCGGTCCAAACTTTTAGATGTCATACAATAATAAAAACTTGTTAATGACAACATACACTTGCTTATGTGTAATATTGTAGGCTAACTTCGATGGCTGGAGTGGTGATGATGGCTATGAGCATGAGGATGCAGCTAATATGGACATTGAGGAGGCTGAAATCCAGCAACGTGCGCTGGAGACACAGTTGAAGGTTATGGGCATGACCTTTGCATCACAATGGGAGGCTTACACGTTCTACAATAACTACGCCAAAGACCGTGGATTCAGTATCAGAAAAGATAAGGTGAAACGAGGAAAAGGTCTTTCAACCACTATTCGGTATAGGCGGTACATTTGCTCGAGGGCAGGAAAACGACTGAGTACATTTTTAAACCCGGAGGGCTGTACCCTCAGGCTAAGACCTGAGACTCGTTGCGAGTGTGGCGCACATTTAGTTGTGAAGTTGGACAAAGGACGTGGAGTTTGGTTCGTGGCAGCTTTTATGGATGATCACAACCATTTGTTGGCTAGAGCAGGTGAGGTGGTATTTCTGCGGTCACATAGAGTGATGGGAGATCACCAGATAGCTGAGATCTTGGCGATGGAAGGAGCTGGGATCAGAAAGCATATCATCGTCGACAACTTCATTAGCAGGTATGGTTCGTACGATAAGTGTGGGTTTCTGAGATGAGACGTCTACAACCTATGTTGCCGTGAAAAAATGAAGTTGATTGCGAAGGGTGATGCTAACACGACAATCGGGATTATGAGGAGCAGAAAGGAGAAGGATCCAGACTTCTTCTTTGAGTACGTGCTCGATAAGGAGGGCCGTTTAAAGAGCATGTTCTGGTGCGATGCACAGTCGCGGCGGGACTATCAGATGTTTGGAGATGTGACTGTGTTTGACAACATGTATAAGATGAACATATATGGTATGCCGTTCATCCCCTTTGTTGGTGTAAATAATCACCGTTGCACCACAGTGTTTGGTTGTGCCATTGTGTCCGACGAGACCGAAGCGACGTACGTGTGGCTGCTCCAGACATTCCTGAAGGCCAATTGTCAGAACAAGCCAAGGTCAACCATCACAGATTGACACTGCAATGATACGAGCTATTCGGTTGGTTTTGGTTGATGTGTTGCACCGTCTCTGCTCATGGCACGTGGAAAAAAATATGCAGAAGCATCTTAATTACAAATCACTAAATGAGTTCAAGGCACTCTTGTACTACTCCACCTCTCCGGCCAACTTTGAGGCGAGATGGCATGCTTTTGTCCTTAAATGGAAGACTGATAAAACAGAAGAGTGGCTGCGTAGGATGTACAGGAAGAGGTGTCTGTGGGCAGCATCATATCTGTCAGATGGTTTTTTTCTGGGTATGCGCAGTAATCAGAGGAGTGAAAGCCTTAACTCTTGTCTTCACCTTCACCCGGACGGCGGTATGACTATTGTTGATCCAGTTGTGCATTATGAGAATTGCATAGTTCGACTACATGAGAACGAGGCGCATGATGACTGTGTTTCTAATCAGTCATTGCCACCATCAGTCACAGAATATAAGGACATTGAGAAGCATGCTGCCAAAGTATTCACTCATGCCAATTTTTATATTCTTCAACAAGATCTGAAGAAGATGGGAGAGCTTGAGATTTTTGAGACGCTAGTTGGAGTTGTCACACCTTCATCGTGACATGGAGAAATAACCGCAAATTTCAGTTCATTGTGAATTATCGAGCTGAAAACTCTGAGAATACTATAGACTGCAATTGTGGACGAATGCTTCGGAAAGGGTTGCCTTGCAAACACATTCTGTATGTGTTGGTTCATCTGAAAATATCTGAAATACCTAAGTGTTTCATCCTTAAGAGGATGTCAAAAGTTGCGAGAGGTGGGCTGCCTGCACAGCGGAAGAGTGACACGTTTGGCTGGGGTTGGACAGGGGCAGAGCAGCGTGCTCGCTATAGTCAACTCAGTATAACAGGAGCAGAAGCTTTCCATGTTGCATCAAATGATCCATTCGTCTTTGATGAGTTGATGCAGTGTCTGCAGAATATAATAGCTAAGAAAAAGGTCCCTGATGATGATGCTGTTGGTAGTAGAAGGAATGTGCATGAGGAGCCACGTGAGCCGGAACAACATGTTGATGTCATAGGTGATCCCGTGAAAGTTTCCACGAAAGGCGCCCCTAAACAGAGCAAGACAGGGCGGGTAAAGAAAGATCCAAATGTTACAAAAAATGAAGACCAAAATCATTTTCTGAGAGAAAACTCGGTCCTCTTTGTGGCATATGTCGCGAAGAGGGCCATAGACGGCAAACGTGCCCCAGAATAAAAAGTAAGTTTTACTTTTTTTAATTTTTTTTGTTTCTCTCTTTACAATTGTCTGATGAGTTGTTGACAATTTGTTATGTAGGAACAGGGCATAAAGATGAAGTATTAATAATCAATGAAAGGCACTGGGACAGAGTTCAATTATCATGTCGTTGTGTTGCTACACGTACTATATTTGCAGACAATTTTTTTACGTTTTATTGTCGCTTTCGTGTGAGACTAAACATTTAAATGCGTGTCCAACTATCATTGGTACTATTTTGTGAGACAGAATGTTATAAGTGTGGGCAACTAGTGTTATTTGCGGCTGTGATGTTATACGTACTGTTGCTGTTTGTATTTGCGGCGGTCATTTTTTCTTTATAAAAATACCCCCGCCGTCCTGAGTTGGCGACAACAAGGCACAGTGGCGCGATGTGGACAAAATGTGCACATGATCCCAGAACGATTCTAGTGGCAGCAGCGGCGCTGGATCCGATGATGATCGCCTGGTAGCATGATTGGCGCGCCATCCCACGAATATTCCAGCCCAGCCCGTGCGGTGGCCGAGAGCCGAGGCAGTGGCGGGCCCGCGCAGTCTAGCTAGTGCGGTCCGGTGCGATTCGTCGTGCGCCATGCGCGTGTCTGGTGGCCCAGCCGCCGACCGAGCGACAGCCGCAGGCCCGGTCGCAGACGTCTCGTCTCGCCCGACCGAGCGGGCACCTGCCGAGGATGCCACTTGGCTTTCGCGGGCTGGTGCAACAATCCCGAGGGGGATTTCTGGCGATCTGTTTCCCTCGGATCGTCGGCCCATTAACGACGCGCGTCAAGCGCGTGGGCCGTCCCTTTAAGGTCGCTTCGTGTGAGGCCGGGGACACTGGCGCGTTGCGGCGACTAGGTTTAGTCCTACCTCGCCCGCCGAGAGACGCCACGACCGGTTTATATACCCGCGTCGTTGCCGTTCTCACAAGCTCACTACAAACCACTACAATGAATGCCCTGTTGTATGCCGTGGCCACGCCGCACCGTGTCCGAAAGGCCGTCCCGAAGGCGTTCTAGTAAAGTCTCCATGTGCGCGCCCGGCCACGGCCTGGGCCTTTTTTTAAATATGTTTTTTTCACATAGATTAATTTTTTATATGTTAAACAGTCGAGAAAAGTCACGACAGCAGTAACACATTCATACAAATATATCATATTTCACACATAACAATTAAAATGCCATGTCTCATAACCTTTAACAAAGTAGCATAACGAATAAACTGAAAGTGCCATGTCTCATATCCTTTAACAAAGTAGCATAACAAATAAATTGAAAGTGCCATGTCGCATTACAATCGAACAAAGTGATAAGTACCCAACAACGGCAGGGAAACCTTCTACGGGAGTAAAACCCTACCGATGCTAATACCTATTCCTTCTTCATGATTTTAACAATTTTCATCTTGACCTTCTCTAATGTGTTCACCTCCGAAAAAATAATTTCCGCGACAATACGCGGCCTTGACGCATTAATCTGTTTCTGGTCAAATTCATATGTCCAGCGATCTCCGCCCCAGTGTTTTATGCACCACATCACAAAAAGTTCACAAGACACTCTGCAATAAACACGTGCGATCAGCTTAGGACGTAGCATGCACTTGCTTGTACTAGTTGTATGCAGTATGAACTTACCCATCTTTTTGTCTCAACATTTCGTACTCATTTATTGGCCACGATGAGACATCTGGATATTTTTTTGCTTGAAGAGTTGAGTTGGCCTCCATAATATCCTTAGAAATTTCAGCTCTCTGAAACAAATTAACGAAACCAGAATATATATTTGTTCCAATATAAACCAGAATAATGTATGTCGCAATATAAACCAGAATAATGTATGACCCAATATTTTTTTAATGTGAGTGCGAAAATTATAGCGTACCAGTGTGGCAATCATATTGCGAATTCTTTAGCTAATTGCGCCATTAGAATTTGAGTCAAGAACTGGAAACTCCTCCTTGACGGTGTGCATCACTATGGTATCCAATGATTCTCGTTAACGTGCATAGAAAAATACGCCTACATAACAACCAAATGATGTTAGTGCAATTAAAAACTATTGACTAAGAAAAACTAATAAATATGAAAGCAATACCTTGTCCCGTGCGAAATACGGATCCATTACTCTCATGAGGACTTTTGTTTTCTTTGTAAGCTTCTCTGAGTTTATATTATTTACTGACTTGGTCTTTCCCCTTGCCCTATTCAACATAAATTTGGGGAACCACGTTGTTGATATGTGACGATCAGCAAAACCACGGTGTTGTAGGTGCTTACAATATGCATTGATGATCTGCATACACTAGTATAAAATTTCTATCAACTTCTGAAGTACAAATGAGGGTTCTATTAAAAACAAATCATACTTACAGCGCCATTCAACCATTTAAACGTGAGGACATCATGAAGCATAGCTGGCGTGCATATGTCCCCATCTGGTGGCGCCACATTAACCACGGTTCGGTGCGCATGCTTCTTTGGCGATGCAAGAGTCTCAACAAAAACTTTGGCTGCTTCTATGTGATCCGGAGTCATATTAAGAGAACTCGCTAGAATTGAATGTGGTGACGATGCAAACAGATCTAAAGCAATGCAGTTACAGTCAGTTAAATAATAAAAGAAATTACATAACGTCTGAATGAATAATAAAGTAGTATTTGACTTACTTTTTTAACACGTTTCTTGCGGGTAATGAGAAGGTCCTAGGGGGATTGACAACATTTCGAAGGATTTCGTTTGCGTTTACCTTCATTGTCCTGACTGCCATCACCATTAGCTACGTTGCTCTTTGCCGGGAAACTCTCAAACGTTTCTTCGGACTTTGTTGGTGACAAACCACCCATAGACTCACCAGAAATATCAGCATTCTGCGGGGTTCGGGACATAGACGGAAAATCTTTTGTCCGTACAGTTGATGCCGAAGATGGAGAGTTTCCATTATCGTCTATAATGAAAGGATCAATAGCTTCACCTTTACCCGGTGTTGTCGCCGGAGCACCTGTGTCATCAACGGGCACGGAGGTATCATTCATACCCGTGAAAGATGTTCCTATCATTACGTTGGTAGGTGATTCAACATCTAGCCAATATTTTGACTTGTACTTGCCATTCTGCATCCCAACTCCTTCACCTACATCATCAAATTCGTCAACGTTGTCCCTCTTATTGGGTTTGTACATCAAACCTTCTGTGTTCAACCTTTCCATTACCATCTACAAACACAAATGAAACACGATAAGTAGTTGAATAATTAAAGCACATTCAATACAACTTCTAAATTACCTGTGCACATCTTTCGGGAATATTGAGAACCTCCTTGTCAAGCAGCTTTATGTATGTCATCACACGGTCCATACTATAATTCGTGTTCGATGAAACCACCGACGTGCTTGGCTTTCTACTCCTGCCACCACCTTTCCGTTTAGTTTTCTTCGTTTCTTCCTCTAGGACAGTCCCTTCACGTGCAACCTTAGCACATCTGTACTCTTCGCTAATGCAGTTTTCAATCTGTACAACAAACAATAAAATGAATTAAATAACGAATATACTTAATTACTATGTGGAACAAATAAGGACTATACTTATTGACTTACATTGCCGGTACCCCGCCCGTGTATGTTGTCATAGTCGTCTCGCTTTTTCCCTTCCGTTTCTGGCCAGTTAAGCATTAGTGGGTATTCACGAGACAAAGGATCAAATGCATCGACACCAATTGGCTCAAGTTTTTCCCAGTATATATACGGCATGATAATAAACACAATTAGTCCGACACATATATCACATATAAAATATATGTACATACAACTATTACCAAATGACTTGTACCTGAAGAAGAGCCAAGTTCCCGATAGGCCAATGGAATTTTTCAAGATCTTCGACCGTTTTTTAATAGCATCCATGCACACCCCCAACGTGAAATCGTTCCAACTGTATGACTTGAAAGCGTTGACGTCCTCCACCATTTTGTAATAACGGTAAGGAACAAACTTGGTGGATTGTGGTGCTAAGACTGTACCCATAAGAACCGGTACGGCCCTTCTCACAAAATCATCATCATATGACTGACTATCAACAATATTTTTTATCAAGTCATCGATCAGGATTAGGCCTGTTCTTTTGTCTAGAAACTGATTCGGAACAAATTTTTTGGCGTCTAGTTGTACCGTTGCTATCATGCTAATCACATCACCACCCTCGTTACATAGCCCGAATATGTCAGAAACATCTTCATTAAGCACAGTGATGTCGTCAGTATTTGGCCGAATAATAAATCGCTTTCTACTAGTATCATATGTTGTAATCATAAATTCCAATAATTTTTTGCTCATTTTCACCGAAGGAATTCTCAACATACTGTCGAAATTTGTGCCACATAGCCTCATGCGCTGTCTGGGTGTGAATTTTCCCACCAATTCGCGCCACTTCTCAACCGAGCAGTACACGTCTCCGTATTCTTGCATTCTAAATAAGATGAACGTTATTTGACTAGTTACGAGATTTAAAAAACATTACATGTGGTTTAATACCATACCTTCCGGCGACGCGAGGTGCATCAGCAGCCCCGTTGGCTATCCCCACCCGGTGTGTGTTAGTCATGGCAGCCGCACGCCCTCTACCCACATCACTGCGGTGGCCGACGGCCCGCCCTAGGGTTCTGGGTGCGGGCGACTTTGCCGAGACGGCCCGGCCGGGCGGAGATCCAAGTCGCGCGCGTAGATGCCGGAGTGTATGGCCGTCGTGAGAGCGGCAGGGAAGGGAGTTGGGACGGCCACGGCGGTGCGACCGTGGGATCTGGGTGAGGTCGTGCGTGGAGGCGGTGGGGTTAGGCGGTCGTGGGGCGAGGTAATGGCGGCGTAGTTTCCATGCCCATGCACGCACATACGGCGTCATAGACGTGCTCACGCCATAGTGGGCCCATTGGCCCGCCCCGTAAAACTTCCGCCGGCTGGCCCATGATGCATTTATTGAAAACAAATAAATGCATTGTACTTTAACATCTCTAGTTTAATACCACATCGCTAAGCCGGCGCGCCATTGACTCCTTTATATACTTTTATTTTTTGACATGAACAAACAACTGTGTTTGTGGGACTCTATTTGGAGGATATGCATGATCGATGTGAGACTTCACCTGCTCAGAGCTTGTGAAGGTTCACAAGGATCATGCGTATTCTTCAAAAAGAGAGCCATTATCTCCAATGTTTTTTAACGACATAAAATATTAATGCTTTTTTTTTGAGAGAAAATATTCATGCGTTTTTTTCTAACTCAACCATTCAACCATTCAAATTTTTGCACACTGCCGCATCATCAGGGCCATCATCTGTGCAAGTTATCATAAATTTTCGACACCGTACAAATTTCTTAGGGTTTTCCCCGTGAAACGCACTGAAAACACTGACCAGGCGTGACGCAACGTGCGTTTGGTGCCCGAATTCGTTCTAATCTTGTGTGGGGTCCTACGATGGGCATGCCAACTGCCTGCCAAAATTGGGGGACATTTCGTGCATGCCACCTCGTACCTATGCAATCAGCACTGATCGGATATGAAGGAGGTCAGCTCCATAGTGCGTTTTCTTTTCTAACTCAGCCGGTGGACCCCAAACTTTTTGCACACGCCCGCATCACCAGGGCCATCATGCGTGCAACTTTTCATAATTTTTCGACACCGTACGAATCTCTTAGGGTTTTTCCCGTGAAACGCACCGAAAACACTGACCGGGCGTGACGCAACGTGCGTTTGGTGCCCGAATTCGTTCTAATCTTGCATGGGGTCCTACGATGGGCATGCCCACTGCAAATTGGGTGACATTTCATGCATGCCACCTCGTACCACCTATGCAACCAGCACTGATCGGATATGAAGGAGGTCAGCTCCGTAGTGCGTTTTCTTTTCTGACTCAGCCGGTGGACCCCAAACTTTTTGCACACGCCCGCATCACCAGGGCCATCATGCGTGCAAGTTTTCATAATTTTTGACATCGTACGAATTTCTTAGGGTTTTCTCCATGAAACGCACCAAAAACACTGACCGGGCGTGACGCAACGTGCGTTTGGTGCCCAAATTCGTTCTAATCTTGCGTGAGGTCCTACGATGGGCATGCCCACTGCCTGCTAAAATTGGGTGACATTTCATGCATGCCACCTCGTACCACCTATGCAACCAGCATTGATCGGATATGAAGGAGGTCAGCTCCGTAGTGCGTTTTCTTTTCCGACTCAGCCGGTGGACCCCAAACTTTTTGCACACGCCCGCATCACCAGGGCCATCATGTGTGCAAGTTTTCATAATTTTTTGACACCGTACGAATTTCGTAGGGTTTTCCAAATAATTATTAAACATTTCATAAATTATTCGTTATAGCAAAAAACTCATTATTTTTTAATAAACTGAATATGCTAGTTCTTACTTATAAATTATAACAAAAAACTCATTATTATTTTTGACACAAATAACAATAGTAAAGTTTTCATATGTATAATTTAAATACTAAATTAATTCTTGATTAAATAATGTTTTTTAAAATTATGGAACATTTTTAACCGATAAATTAAATAATAAACATTACATAAATATGAAAAATAGAATTACTAATATAATATAACTACTTAATAAATTCTATATTAAGTAGTGTTTTTTAATAATTGTGGAACATTTATTAAACGATAACGAAAGGCATAAATAACTAAAAAACTTAAGATTATTTTTGACACAAAAAACTAAAAAAAGTCCTCGACGGCGCGCGTTGGCCGGCCCAATGACGATGCGCCACGATGCACGTGGGCCGGCCCATTGACTGTGCCGGTGGTGCGGGGGCAGGGTCGGCGGGGGTCAGGACTAAAGTTTAGTCCCACCTCGCCCGCCGAACGACGCCGCGACCGCCTTATATACCTGCCTCCCACAACCCTTTCGAACTCATTTGAATCTCGCCTCGTCCCGCCACTGCTCCGTTGTGACCGCCCAGCAGGCCGTTGCTGGGCCAAAAGGCCGGCCCTTTTGCCGCCCGGCTTGATCGGGCCGGACCGATTACGTGCAGTTGTGGCCTGCAAGGATGGTTGGGCCATTTTTTGTCTCACTTTTTCTCGTCTCCTATGAGTCACGACGCGGGGGGAGGTGGGAGGGGCGCTTGTTTAGTCCCACCTCGCGCGCCGAGAGACGCCACGACCGGTTTATATAGCCGCGTTTGTGCTCTTTGTTAGATAAAATAGCTAATAATAATGTGATTTGACCTTACATAACTATCCGGGCAGCACAACACTGCTGCTCGGATAGTTGGGTAAAGTCAAATCACTTTATTACTAACTATCTTATTTTTTGTATCATTTTGTCACTCCGTGCACTTTTTAACAAATAATATTCTATATTCAATAGTGTTTCTTTATAATTATGGAACTTTTTTAAAGAATAACAAAATGCATATAACAGTACTAAACTTTGCACATAACAGTACTAAACTTTGCATATATGTACAATTATTAAGGGTGTTTTCCAAATTATTAGTTATAGCAAAAAACTCATTATTATTTTTTAATAAACTCAAAAATGTTAGCCATTCACGAAAAACTCATAAACAATTATAACAAAAAACTTATTATTTTTATTTATAAATTATAACAAAAAAGTCATTATTCTTACTTATAAATTATAAGAAAAAACTCATTATTATTATGGAATTTTTTTATACATTAATGAAAAACATATAAAAAATTAAATAATGAACATTACATAAATATTAAAAATCTAATTAACAATTCTATTTTAAGTAGTGTTTTTTAGCCATTAATGAACATTACATAAATATTAAAAATATAATTAATAATCTACACAAATAACTGAACAAAATATTTGCTGGTCGTCGCGCGTTGCCGGCCCAGTTACGGTGCGAGACGGTGCGCGTGGGCCGGCCCATTGACGCTGCGGTGGTGCGGGGGCAGGGTCGGCGGGGGTCAGGACTAAAGTTTAGTCCCACCTCGCCCACTGAACGACGCCGCGACCGCCTTATATACTTGCCTCCCACGTCCCTTTCGAACTCATTTGAATCTCGCCTCGTCCCGCCACTGCCCCGTTGTGACCGTCCTGCAGGCCGTAGCTGGGCCGAAAGGCCGACCCTTTCGCCGACTGGCTTGATCGGGCCGGACCGATTACGCGCAGTTGCGGCCTGCAAGAATGGTTGGGCCTTTTTTTGCCTCCTATGAGTCACGGCGCGGGGGGAGGTGGGAGGGGTGCTTGTTTAGTCCCACCTCGCACGCCGTACAGCCGCGTTCGTGCACTTTGCTATATGAGACAGTTAGTAATAATTTGATTTGACTTTGCACTGCCAGGGGCGGCACTGCCGTACAGCCCGGGCAGTGTAAGCTCATTACACTGCCCGGGCAGTGCGTCAGAGCTGCCAGTTGAAATGTAAACTCAAATCACAACATTATTATATGTCTTATTTTTTATCGTTTGCCACACTACACAAATTTAGTCTCAACCTGTCTAAAAGAAGTTTTTTTTTTCCGACATTTTTCAAATGAACCCAATTTTTTTTCATAGTGTTGTACCATCATGACTAGTATGGATGACAAGTTTCGTGGCTTTTTGCCACTTTATGTATTTTTTATAATTTTTTCGGTGAAAACACCTAAAACACTGACCGGACATGACAAAACGTGCTTTTGGTGTCGAAATACGATCAATTTTTGGATTTAGTGTGGGAGTGGGCATACCAACACACTTGCAAAATTTGAGGTCATTTCGAATATGTCAAAAAATTGACCTCGTTCTCCGGAGCCCGTTCGGGTAGGAGCGAAGGCCCCGTCTGAAAAGGAGTTTTTTTTGACATCCTTCAAATGAACCCAATTTTTTTTCATAGTGTTCTACCATCAATGCATGACAAGTTTCGTGGCTTTTTGCCACTTTATGAATTTTCTATAATTTTTTCGGTGAAAAAACCTAAAACACTGACCAGAGGTGACGCAACGTGCTTTTGGTGTCGAAATACGATCAATTTTTGGATTTAGTGTGGGAGTGGGCATACCAACTCACTTACAAAATTTGAGGTCATTCCAAATATGTCAAAAAATTGACCTCGTTCTCCGGAGACCGTTCGGATAGGAGCGAAGGCCCCGTCCGAAAGAAGTTTGTTTTCGACATCCTTCAAATGAACCCAATTTTTTTTCATAGTGTTCTACCATCATGACTAGTATGCATGACAAGTTTCATGGCTTTTTGCCACTTTATGAATTTTCTATTTTTTTTTGGTGAAAACACCTAAAACACTGACCGGAGGTGACGCAACGTGCTTTTGGTGTCGAAATACGATCAATTTTTGGATGCAGTTTGGGAGTGGGCATACCTACTCACTTGCAAAATTTGAGGTCATTCCGAATATGTCAAAAAATTGACCTCGTTCTCCGGAGACCGTTCGGGTTTGAGCGAAGGCCCCGTACGAAAAGGGATTTTTTTCGACATCCTTCAAATGAACCCAAATGTTTTTCATAGTGTTCTACCATCATGACAAGTTTCGTGGCTTTTTGCCACTTTATGAATTTTCTATAATTTTTCGGTGAAAACACTGATCTGACGTGACGCAACGTGCTTCTGGTGTCAAAATACGATCAATTTTTGGATTCGGTGTGGGAATGGGCATACCAACTCACTTGCAAAATTTGAGGTCATTCCGAATATGTCAAAAAAATTGACCTCGTTCTCCGGAGACCGTTCGGCTAGGAGCGAAGGCCCGTCCAAAAGAAGTTTTTTTTTTCGACATCCTTCAAATGAACCCAATTTTTTTTCAAAGTGTTGTACCATCATGACTAGTATGCATGACAAGTTTCGTGGCTTTTTGCCACTTTATGAATTTTCTATAATTGTTTCGGTGAAAACACCTAAAACACTGACCGGACGTGATGCAACGTGCTTTTGGTGTCGAAATACGATCAATTTTTGGATTCAGTGTGGGAGTGGGCATACCAACTCACTTGCAAAATTTGAGGTCATTCCGAATATGTCAAAAAATTGACCTCGTTTTTCGGAGACCGTTCGGGTAGGGGCGAAGGCCCCGTCCGAAAAGGTTTTTTTTCGACATCCTTCAAATGAACCATTTTTTTTCATAGTGTTCTACCATCATGACTAGGATGCATGACAAGTTTCGTGGCTTTTTGCCACTTTATGAATTTTCTATAATTTTTTCGGTGAAAACACCTAAAACACTGACCGGACATGACACAACGTGCTTCTGTTGTCGAAATACGATCAATTTTTGGATTCAGTGTGGGAGTGGGCATACCAACTCACTTGCAAAATTTGAGGTCATTCCGAATATGTCAAAAAATTAACCTCGTTCTCCGGAGACCGTTCGGGTAGAGCGAAGGCCCCGTTCGAAAAGGTTTTTTTCGACATCCTTCAAATGAACCCAATTTTTTTTCATAGTTTTCTACCATCATGACTAGGATGCATAATAAGTTTCATGGCTTTTTTGCCACTTTATGAATTTTTTTTAATTTTTTCGGTGAAAACACCTAAAACACTGACTGGACGTGACGCAATGTGCTTCTGGTGTCGAAATACGATCAATTCTTGGATTCAGTGTGGGAGTGGGCATACCAACTCACTTGCAAAATTTGAGGTCATTCCGAATATGTCAAAAAATTGACCTCGTTCTCCGGAGACCGAAGGCCCCGTCCGAAAAGGAGTTTTTTTTTCGACATCCTTCAAATGAACCCAATTTTTTTTCGTAGTGTTCCACCATCATGACTAGGATGCATGACAAGTTTCGTGGCTTTTTGCCAGTCAAGAGATTTTGTACGATTTTCATGGAGAAAACACAGTAAACTACTCTTCGGACATGCTGCAACGTGCGTTTGGTGTGGGAATACGTTCAATTTTTAGTTGTGTGTTGGGGTGGGCATAACAACTCGTTTGCAAACATTGAAGTCATTCTGAAGGGTTTTTTTAATGTATATACACATAATTTATAAAGTATAAATAAAGATACATGTGTATAAATGATGACCCACAAGTATAGGGGATCTATCGTACTCCTTTCGATAAGTAAGAGTGTCGAACCCAACGAGGAGCAGAAGGAAATGATAAGCGGTTTTCAGCAAAGTATTCTCTGCAAGTACTGAAATAAGTGGTAACAGATAGTTTTGTGATAGGATAATTTGTAACGTGCAACAAGTAACAAAAGTAAATAAAGTGCAGCAAGGTGGCCCAATCCTTTTTATAGCAAAGGACAAGCCTGGAGAAACTCTTATATGGAGAAAAGCGCTCCCGAGGACACATGGGAATTATCGTCAAGCTAGTTTTCATCACGTTCATATGATTCACGTTCGGTACTTTGATAATTTGATATGTGGGTGGACCGGTGCTTGGGTGCTGTTCTTACTTGAACAAGCATCCCACTTATGATTAACCTCTATTGCAAGCATCCGCAACTACAACAAAAGTATTAAGGTAAACCTAACCATAGCATGAAACATATGGATCCAAATCAGCCCCTTATGAAGCAACGCATAAACTAGGTTTAAGCTTCTGTCACTCTAGCAACCCATCATCTACTTATTACTTCCCAATGCCTTCCTCTAGGCCCAAATAATGGTGAAGTGTTATGCAGTCGACGTTCACATAACACCACTAGAGGCTAGACAACATACATCTCATCAAAATATCGAACGAATACCAAATTCACATGACTACTAATAGCAAGACTTCTCCCATGTCCTCAGGAACAAACGTAACTACTCACAAAGCATATTCATGTTCATAATCAGAGGGGTATTAATATGCATAAAGGATCTGTACATATGATCTTCCACCCAATAAACCAACTAGCATCAACTACAAGGAGTAATCAACACTACTAGCAACCTACTAGTACCAATCCCGGACTTGAAGACAAGAATTGGATACAAGAGATGAACTAGGGTTTTGAGGGGAGATGGTGCTGGTGAAGATGTTGATGGAGATTGCCCTCTCCCGATGAGAGGAGATTTGGTGATGACGATGGCGATGATTTTCCCCCTCCCGGAGGGAAGTGTCCCCGGCAGAACAGCTCTGCCGGAGCCCTAGATTGGTTCCGCCAAGGTCGTCCCGAAAGGTTGCTTATGATTTTTCCCTTGACGAAAGACTTCATATAGCAGAAGATGGCCGCCGGAGAGCCAACAGGGGGCCCACGAGGCAGGGGGCGCGCCCTGGGGGGTAGGGCGCGCCCCCCGACCTCGTGGCCAGGTGGGTCCCCCTCTGGCGTACTTCTTCCGCTCAATATTTTTTATTATTTCCAAAAATAACTTTCGTGGAGTTTCAGGACTTTTGGAGTTGTGCAGAATAGGTCTCTAATATTTGCTCCTTTTCCAGCCCAGAATTCCAGCTGCCGGCATTCTCCCTCCTTATGTAAACCTTGTAAAATAAGAGAGAATAGGCATACGTATTGTGACATAACGTGTAGTAACAGCCCATAATGCAATAAATATCGATATAAAAGCATGATGCAAAATGGACGTATTAACTCCCCCAAGCTTAGACCTTGCTTGTCCTCAAGCGGAAGCCGACAACGATAAATATGTCCACATGTTTAGAGGTAGAGGTGTCGATAAAAATAAAATACGGACATGAGGGCATCATGATTATTCTCATAACAGCAACATATATAGATATTGTCATATGATTTCTTATGCTCAAGTAATAATATATTCACAATGCAAAAGTACAAATCATAAACTTTATTGAGAACTAACAAACTATAATCTCAGTCATTGAAGCAATTGCAATTTATCATAACATCAGAAAGAGTCTATGTCAGAGCTTTCTAGCAAGTCCACATACTCAACTATCATTTAGTCTTTTATAATTGCTAACACTCACGCAATACTTGTGGTTACGTAGTTTGAACCGGACACAGAGAAAGATAGGGGCTTATTGTTTCGCCTCCCAACCTTTTACCTCAAGGGTAACGTCAACAATAATAACTCATGCTGACTTACATCCGATTAGATATATCTATCAGGATCTTTCCAACACCCCGTGCTTGCCAAAGGATAAAGTATAAAAAGGAAAGGTGAAGATCACCATGACTCTTGCATAAGGTAGAAGATAATAATAAAAGATAGGCCCTTCGCAGAGGGAAGCAGAGGTTGCCATGCGCTTTTATGGTTGGATGCACAAAATCTTAATGCGAAAGAACGTCACTTTATATTGCCCCTTGTGATATGAACCTTTATTATGCAGTCCGTCGCTTTTATTTCTTCCACATCACAAGATCGTATAAAGCTTATTTCCTCCACACCAATCAATCATACATATTTAGGGAGCAATTTTTATTGCTTGCACCGATGACAACTTACTTGAAGGATCTTACTCAATCCATAGGTAGATATGGTGGACTCTCATGGCAAAACTGGTTTAAGGGTTTTTGGAAGCACAAGTAGTATCTCTACTTGGTGCTAAGAATTTGGCTAGCATGAGGGGGAAAGGCAAACTCAACATGTTGGATGATCCATGACAATATACTTTATCTCAGATATACGAAAACATAACCCATTACGTTGTCTTCCTTGTCCGACATCAACTCTTTAGCATGTCATATTTTAATGAGTGCTCCCAATCATAAAAGATGTCCAAGATAGTATATCTATATGTGAAACCTCTCTTTCTTTATTACTTCCTATTAATTGCAACGATGACCAAAGCTATGTTTGCCAACTCTCAACAATTTTTAATCATCATACTCTTTCTATGTGAAGTCATTACTCTCAATAAGATCAATATGATCTCTTTGTTTCTTTTTATTCTTTTTCTCTTTTCTTTTATTCACTCAAGATCATGGCAAAATAATCAAGCCCTTGACTCAACACTAATCTTTATTATATAGCTCACGGACTCGATTACATAGAGGGATCATAAAGGAAAAACTCAAAACTGGATCATACCATAAACTTCATTCTACTAGATCAAGATATTACTAATAGGATCGAACTAAGGAAAACGGTAAAGATAGGAGTGTGATGGTGATACGATACTGGGGCACCTCCCCCAAGCTTGGCAGTTGCCAAGGGGAGTGCCCATACCCATGCGATTATGTCTCCTTTGCTGGTGAAGAAGGTGGAGGTGATGATGGATAGTCGCACATCGAGCGTAAGAGGTCCTCCAGCTTGCGGATAATGCCCTTGAGTGCAATGATATGCTCCTTCAACAAAATATTTTCATGTGTGAGATACTTGTTTTGTATACGAGCTAACTCAATCATCTTGAAAGTAAGAAGATTGTGATCAAGTTGAAGGATGTCTTCTGCTGCCGGAGCTTGGTCCTCCGTGGCCTTATTGATCCCTTCATCCTTGTTGATCTGCATGGGTTCTTCCCTCTTCAGCTCTATCTTCATTAGCCAAGCATCGTTGTCACCATTGTTGGAGGAGGGGGACGACATGATGCCTGACCTTGACAACCCTGACAGAAAACAGCTCGAAACAAGAACAGAGGATATTTGCGTGATACAGGAGGTAAAACCTTTGGGAGATTATATAATGAATTTTTACTGACCAAAATACGTATCGTGCAAGAAAACGGAGTCCGGAGAGCGCACGAGGTGCCCACGAGGTAGGGGGGCGCGCACAGTAGGGTAGGGCGCGCCCTCCACCCTCGTGGAGGCCTCGTGTCCTTCCAGGACTGCTTCTTATTTTTCTATTTTTCTAAATATTCCAAAACGGAGAAAAATCGCCTTAAAAACTGTTTTGGAGTCGGTTTACTTACCGTACCACATACCTATTCCTTTTCGGAGTCTGAAACGTTCCGGAAAGTGTCCCTTATGTATTCCTCCGGGGTTACGGTTTCAATAACATTGGATTCAACATTTATGGGATTACCTGAGATATAATGTTTAATTCTTTGACCGTTCACCACCTTCGGATTTGTGCCTTCGAAGTTGTTGATTTTTATGGCACTGGAACGATAGACCTCCTCGATAATGTAAGGGCCTTCCCATTTAGAGAGAAGTTTTCCTGCAAAAAATCTTAAACGAGAGTTGTATAGCAATACATAATCACCTACATTAAACTCACGCTTTTGTATCCTTTTGTCATGCCATCTTTTAACTTTTTCTTTAAACAACTTGGCATTTTCATAAGCTTGGGTTCTCCATTCATCAAGTGAGCTAATATCAAATAACCTCTTCTCACCGGCAAGTTTGAAATCATAGTTGAGCTCTTTAATAGCCCAATATGCCTTATGTTCTAGTTCGAGAGGTAAGTGACATGCTTTTCCATAAACCATTTTATACGGAGACATACCCATAGGATTTTTATATGCAGTTCTATAGGCCCATAATGCATCATCAAGTTTCTTGGACCAATTCTTTCTAGACCTATTGACAGTCTTTTGCAAAATTAATTTGAGCTCTTTGTTACTCAATTCTACTTGACCACTAGACCGTGGGTGATAAGGAGATGCAATTCTATGATTAACATCATACTTAGCAAGCATTTTACGGAAAGCACCATGAGTAAAATGTGAACCACCATCAGTCATTAATATCTAGGGACTCCAAACCTCGGAAAAATAACTTCTTTAAGCATCTTAATAGAAGTGTTATGATCAGCACTACTAGTTGGAATAGCTTCTACCCACTTAGTAACGTAATCAACAGCAACTAAAATATGTGTATATCCATTAGAGGCAGGAAAGGGTCCCATATAATCAAAGCCCGAAACATCAAATGGTTCAATAACAAGTGAATAATTCATAGGCATTTCTTGACGTCTACTAATATTACCAATTCTTTGACATTCATCACAAGATAAGACAAACTTACGGGCATCCTTGAAGAGAGTAGGCCAATAGAAACCGGATTGCAATACCTTATGTGCAGTTCTATCTCCAGCGTGGTGTCCTCCATAAGCTTCGGAGTGACACTTGCGTAGGATCTGTTCCTGTTCATGCTCAGGTACACAACGTCTAATAACACCATCTACTCCTTCTTTATAAAGATGTGGGTCATCCCAAAAGTAATGTCTCAAATCATAGAAGAACTTTTTCTTTTGTTGGTATGTGAAACTAGGTGGTATGAATTTAGCAACAATATAATTAGCATAATTAGCATACCGACAATATAATTAGCATAATTAGCATACCACGGAGCAGTATGAGAAGCATTTATGACATTTAATTGCTCATCAGCAAAGCTATCATCAATAGGTAGTGGGTAATCAAGAACATTTTCTAACCTAGACAAGTTGTCTGCAACAGGGTTCTCAGCTCCCTTTCTATCAACAATATGCAAATCAAATTCTTGTAGCAGGAGAACCCATCTAATGAGTCTAGGTTTAGCATCTTTCTTTTCCATAAGATATTTAATAGCAGCATGATCAGTGTGAATAGTTACTTTAGAATCAACAATATAAGGTCTGAACTTATCACAAGCAAATACGACTGCTAAGAATTCTTTTTCAGTAGTAGCATAATTTCTCTGAGCATTGTCTAGAGTTTTACTAGCATATTGAATAACATTTAATTTCTTATCCACTCTTTGCCCTAGAACAGCACCTACAACATAATCACTAGCATCACACATAATTTCAAAGGGTAAATTCCAATCAGGTGGCTGAACAATAGGTGCAGAGATCAATGCTTTCTTAAGTATTTCAAATGCTTCTACACAATCATCATCAAAGACAAATGGTATATCTTTTTGTAATAAATTAGTCAGAGGCCGAGAAATTCTTGAGAAGTCCTTAATGAACCTCCTTAAAAATCCGGCGTGACCAAGGAAACTTCTTATACCTTTGATGTCCTTGGGACATGGCATCTTTTCAATAGCATCAACCTTGGCTTTATCAACCTCAATACCTCTTTCAGAAACTTTATGCCCCAAGACAATACCTTCATTAACCATAAAGTGGCACTTTTCCCAATTCAAGACAAGATTAGTTTCTTCACATCTCTGCAAAACTCGATCAAGGTTGCTCAAGCAATCGTCAAAAGAGGATCCATAGACGGAAAAGTCGTCCATGAAAACCTCACAAATCTTTTCACAAAAGTCAGAGAATATAGCCATCATGCATCTTTGAAAGGTAGCAGGTGCATTACATAAACCAAAAGGCATACGTCTATAAGCAAAAGTACCAAAAGGGCAAGTAAAAGTAGTCTTTGATTGATCATTGGCTGACACAGGTATTTGAGAGAAACCAGAATAACCATCTAGAAAGCAAAAATGTGTATGTTTGGATAATCTTTCTAGCATTTGATCGATAAAAGTTAAGGGGTAATGATCCTTTTTAGTAGCCTTATTTAATTTGCGGAAATCAATTACCATCCTATAACCTGTAATAATTCTTTGCGGAATCAATTCATCTTTATCATTAGGAACGACAGTAATACCTCCCTTCTTAGGGACACAATGGACAGGACTTACCCACTGACTATCAGCAACGGGATAAATTATACCTGCCTCCAGAAGCTTTAGTATTTCTTTTCTTACCACTTCTTTCATCTTAGGATTCAGCCTTCATTGATGATCAACAACTGGTTTGGCATCTTCTTCCAAATTTATTTTATGTTGACATAGAGTGGGACTAATGCCTTTAAGATCATCAAGAGTATATCCAATAGCAGCACGGTGCTTCTTCAGAGTTTTCAATAATCTCTCTTCTTCATGCCCTGAAAGGTTAGCACTAATAATAACAGGATATATCTTCTTTTCATCAAGATAAGCATATTTAAGAGTATCAGGCAACGGTTTAAGCTCAAACACGGGATCACCCTTGGGTGGAGGAGGATCCCCTAGGATTTCAACAGGCAAATTGTGTTTCAGAATAGGTTCCTGTTTAAAGAATACTTCATCTATTTCCCTTGTTTCATTCATAAACATATCATTTTCATGGTCTAGCAAATATTGTTCTAAAGGATCACTAGGAGGTACGGCAATAGAAGCAAGACCAATAATTTCATCCTTACTAGGCAATTCTTCTTCACGGTGTTGTCTACTAAATTTAGAGAAATTAAACTCATGGGACATATCACCCAAGCCAATAGTAACAACACTCTTTTCGCAGTCTATTCTAGCATTGACAGTGTTCAAGAAGGGTCTACCAAAAATAATGGGACAAAAGCTATCTTGTGGGGAACCAAGAACAAGAAAATCAGCAGGATATTTAGTTTTCCCACACAAGACTTCAACATCTCTAACAATTCCAATGGGTGATATTGTATCTCTATTAGCAAGTTTGATGGTAACATCAATACCTTCTATCTCAGCAGGTGCAATTTCATGCATAATTTCTTTGTATAGGTCATGAGGTATAGCACTAGCACTAGCACCCATATCACATAAGCCATGATAACAATGATCTCCTATTTTAACAGAAATAACAGGCATGCCTACCACAGGTCTATGTTTATCTTTAGCACAAGGTTTGGCAATTCTAGCAGTTTCACCGCAGAAATAAATAACATGCCCATCAATATTATCAGCCAAGAGATCTTTAACAATAGCAATATTAGGTTCAACTTTAATCTGCTCAGGAGGTGTATAAGTTCTAATATTGCTTTTACGAACCACAGTTGAAGCTTTAGCATGATCCTTTATCCTAACAGGGAAAGGTGGTTTCTCAACATAAGAAGTAGGAACAACAGGATCATTATAAGTGACAGTCTTTTCTTGAACTTTCATAGGTGCAGCTACTTTTACTTCTACGGGAGGATGATATTTGAACCACTTCTCCTTGGGGAGATCAACATAAGTAGCAAAAGATTCACAGAAAGAAGCTACTATCTCAGAGTCAAGTCCATATTTAGTGCTAAATTTACGGAAAACATCGGTATCCATAAAAGATTTAACACAATCAAACTTAGGTGTCATACCTGACTCCTTACCTTCATCGAGATCCCAATCTTCAGAGTTGTGTTTAATTCTATCCAATAAATTCCATTTGAATTCAATAGTCTTCATCATAAAAGAGCCAGCACAAGAAGTATCGAGCATGGTGCGATTGTTATCAGAAAGCCAAGCATAAAAACTTTGAATAATTATTTCTCTTGGGAGCTCATGATTGGGGCATGAATATAACATTGATTTAAGCCTCCCCAAGCTTGAGCGATGCTTTCTCCTTCGCGAGGCCAAAAATTATATATATAATTGCGATCACGATGAACAAGATGCATAGGATAAAACTTCTGATGAAATTCCAATTTCAATCGTTTGTAGTTCCATGACCCCGTATCATCACATAGCCTATAACATGTCGATGCCTCTCCCTCCAAAGATAAAGGGTTTCTTCTTAACAACATCATCGGGTATACCTGCAAGCTTAAATAATCCACAAACTTCATCCACATAGATTAGGTGCTCATCAGGATGCTTTGTTCCATCTCCTGCAAAAGGATTAGCTAGCAGTTTTTCTAACATACCCGAAGGAACTTCAAAGGGAACATTTTAATTTTCAGTAGGTTCAGTAGGTTGAGGAGCAACTCTTTGCTCTACTGGTCGGGGTGAAGATACCCCGAACAAGCCCCTCAGAAGATTACTTTCCATAGTAACAAGTGACAGTAAATTTCAGCACACTATATAAATTTTTCCTTACCAAATTCCACCTACCAAAGGCGCTTCACTCCCCGACAACGACGCCAGAAAAGAGTCTTGAGGACCCACAAGTATAGGGGATCTATCGTAGTCCTTTAGATAAGTAAGAGTGTCGAACCCAACGAGGAGCAGAAGGAAATGATAAGCAGTTTTCAGCAAGGTATTCTCTGCAAGTACTGAAATAAGTGGTAACAGATAGTTTTGTGATAGGATAATTTGTAACGAGCAACAAGTAACAAAAGTAAATAAAGTGCAGCAAGGTGGCCCAATCCTTTTTATAGCAAAGGACAAGCCTGGACAAACTCTTATATGGAGAAAAGCGCTCCCGAGGACACATGGGAATTATCGTCAAGCTAGTTTTCATCACGTTCATATGATTCGCGTTCGGTACTTTGATAATTTGATATGTGGGTGGACCGGTGCTTGGGTGCTGTTCTTACTTGAACAAGCATCCCACTTATGATTAACCTCTATTGCAAGCATCCGCAACTACAACAAAAGTATTAAGGTAAACCTAACCATAGCATGAAACATATGGATCCAAATCAGCCCCTTACGAAGCAACGCATAAACTAGGGTTTAAGCTTCTGTCACTCTAGCAACCCATCATCTACTTATTTCATCCCAATGCCTTTCTCTAGGCCCAAATAATGGTGAAGTGTTATGTAGTCGACGTTCACATAACACCACTAGAGGCTAGACAACATACATCTCATCAAAATATCAAACGAATACCAAATTCACATGACTACTAATAGCAAGATTTCTCCCATGTCCTCAGGAACAAACGTAACTACTCACAAAGCATATTCATGTTCATAATCAAAGGGGTATTAATATGCATAAAGGATCTGAACATATGATCTTCCACCCAATAAACCAACTAGCATCAACTAGAAGGAGTAATCAACACTACTAGCAACCTACTAGTACCAATCCCGGACTTGGAGACAAGAATTGGATACAAGAGATGAACTAGGGTTTTGAGGGGAGATGGTGCTGGTGAAGATGTTGATGGAGATTGCCCTCTCCCGATGAGAGGAGCGTTGGTGATGATGATGGCGATGATTTCCCCCTCCCGGAGGGAAGTGTCCCCGGCAGAACAGCTCTGCCGGAGCCCTAGATTGGTTCCGCCAAGGTCGTCCCGAAAGGTTGCTTTTGATTTTTCCCTTGACGAAAGACTTCATATAGCAGAAGATGGCCACCGGAGAGCCAACAGGGGGCCCACGAGGCAGGGGGCGCGCCCCCCACCCTCGTGGCCAGGTGGGTCCCCCTCTGGCGTACTTCTTCCGCTCAATATTTTTTATTATTTCCAAAAATAACGTTCGTGGAGTTTCAGGACTTTTGGAGTTGTGCAGAATAGGTCTCTAATATTTGCTCCTTTTCCAGCCCAGAATTCCAGCTGCCGGCATTCCCCTCCTTATGTAAACCTTGTAAAATAAGAGAGAATAGGCATAAGTATTGTGACATAACGTGTAATAACAGCCCATAATGCAATAAATATCGATATAAAAGCATGATGCAAAATGGACGTATCAATAAACAATTGTGAGGTTTATTATATATTTCATAATTTTTTATAATGTATAAATAGACACATTAGTAAAAGATATTTTCCGAATATTAATTAAAAAACAAAAAACAATATAAATCACACGGGGCGTCTGTCCGGTCAGTTTTTCGTTTATTTTGCGTCTTTCCGTTTATTCTTTCACAATTTTAGGGTTACAATATTTTAACAATTTTCATAATGTTCGAATAGCATGACAATTCATTACATCATCAAATGAAACATAACAATTTTTTTTAGATAAACCGATCCGACTTCATTCATAATTGAAGATAGACTTAAACCGATCCGACTACATAACTTAGAACCGAATTTAAATTTAAACATAAACTTAAATTAAACATAAACTTAAATTAAACATTAACTTAAACCTAAAACTAAACCTAGACTACTCCTCGTCGCTGCCGCCGGTGAGGTCGATGACCGGCGCCATGCCGCCGTTGCCGCCGTCCTCGCCACTGAAGTCATCGTCCGACCCCCACAAGTCCGCCTCCTCCCGCGCCTGCTGCAACTGCACTGCCGCCAAGGCCGCCTCCCGGTCCGCGGCCTCGCGCGCCGCCGCCGCGGCCGCCTCGTCTGCCGACTGGGCCAGCACCGCAAGCAGCCCCGGCGTGTCGTCGGGGTCGCCGTCCTGCATGAGGGCGGCCTGCTCCGTCGGGATGGGCACGAGCACCGGGGCAGGGGCGGCTGCTCTGCCGGGGACTGTGGGGCGGGAGCAGGTGCGGCGTGGCGGCGGCGGCGGCTAGACCCGACCTCGCCGGTAATGTCTCCGACGGGGCGGCCGGCCGCCGCATCCCTGAACGCGCCGAGGACGACGTCGAAATCTTTGCCCCACCAGAAGCCACGGCGGGCCCTTTGGTTGTACCGGCCGGCAGGGAAGGCAAGGAGCTCCGCCGTCGTCGGCGGCGGGCCAAGGGTGGATCTGCCGTCGGCGCCGATCCTCCATGGCCCCGACACCTTGGTCGCCGGCGGCACCATCAGGCCGAAGCGCGTGAGGTCCTCCGTGTCGCCGCTTGTGAGGCTGGACGGCCAGGCGCCGCCAGGCCATGCGCCCTCGTCGGAGTCGCTCGGAGACATGGCGGGCGCGGTGGAGTGGAGAAGATGGAGTGGCGCGGAGAAGAGATAGGGAGGTGGGGTGGAGAAGGCCGTCACGGGGGTTGCCTTTTATAGCCGGCGGGGAGAGGGAGGCGTCGGTGGAAGGCGGGCGGCCCGACGCGGAAGGCGGGCGGCAGGCAGCCATCACCGCAAGCGCGGCAGACGAGGCCATCAGGCGGGCGCCCTGACGCGGCGGCGGGCGGCGGGTGGCCAGTCGCAGAAGGTCAGCGCAGGTGCGGCAGAGGCGACCGGTCAGCGACCGTCGGTAGCGCTTGGCGCGAGGAGGCGGGGCCGGCATGCATGCCGGATTTAAGGCGGACATGCAAGAGTTAGTGAACCACGACGGACGCGCCACGTCCACACGCACGCCGGTCCACCACTGCCCGATCAACGCCGTTGTGGGCCCATGCCATTGACCCCGACATTGTGGGCCCATCCGTGCGGCTCGGCTCGATGGCTGTCGGCGGCTGCTCGCTCGGCAGCCCCGTATACACGGGCGCACGGGGGTATCGGCGTCGACGCGCGGGGGCAGATTTTTTTACATAAGACGATCGTGCCCCTGGCCGCGAAGGGGTATGGGCTAATCTCAGCCCTTGATGTGTTTAAGGGGGGTGTACCGAAGCAGAAGTGTTAAAAAAATCGTGCATTTAAAAAATCATAAAAAAGATAAAGGTAAGATAAACAGGAAAGGGAAAATGATATAATATAATTAAAAACCCAAGTAAAAATGAAAGAAAAAATCGGCCAGTCGTGCCTGATAGCAGGTGAGGTTTCCCAGGTGGTTAATGCGTGTGGTTCAAAACCACGAGGTTTTCAGTTTGAGTCTGACATAATGGGCTTATTTATTTGAAGTTGCTAAAAAGATACAATTTAGGCTGAATGCTTATTTTTTTTGAATGTTGCTAAAAAGAAAATAGAACAGAAAATTGGGCCGAGCCCAGGTCAGAGGGGGTGTGTACAACGTATATGTTCCGACGGGCATACGAAAGTGGATACAATTTAGGAAAGATCCATATTGCCCTTTATAAGTTTATTAGTAAGGGGTGTACCGAAGCGGGGCTCAATGATTTACGGTATTTTCCGCGCTACAATTTTGGTATGTAACTCTAATTTGCCGAAAATACCTTCTGTAGTCTTTTTTTTCTTTTCATGGAGCTTTGAGACTCCAAAAAGGGCAAGGTCAAAGAGCACGCTTCGGAATTTTCGAGACGGATCCAACATGCTCAAGTGGATTCACCCCCACCCTCCCACCGACCGTCCGATCGACCTTAATCTTTCGTTCACGGACTTGTTTGGACCTAAACTACCTATATATACCCTATGGTATTTCATTTTGCAACGGATAGAGACGGAGATTGGTCTGTAATCCGCCACTAGAGGAATATTGGAGGGGGGCCACTACCGGAATCGCCTTCGCCCGCTTCTCCTCCTTCACCAATGCCTCCACGTCGCTCTCCGCCATGAGAGGGGACTAGTCCAGCTCCTAGACTGTGGGTTTGTAGTGTTAACTTGATCGAATCTCTCCATCTATTACGATTGTAGTAATCCGTATGAGCTGCCCTGCAAGACTACGGTGCTATTGATGTAATTCCTATGGTGGATGTTGTGTATGAGATGATACTTGTTATACACTTACTGTTGTGTTGGGACGTTTATAGCTTATCATTCTCTAGAAACATATTATTCATGCCTAATGCGTATGTTTGCTTATTGTAAGTCATGAGATTACCATGGTAATGCCTTGTTTGCCCACGTCACGAGGTGCTTCACAACGCCGAGTGTAGGGTAGATGAGAGGGATGGGAGATGCATGACAAATAAAACCTTTGCATTAGTGTTGTAGTGTGTTTGTACATAAAAGAGTATGATGTATGTAGATGTGCATGGTATTGGAGGGTGTAGCCGAGTGACAGAAACGGTACCGCTATGTGACGGCAACCACCACCATGTCGATCTACCGTAGAGTTGATGTGTGCCTACAGAGCGGTGGCCTGGAGCTTTATTGCGCTCGATGGCAGTACGTCGACTTCCCGGCTGTCTACTACAACAAGTTTTGCCTGACTCCGGTTAGGGAGGTACGGGGTCACCTTCGGCTCGCTTCAGTGTTTGTAGTCGTCGCTAGGTGGTCTACGGATCTGGATGTACTTTTTATTATTTGTTGTGTTAATTGTACTGCCATGATTGAATATGAATAGATCGAAAGTTTCCCTGAAAAAAATTAAACTAAAGAGGGTAAAGAGTACCCTAATGTTGGCTCACTCGCATCTCTACTCTCTAGCGGCGGGGCAAGGAGAGGAGGAGCAGAGCGGTGGCGGTGGAAGCGAAAACGATCAACGGCAACGCGGAGGAAGCCGCGGCTGAGAGACAAGAATAAATGTCCTTTTGGTACTTGCATGTGTGCAAAATTGACCTGTTTGCAAATGTATTCAGTTGTCTAAGGTTAACTCCTGTGCAAAATTGACCTGCCTGCAAATGTATTCAGTTTTCTAAGGTTGAATAATCATAGGATAAGACAAAACATTTTGGTAGTCCTAGCTAGGTAGGATCAGTGTTCAGCTATCAGAAATCTTCATCAGCAAAACAATTTTTGAAGCTAATAATGTTGGAGAGTCACGCAACCTTCAACCATTCCATGAGTAACAGAAAGAAAGAAAGAAAGGGGCGGTCTATTTAGGCAGCATGACTATGCTTAAAATTGGTCAGAAACAAATTAACAAGAAGGGCAAAACAAATATGATCTTCACAAGCACAGCTAGATTGATAATGTGAGACGGAACATTTATTTCAGTCTATCTGGTATCGTAGTACCAGTACAGCAGCGATGGCCTTTATTTCAGTCTAACAGACAGAGCTAGCTACTACCACTCGGTACATCTGGGCAACTACCACTCTCTCACTACATCATGCAATGGCCATTCTCAGGTACATACCTCACGATTAAAGGAGATCTCCATGTTTGCTAAGTCATACCCAACATTGGTATTACGTTGAGCAATCATGCCTAACACTGATTTCCTCTCATCGATAGAAATTCCCAGACAAATGTAATCACCTGCGTACCCTTCGTAGAAGAGAGTGTCGCCAAACAACTCCAGCTCCGCCCCTCCTTGGAAGCCCAGGGTCACTGACACACCCTCCACATCCGACATCTCACCATCGTAACAGTTGATGCCGGGGTTATTAGTGGGATCGTACACCCTTGTGAGTGTGAGTTCATCGTCGATCCTCTTCAGCAGAGGGTAGAAGATGAGTGCAGGAAGGTAGACCAGGGTGGACCCTGAATCCACCAGAATGGGCAGGAACTCCGCCGCCTCTTGCCGAGTAAATATGGGCACTGGCTGATTTTGATCTAGACGGCTTCCTCGCTGGTACGTCACGCTCTTGAGGGAGATGATGAAGTGGGCGCCGTCCTGCTTGAACGGGACAATCTTGCCCGACGTGACAGCATGGCTGCCGAATCGGAGGTAGCTTGTTGTTTTCCTCCACTGATCCCGGAGGTCTCTTCTCTCCGGCGATAGAGCGCAGTAGGAAAATTTGTCGACGCCGGCCTGAGCGACGAAGGAGAACGTACCCATGCCGAGGCCGAGAATGCCGGAGCTGTATTCCCGGACGGCGGTGGTATGTTCCTCCTGCGCGCAGCCAAAGACGATGTCTTGCTCGAAGTTGTAGCCGCCGTCGTCCCCCGCTATGCCGTTCCCAAAGCGGAAGACGTCAGATCCCAGGTAGCCTGACAGCCTGCTACCATCGCCGTACCGCTTGTCGAAGTTGCACAAATTGTTGTCCGGAGTGGGGTAGGAGTGGCTGTATTGGCACCATGCCTCCCGTGCTCGCACATCGGGTCTTCGCAGGGAAGGTGATGGTAGGTGCTCGATTTGACTGGGTTGAACGGACGGTAGTAGCTCCCGGTGCAGTTGCGGCACGGAACGCACTGCGTCCATGACAGGTCGTCGCCGGTGTCGAATAATACATATCTCGAACGCGCTTCATCTGGTGGTCCGCCACCAATGCGGAGCTGCACCAGATACATGGAAAACTTCCGGCGGTGCCGAAACGGCACCACAAACTTCTCCTCCTCCATGGCGGCCGCGGCCGTGGAGGCAGTGGCCGCCAACTCCATCTCCTCCTCCACGACCTCTGCCATGCTCTTCCAGTGAATGACGGGGAAATAGAATCCAGCCTCCCCATCACTGGAAGGAGCCACAGCGGCCACGTCTGGCTCGTGGATGCCCGCAGCGTCGCCGGAGAAGAGAATGGCGATGATGACTATGACTACCAGGATGAGGTAACGGGAAGACATTTGCAGAAGAGTTGAGCTAGAGGTGGAAGGAGGTGTGTGTGAGTGCGATGCTTCTTGGCCTTCTCACTCCAAGTGAATGCAGGTGTGTGTGATCAGTCAACCTCCAAACAGCCCTGCGGCAGTTCGCTCATGCATTTCTTCTTTTGCATTCTTTCATTTTGTGCCCCTCAAGTTATTCCGTCTCCGATTGATTGATTGATTTTTGTATGTTCAGAATACACAGATGATGTATTCATCTACAGAAAGTGTCACAGTGTTCAAGTATGTATATTCAACTTTATTGAAAACTCAAACTATTCCAAACTTTGACCAAGTTTACACAAAATATTATATTACAATAATTATGAACCCAAATAGCTACATAATTAAAATATATTTCATCATGAATCTAATGATTCTAATTTGGTTGACATAAATTTTGGTGTGTTTTTACTAGGACAAACGGTCGTGTGTTGCAACGGGGGATTTTTTTAAGCAAAAATGCTCAAGTGTGGCAGCGGAGAAGTTTTTTTTTTACATGCCCCTAGCCCAATAATCATGACTCAAGGCCCTCCACATCTTTAGGCCCTCTATTTCAACACGTCGCCTCACCTATATTATCGCCTACCTGCCTTCTCGCTCTGTCCGACAATGCTTGCTATGTCAACCTAATCGCAATGTGTCACAATATTGGACATCCCTATCTTCATCACCGCATGACACACATGTCATTGATCCGCGCAAGCACAAAGAATGTTTAAAACTTATAAAATTAACCCATACGTGAGGGCCGCCCTCCGCCTATGCACCCTCTCTTATACTCACACTCACTTTTAAATTGCATAACTTATGTTCAATATGTATGAACATTATTTTTAAAACACATGAATACTTTTTAAGGGCACGAACTACTTTTTAAGGGCAAACTAGAGAAGATCTTCCCGCCAGGCTTCTTTACTCCAATGACACATCTCATTTTCCACCTCGCGAACGAGGTATTGTTGGGGGCCCCTGTGTAGAATCGTTGGCAGTACGGCCCTGAGAGACAGAACAAGCATTTGAGACAGAAATGCATAAACAAAGCTAAGATTGAAGCTTCCACAGCTGAGGCAGTTATCCTAGAGGAGGTGGCAGACCTCAGGACAGTGTACTATCCGGACCATGTTCCCACGCTGCACAATAAGGTGTCTCGATACAATACAGAAGAACCCAAGTATAAACCCAAGCTGCCTCTATTCAGCGGGCAAGGTGGCAGGGCTGGATGCTCGACACCTTATATCATGCCACAAGATGAGTGGGAAGATGTCATGTTCTATATCTTGCACAACATCAAGGAAGTTGAGGATGAGTGGATGAGGTAATACCTTTGCACCATTCTTTTAGTCAATTCGTTATGTTCACTTTGCCTCGTTCTAATACCACTTTTCTTAGTTTAGTCGATTCGTTGATGAAGAGTGGACGGGAATGCTTCCTCCTATTGAAGCGGAGGCACTTGCTCTTCTTCGAAAGGGTGCCGATAGAAGGAATTTTTTTGCTGCGTGGTTCATGGACAAAGTAAATTTTCACACTTCCCTATTACCTAGTTCACCCTACAATTCCAATTAAACACATGCACCCTATAATTTCAAGTAAACTTGTAGGGAAAAGTGCCGAACACATCAATGGATGAAGAATTGAGATGTGTTTTCATGGGTTTTAACAGTCGGGTCATGACATGCGAAAAGTATGATGTGAATGGGTATCGCTTACATACAGAGGAGCACCAGAACAGTCGGCCTGATCCCAAAACTATAAATACCGGAGTCTTCACTGAAGGAGATAATAAAGTAGATTACTACGGAAGGGTATGAAAAATATATGAGCTGACATTCAAACGTGGCCATGAACCCCTAAGTCTCACTGTGTTCAAATGCCGATGGTTCGACCCCAAAAAGGGTATGATACATACGCCTTCTGTTGGTTTAGTTGAAGTTAAACTATCAATCGTCTATGTCGGAGCTGATCTCTTTATCGCCGCTACCCAGGCCACACAAGTATATTATCTGCCTTACCCATGCCAGAAAGAGTACCTAAAGGGTTGGGAAGTTGTGTTCAAGGTGCTGCCACAAGTTAAGCTACCGGACCCGAACGATGATGATTACTACAACATAAACCCCATGACATACGAGGGAGTGTTCTTTCAAGAGCAACATCATGACGTGGCCCGAAACAAGGACGATCATGACTTGAGTTATGTTGACCTGGACCAAAACGATGACGACACACAGATTGATGGTGAGGCAGTTGTGAATCAAAGAGACATAATTATGCTTGAAAAGTTAAATGAAGATGCTGACGATGAGGAAGAGCCTCCACCTCCTTCAGACAACGAAGAAGATATGCGTCATAGTGATGATGAGACCGGTCGACAAATAGATTACAATAGTGATGACTCATATGGGTTCTAGAAAATGTAAGCTCTTTTAATGATGATTGAGGTAGATTACAATAGTATGCTTAATGTGCGCTTCTGTTATTAATGTTCTTTTCTGTATGCTTAATGTGCTCTTCTGTTATTAATGTTCTTTTCTGTATATTTGTTTATTTGATATCCTTACTAATTGTTTATTCTCTTCTCAATGTAGGTTTGCTAATCATGGGCAAGTCCAGCGGCGCCGGTTTCCACAACAAATTCAAAGCACTTACTCGGAGTGGACGAGCCCACAAGGTTCCCCCCAACTACGCGATGATGACACCTCAAAGGGAGGTCGAGGGGTCGGGGGAGGAGACTGACGATGCCATGGACCTAGGGTAGGGTCATAGGCCTGACCTAGATACCCTACCCAAGGTCACTACCCTAGAGTCAAGAACATACAAAGTATGACAAAGGACTCCGACTGAAGCAACCTTGGAGTGCAATCCACTCGTTACCTCACTCGGATATCCCAATTCCATTCGACCAAGAAGAAGTCACTCGACCATACAAGAGACCACTCGGAGTGCAAAAGACCTAAAGCCACTCAGGATGTCAAGGGTGAGGCGTTCACTCTGTAGTATTAAAGATCATTTATAGCTCTTTATAGCTAGCATTACCAGTAACGCCCTGTCTTAATGTATATTGAACTCTGTGTAACATGGGATGGCTGGGGTCCTGGCGCGCTTTATATAAGCCACCCCCTCCACTGGCACAAGGGTTTGCACCCCCTGTAACACACACACACACACACACACCCATATTCCAGTCGACGGCCTCAGGGCACCGAGACGTAGGGCTTTTACCTCCTCCGAGAGGGGCCTGAACTCGTAATCTCGTGTGTACAACCTCGCCGTAGTTAGGGCCTTGCCTCCTCATACATACCCCTTACTCTTACTGTCAGACTTAGTACCACGACAGTTGGCGCCCACCGTGGGGTAGGCGTCTTAGCGACTTCCGGTGAGGTTGCAGTTTTTTCGATCTCCATCAACATGGTTTCTGGTGGTGGATTGGCTTTGGGCCGCGAGATCGGTCTCGGCGCGCTCGTCTTCTTCGCCGACGACTCCGCCTGGCTCCAGGAGGCCCCCCTCGACGTCGAGGCCCTTCCCGTCCGCAGGGCGGTGCACTTTCGCGTGAGTGCTTGTGGCATCGTCCTGCGGCAGCCGTCGACCCAGTATCGGTCGGCTCCCTCATCATCTTTTCTCCCCACTGCACGCCGTCGCAAGCAATCCGGTCACTCCCGGCTCCAGCGCTGGGTGAAACACGCGGTGGCCCGTCAATCGGCCACCCCCCAAGTCACGGCAATCGAGCCCGACGAATCCCTCTACGATCCAGTCGACTGGCTCCGCGGACACTCCGAGTGCGGGAGCAGCAACCCTGCGGTGGAGGTCCTTATGTCGATTCTCATCGCAGCCCGCCTGGGTACCGCCGCAGCAGTGGAGGCGACGGTGGGGATGGTCCATTGTATGTTCATGATGAGTATGAACCCCAAGCCCTCACGTCGGAGCAAAGGGATGAGCTGCATCGCCGCAACGTGGAGGCGCTCCAGACCCCCATCGTGGGAGAGACTTCCGAGGCTCGGGCCCTGGAGGCCGCGCGCTTGGCCACTTTGGCCGAGCGCACACGTCTTGAGAACCTTCAGCATTCACTCGACGAGCAGGCCCGTCGACTGGTCCCCGAATCCAGTTGACGACAACGACAGTTGTTTCCACCCGAGCCCTAGGTATACCGCACTCTGATTCAGAATCTTATGGCTGCAGCCCGCATAGCAGAGTCGGTTCAGCCGTCCCAATCAGAGGCTGGAAGAGGTTTGATGCAGATGCGAGCGCTGCTCCTGACAGCCGGTGAGCAAAACACAACAGTTTCTCAGTCGCGCAACAGGATCCATAGCTGGCCCGTGGTGGCGGACACAGTCCAGTCGGCTCACCGCCCAAGATAGCCTCCGCGGCGTGAGGGCCGAGGGCACCGCCAATAGCAGTACCTGGGTCGGAACCACGAGCAGTATGATCATCGACTCGGCCGAGATGACCGCTGTCGAGTGCCTACGCCACCTCTGAGAGGCAGGTCGTACGCGCCCGGCAGTATGATGACAGGCGCCCGTATGGCGATGAGCGAAGGATCCCAGTCGACCCAAGAGAGCCTGGGTTTGATGCAAGATAAATTCTTGTGCAAGGTCTGGTCGACAGGAACAGGGCACACAGAGAAGGACACGACAAAGATCATCCGATTGGCAGCATAGTACATGTTTCTGGGCCTGAATGTTTCAGCACAGCCATCAGAGCTGCTGAGATCCCTCCCAACTTCAGGTTGGCGATGTGAGTAAGCAAGTTCACTGGTGAGTCGAAGCCAGACACTTGGCTAGAGGACTACCGAGTGGCTGTGCAAATTGGTGGCGACAATGATGATGTGGGCATGAAACACCTCCCCCTGATGTTGGAGGGTTTAGCCAGAGCTTGGCTGAATCAATTGGCCCCTGGTAGCATCTTCAGTTGGGAAGAATTGGCCCGAGTATTTGTCAGGACATTTAAAGGCACTTGCAAACGACCTGCAGGGTTGACTGAACTACAACATTGCATCCAGAAACCAAATAAAACTTTGAGGGATTACATCCAGAGATGGACCACTCTTCATCATACCATGGAGAATGTGTCACAACATCAAGTAGTTTGCGCCTTCAAGGAGGGTGTTCGGTACAGAGAGCTTAACCTGAAATTCGGTCAGACAGGGGAATGTCTTTGGCTCGGATGATGGAAATAGCCACTCGGTACGCTAACAGCGAGGAAGAAGACCGACTCCGCAGTGGCAAGAACAAACCAGTCGCCCAGGATGCCGGAGGAGGAAATTCCAGTTGGAAACAGAAGCGCAAAGCCGAGCCCGCAGGTCCTGGTAAGGCTGCAGTTGTGAATCAAGGGAAGTTCAAAGGGAAGCCCAAGGGGCCTTGGACCCCTAAGAAAGTGAAAGATCAAGCGGGAAATGATGTGCTTGATTTACCGTGTCATATTCACACCAAGAAAGATGAAGAGGGAAATCTGATTTATCCCAAGCATACCAGTCGACAGTGTCGACTCCCGATTGAGAGCTTCCGAGAGGGTCAGCCCAGTGAGAAGGAAAAATAATCTGATAAGGATGAGGACAAAGAGGAGGATGATGGTTACCCCAATGTCAATGCCACCTTAGTGATTTCTGCTGACATTGAGAGCAAATGTCGACAGAAGGTTATCAACAGAGAAGTAAACATTGTTGCTCCGGCAACGACGACATATTTGAAGTGGTCACAAACTACAATCACATTCGACCAGTCCGATCACCCAGCACACGTTGCTACTCCAGGGCGGCAAGCGTTGGTGGTCGACCCAGTCGTTGGGGGCACTCGACTGACCAAGGTATTGATGGATGGTGGCAGTGGTTTGAATATTCTGTATGCTGAGATCCTTAGAGGGATGGGCATTCCGATGTCGAAGATCAGTGAAAGCAACATGCGATTCCATGGAGTCATCCCATGAAAGAAACCCAATTCACTCGGTCAGATCGCTCTTGATGTGGTTTTCGGTGATTCAAAGAATTACCGCAAGGAAAAGTTGACATTTGAAGTCGTGGATTTTCACAGTGCCTATCATGCTATTTTGGGCAGGCCTGCATGTGCTCATTTCATGGCTCGACCATGTTACGTGTACCTCAAACTGAAGATGACTGGCCCCAAAGGTGTGATCACAGTCACTGGGAATCGGCAGAGAGCTGAAGAATGCCTCCAGAAGGGCTCAAAGATTGCCGATGAACAAATGGCAGCAGTAGAAATGGAAGAGTATTAGAATACTGCAGATCCGAGTGATTTGTTGCGTGCTAAGAAGCCTGCTTCAGAGTCTGCATTTCAGTTGTCCGATGAAACCAAGCCTGTCCACATTCACCCGACCGATCCCAATGCTGCTCCAACTCATATCTCAACAACACTCGACATCAAATAGGAAGAAGGGCTCATCCAGTTCCTCCGTGAGAACTGGGACATCTTCGCATGGAAACCATCTAACATGCCGGGTGTACCCAGGGGACTGGTTGAGCACCATTTGCGAGTCGATCCAAAAGCAAAACCCGTTAAAGAGCATCTCCGTCGGTCTGTCGTGGAGAAGAGGAAGGCAATTGGTGAGGAGGTGGCTTGGCTTCTGGCAGCTGAGTTCATCCGCGAGATATACCACTCCAAGTGGCTCACCAATGTTGTCATGGTCCCTAAGAAAGACGATTCACTTCATATGTGTATCGATTTCAAGCACATCAATCAGGCCTGCCTGAAAGATCACTTCCCCCTCCCCTGCATCGACCAAATTGTCGACTCAACTGCGGGATGTGAGCGTTTGTCCTTTTTGGACGCTTATTCCAGGTACCATCAGATCCGACTGTATGGGCCCGATGAAATAAAAACAGCTTTCATCACCCCATTCGGGTGTTTTTGCTATGTAACCATGCCTTTTGGTCTCAAGAATGTTGGCGCCACATTTATGCGCATGATTCAGAAGTGTTTGCTCACACAAATCAGTCGGAATGTGGAAGCGTACATGGATGACATCGTGGTCAAGTCACGTAAAGGTTCCGACCTACTGACTGACCTCGCTGAAACCTTTGCCAACTTGAGAAGATATGATATCAAGCTTAACCCGTCAAAGTGCGCATTCGGAGTCCCAGGTGGAAAGTTACTCGGCTTCCTCGTTTCTGAACGAGGGATCAACGCAAACCCGGAAAAGGTTGGAGCAATCCTCCGAATGAAAAGCCCCGTGCGTGTGCACGACGTTCAGAAGCTTACTGGTTGTTTGGCTGCATTGAGCCGATTCATCTCTCGTCTCGGTGAAAAGGCATTGCCTGTTTACCGACTGATGAAAAAGTCTGACAAGTTCAAGTGGACTCATGAAGCCGAAGCAGCGTTTGTAAAGCTCAAAGCCCTACTTTCCACCCAGCCGGTGCTTGCTGCCCCAATCAGCAATGAGCCTCTACTACTATACATTGCAGCCACTGGACAAGTTGTCAGTACTGTGCTCACGGTTGAGCGGGAAGAAGAAGGCAAAGCCTACAAAGTTCAGCGCCCAGTGTATTACATTTCTGAAGTCTTGACACCGTCCAAGCAGAGATATCCACATTATCAGAAGCTTGTTTATGGAAATTATTTGACCGCGAAGAAAGTTGCACACTACTTCTCAGATCACTCGATTTCAGTCGTCAGCGATGCAACTGGTTGAGTGGCAAAGTGGGCGATTGAACTCCTTCCGTTAGATATCAAGTTTGAGGCAAAGAAAGCAATCAAGTCCCAAGCAATAGCAGATTTCCTCACTGAGTGGATTGAACAGCAACAACCGACTCAGATTCACTCGGAACACTGGACTATGTTCTTTGATGGGTCGAAGATGCTGAATGGTTCCGGTGATGGAGTGGTTTTGGTATCCCCAAGAGGTGACAACACTACTGCAGGATGCTGCTAACGCGACACTACGATCAGAGACCCTTCAAGAAACTGTGTGCGATGCAATAATCGCAAACGGTGCAGTATGAAAACCGTCAGAAATGTATAAAACGTTTGTGATGACGGATGCATCAAACACGGTTCAGGTTTTAGTTGCGTGTGCGATGAAGGGCATACGGTTCAGTTCAATTAACTGTTTGCGATGAGGAGGAACAAAAGAAACGGGCAGCCATATGAAGGCGTGTGCGATTCACAGCATACGGTTCACTCGGATGAACTGTTTGTGATTAGGCAACACAAAAGAAATGGTTAGCCAGATCAAGGTGTGTGCGATATACGGCATGCGGTTCACTCGGATGAACTGTTTGCGTTGAGACATGAGAACAGAAATGGTTCAACTTAATAAGATGTGTGTGATACGCGGCAAACAGGTCTGTAATCAGAAATGTGTGTGAAGACCGATAATAACACAGACGGTTGCTGCTAATAAGACGTGTGTGTTGTGCGATGGGATTGCATACAGAACAACAACAACACACACACACATATATATATATAGACACACACACACACACACTTATAAGGACATGCTTGCATAACCAAGTTAAACATCCACTTACATAGGTGGCTACTACAACCATGGCATTTGCACACACCAAAGTAAACTATTACATGCATAATTACATAGGTGGCTACTACACACATGACATGTCCACACACCAATAAAGTAAACTATGTATTACATGCATGATTAACTAGCATAAACGATCATTTGATCATCATCTACTTCTTGTGACGCTTGCTCTGCTTGTGGCTTGATCCGGGCCCATCGATTTGGGTAACGAGGCCCCGTGCCAGGATACGGGACTTGTTCTCTGGGCATCCTGCTTCATCTTTTCGTAGTAGGGGTCGATGATGGCCGAGGCGAGTTCGACCAGGGAGTCCTGCTTCGTGCTGCCCAGACCCTGTAGTGGTCATGGATTTCGACAAGGTTCTTGCAGGCCAAGCCCGTAACACTGAGCGCTTTTACATCGTCTTTGGTTTCACCATGGCAAACTTGTAGTCGGTGCTGTTGACAAACCTGTTGAAACGGTCGCAAGGCTCTGTGGCCATGCAGTAGTGGTAGATGAGGACATGATGGTGCACGCACAACTAGGTGACGGCAACCTTCAGATCAATGCCGGGACGACCGGCGGTGTACTGGAGGTCGATGCCGACCACCTTGTAGTTGTCTCGAGCAAGCAACTGCTCAACGCTGTTGATGTAGTCGTCCACCACGGCCGGGTCGATGGTGTACACCACTGAGAGATCCGTCTCCCTCGCGTGGGTCTCCACTCTATGCTCGCCGAACTCCATTGGAGCGCCGCCGGACATCCCTTCTCTATGTGTCGTCGTGGGTGTGCTTGTTGTGTCGTGGGGCGCGATTGAAAGGTTGAAGAGACTAAGATTATAATGGTCGCGGGAATTAAAGGGGAAGCCAAACGGCCAGGAATATCGGCAGGCTCTGATGGCAGTTCTAATTTGCAGCGCGTAACTCCATCGTGCCGCATGTAACTGCATCGCGTGGCAACGCGCGCGGCGCAACCGCATGCATATGGGGCCCCGACGTGATCGTGCGCATGCCCAACCGCTGGTAGAGCCCGCGCGGAGGGATGCGAGCAGAGCGCTCCGCGGTCGCCTCAAGGAAAAGCTATCCACAAGCCGAGCGCGCCGACGGACGCGACAGAGCACGCAGCGGCGCCTAACGGCGAGCAGAGCTTGCTGAGGGACGCGAGCAGAGGATGGCACAGTGATACGTGGCAAATAAGACGAACTGTGCGAGCGATGTCGGAGACATCAAGCACGAATCAGATTAGAGTTGCGTGTGCGATACGTGGCAGACAGTTGATCCATCAGAGCTGTTTGTGATGGAATAAGCCGTTTGTGTTGCGGGCAAACGCTTGCTGGTGTATAAC
Organism: Triticum aestivum; assembly: GCF_018294505.1. NCBI lineage: Eukaryota > Viridiplantae > Streptophyta > Magnoliopsida > Poales > Poaceae > Triticum > Triticum aestivum. The sequence continues at coordinate 621,541,835 of NC_057814.1, forward strand.
CTTAAATTTAACCAAAAAAGTGTTAATGCATGTTACAAAAGTTGTATAGCTGGAAACTATGTTCAAATACGACTCCAACGGTATAATCTATGGTGACATGCATTCGTATTTTATTAGTTAAATCCTACTTATAAACTAGGACGGGGGTATAGTAGGTAATTAAATCGCAAACGTTTTTTATTAACTGTATGTGTACGTGTCCTCTCGTCCTCCTCTCGCACATCTTGTCACCCCGCTGCCGCAGACGGCTTACATCGCAAGCTTGCGCACCGCGCGGGGGCGTTCTATTGGCCAAACGGTGGCGCCAATGAATCGTCGGTGAGCCCGTTCCCACGCAACCACGCAGGTTCCCGCGCAAGCTTCCCGCCGGACTCGGTGAAATCACCCAAAATCCCAATGCTTGCCGGCCTGCTATAAAAACCCTCACGGGCAGCGAGTCCTGCGTCACATTTTCCCCTCCCTCCCTGTAGCTTATCTCGTCTGCTTCTCCCACAATCGCCAATGGCACCGGTCAGTCGTCGTCGCTCAGCCACTCCGCCGTCATCAGAGGACAGCTCCAGCTGGGAGGCTACACCGCGGCGGCGGCGCAGTCCCTGACGTAGTGTAGTGCGCGTGGCGTCCCTGTTGAGTGTGCGCGGAACACCCACCACGCGCTCCGCCGCCGCTGCCCGTCGGCAGCTGTTGCCGGCCGCCGTTGCCGCCACACCACCATCGAAAGCCAGGGCCATCTCCCGCTCCGCCGCCGCGACCCGAAGGCGGGAGGTGGCCGTCGTGGCCGCCACCCCACTGCCGGCCACCGTGGGCAACAACCGCTCCGCCACCGCGGCCCGGAGGCGGGAGGTGGTGGTCGTGGCTGCCATCCCATCGTCGGCCACCGTGGTCGCCAGCCCACCGTCGACCGCCGGGATCATTACCCGCTCTGCCACCACCGCCCGAAGGAGGGAGGCGGAGGTGGAGGCCCGCACGTGCGTCAGTGACCTTGCGCGCTACATCGAGTTCCTGCGGGAGGAGGAGGAGCGCCTCGTCGAGCACGCAAAGAGCCTTACCGCAACCATGGCTGCAGCACACGCCGACACAGAGGCGAGGAATCAGGAGATCTACGAGCAGTCCGGCCGCTTCGAGAGGGATCGTCTGGAGCGGGAGTGGGCGTTCGAGCTGGCGAGAGTCGCTGAACGTGCAGCAGCGGCAGACACCGTATTGCATTTGTCCAGCTCGTCGGTAGGCTCCTCCTCCTCCTCTGCCTCTTACTAAGCGCGCTCGGCAGAGGAGAGGCAGCCGGAAGTAGCACAAAGCCCCTCCGTGGTAGTAGTAGTATTTAGGGGCTATTTTGTTCAGTTCATCTGACTATAGATGTGTGGTCGAACTGTACAACGTACTTAAAATTAGCTAGTATATATAGTTAAACTAGCCATTTCAGTACGTGGTAGGCAACAATTGGGGAGAAGTTTGGTCGGTTCAGCTGTCGAGTTGAACTGTTTGTATGAATTAAGAACGACTGCTTAATCTATGAATGAAATCTATGCTTAATTACTGAATTTTAGTTGCAAAAATTACATAGTGCTAATGATTTCTAGCTACATATTTTGACAAATCACAGTGTTATAAGGATTGACAAATGGCAACGTTACTAGATCAACAAATGTAAATCTTTCCAGTTTGACAAATGGCAATATACCCAATATGACAGATGCACATCTTACCAAATTGTTTGTACGTGGTTGCACACGGGTCATCCAAAACAACCGTTTGCGTTGAAGGGATGAAAAAAATCCTGCGCTGCTCTCACTTTGCATACGGGTGTTCTATCTAAATCGTTTGCAATCAAGAGCTGCAGAAATCCTGCTCGGCACATTTTCTCTTGGCTTCCTGGGGAAGCTGTCGGTTTGCATACAGGTGTTCTAACTAAAACGTTTGCGATGAGTGTTTTATATTTAAAAGCGAATTAAACTACGGCTTGGGCGCCATTAATGGAGAGGATGCGAGCAAGGCGGGCGGCCATGGAAGTCAAAGGGCTCGCTTCCCAGTGAGCATGCGCAGCGTATAGCTTGCACGCTTCCCGGTGAGCCTGCGCACTCGAGGACAGCTTGCACGCCTCTTGGCTAGCCTGCGCACCGGACGGCGCTTGCACGCCTCCCGTTCAGTCATGGTCAAGCAGCTGTCCACACGGCACCTGCTACAGCCATTAAAACCAAGACACATGGCGTCACGTCAATGGTTAACAAAATTTTGGATTTACTAGAATTTAAAAACCAGGCATCTCAATGTTATGCCGGCAATCAACGGTGCCCTGGTGTTTGAAATTCATTCCCATTTCTTGCATGGGACCTAAGCATGCACCCAAGGACACAGATTTGATTTTTCAATGAATTTATATGCACTGGAGCATGTGCATGTAGTTCAAATTTGAATTATGCACATAAATGCATTGAAAACTCAGTTAATGCATAAAAATGTCCAAACGAACCCCGAAAAATCACAAAAATTCACACAACACTCTTGTTGTTCTATGTTGACACGAGACAAAAAATTGAAAGCAATAAGAGGCAATGGATATCGTTCCGTCCCCAAAGGTGGGACGTTCCCTACCGAAAACCATCATGCTTGTTGTGAGAAGCTCCGGTTTGTGAGAAGCATATACCCAAACCTGCCCCAAATGGGACAAAATTTGTACCACGGCATGTTGATACCACTCCATGATAGCATGCCAAGTTTCATGAATTTCAGACGAGTTTTGGATTTACTAGAATTTAAAAACCAGGCATCTCAATGTTTTGCCGGCAATCAATGGTGCCCTGGTGTTTGAAATTCATTCCCATTTGTTGCATGGGACCTAAGCATGCACCGAAGGACACAGATTTGATTTTTCAACGAATTTATATGCACTGGAGCATGTGCATGTAGTTCAAATTTGAATTATGCATGTAAATGCATTGCAAACTCAGTTAATGCATAAAAATGTCCAAACGAACCTCGAAAAATCACAAAAATTCACACAACACTCCTGTTGTTCTATGTTGACACGAGAAAAAAATTGAAAGCAATTAGAGGCAATGGATATGGTTTCGTCCCCAAAGGTGGGACGTTCCCTACCGAAAACTATCATGCTTGTTGTGAGAAGCTCCGGTTTGTGCGAAGCATATACCCAAACCTGCCCAAAATGGGACAAAATTTGTACCATGACATGTTGATGCCGCTCCATGATAGCATGCCAAGTTTCATGAATTTCAGACGAGTGTTTGAATCTACTAGAATTTAAAAACCAGGCATCTCAATGTTTTGCCGGCAATCAACGGTGCCCTGGTGTTTGAAATTCATTCCCATTTCTTGCATGGGACCTAAGCATGCACCCAAGGACAAAGATTTAATTTTTCAACGAATTTATATGCACTGGAGCATGTGCATGTAGTTCAAATTTGAATTATGCACATAAATGCATTGAAAACTCACTTAATGCATAAAAATGTCCAAACGAACCCTGAACAATTCCAATTCTTTAATGATCACTACAGATAAAAGGTCTAGCAATTAAAACACCGTCCATGGCCGCTGTGACCCCATTATGTAATTCAAATCAAGACCAAAAATCAAGTAGATCCCACACGGTTTATTATAACCAACCGTGTGAGATGCAACACAAAATATCTTCGGACCGTGTCTGAATAAGGGACCGTATCTGATGACACTTTGCGCGCCAGTTTTTTGTCTGAAGCAATTCCAAATTTTCGGCTTCCGTGGAAGTATCTACCTCCCCGCCCCCTCCCCCTTACCAAAAGCCACATTTCCCCTCTTTCCGCCTTCCTTTCCAAGTTGAAACCTTCACTCCTTGCTTGCAGCGCCGCCGCCTCCTCGCCGGCGACCCTCCTTCACGCTCCTCGGCCTCCCCTATCCAGGCAGGTAATCCACACCCGACTCCATCCTCCTCCTCCTTAACATCCCACATGCCCCTATCGCCGGCGCGAGCACGACACCTTCCACCCAAATCACCGACCCCTCCACCAAATAAGCGCCGGCCTAAGCCATGGTGCATGCAGTATAGCCAGGACCTCAAGGAGCATTTGGCAGCAGAGAAGCAAATCGCGGCCGCACGCGCAGATGAGTTTGTGATGGCTGCCATTTGTGCCGACCCCAAGATCTTGAAGGAGCACCTTGCCATTTGCTAGCTACGCCGGTTAAGCATGCTCGGTTTACCCGTTGCGTGTGCTGCTCCTGCCTTTCCTTCACAAATTCTAGTGAATTACGCTATCTAATTTTACCAATGCAATCTGTTGCTCTAGTGTATATCTTCTATATGTCGTGCAGTGTGGTGCTCACTTATTAACGGTTTTGTTAATTAGTTACCCTCTTTAGTTAACTGTTTGGTTCAATTATGCAAATGTGATGTTCAATTCTTCAGGCTGCAATTTTGTATTGACTTCCATGTGAGAAATAAATCGAATTTATCTTTACAAAATTGTGGGTGCATTCTGTTATTGTATACCATGTGAGGAATAAATTGAATTTGGCTGTAGTAAATACATGAGAAACAAATACAATTGCTACAATTGGCTGTAGTTAATTGTTTGGTTAACTGTCTGATCTTCTATTAGGAGTATGTTATATTGTGCGATGTGGTGCTCTGTTAATGTTTGGTTCATTTGTTGTGGTGTTTAGTTAACTGCTTGGTTCAATTCTGCAATGCGATGTCCAATTGTCGTGGGTAGAATTTTGTATTGTTGTGCATGTGATGAATAAATCAAATTTGGCTGCACTTAATACATGAGAAACATATACAAGTGCTATATTTCCTAGTTCTTAATCATGCTTTGTTTGGATAAATGGGTTTTCCGTGTGGCTTCAATTAATCTGATGAATCTGCAATGTGATTATTTTTCATCAACATATTTTACTGATAGCATACGAACCCTTACTTAACCTGATGACTAACTACCTTATATGTGTTGCAGGGAAATGCTACCTCTTGAGCACATCGTTCCCTTGAAGAGGAAAGGGTGATGCAGCAAAGTAGCATAAGTATTTCCCTTAGTTTTTTAGAACCAAGGTATCAATCCAGTAGGAGGCCACACGCAAGTCCCTCGTACCTACACAAACAAATAAGAACCTTGCAACCAACGCGATAAAGGGGTTGCCAATCCCTTCACGGCCACTTGCAAAAGTGAGATCTGATAGAGATAATAAGACAAATATTTTTGGTATTTTTGTGTTATAGATTGGAAAGTAAAGATTGCAAAAGAAAATAGATCGGAAACTTATATGATGGAAAATAGACCCGGGGGCCATAGGTTTCACTAGTGGCTTCTCTCAAGGTAGCATAAGTATTACAGTGGGTGAACAAATTACTGTCGAGCAATTGATAGAAAAGTGCATAATTATGAGAATATCTAGGCATCACGTCCGCGACAAGTAGACCGAAACGATTCTACATCTACTACTATTACTCCACACATCGACCGCTATCCAGCATGCATCTAGAGTATTAAGTTCATAAGAACAGAGTAACGCATTAGGCAAGATAACATGATGTCGAGGGATAAACTCAAGCAATATGATATAAATCCCATCTTTTTATGCTCGATGGAAACAATACAATACGTATCGGTTCCCTTTCTGTCACTGGGATCGAACACCGCAAGATTGAACCCAAAGCTAAGCACTTCTCCCATTGCAAGAAAGATCAATCTAGTAGGCCAAACCAAACTGATAATTCGAAGAGACTTGCAAAGATAACAAATCATATATAAAAGAATTCAGAGGAGATTCAAATATTGTTCATAGATAATCTTGATCATAAACCCACAATTCATCGGATCTCGACAAACACACCGCAAAAAGAGTTACATCAAAACAGATCTCCAAGAGAATCGAGGAGAACTTTGTATTGAGATCCAAAGAGAGAGAAGAATCCATCTAGCTAATAACTATGGACCCGAAGGTCTGAGGTAAACTACTCACACATCATCGGAGAGGCTATGGTGTTGATGTAGAAGCCCTCCGTGATCAATGCCCCCTCCGGCGGAGCGCCAGAAAAGGCCCCAAGATGGGATCTCACGGGTACAGAAGGTTGCGGCGTTGGAAATAGGGTTTCGTGGTGCTCCTGGTTGGTTTCGGGGTATATGGGTATATATAGGAGGAAGAAGTAGGTCGGTGGAGCTGCGAGGGGCCCACGAGGGTGGGGGGCGCGCCTGGGGGGGGGCAGGCGCGCCTCCCTACCTCGTGGCCTCCTCGCTTCTTTCTTGACGTCCACTCCAAGTCCTCTGGATCACGTTTATTCCAAAAATAACTCTCCCGAAGGTTTCATGCCGTTTGGACTCCGTTTGATATTCCTTTTCTGCGAAACACTGAAATAGGCAAAAACAGCAATTTGGGCTGGGCCTCCGAATTGTAGGTTAGTCCCAAAAATATAATAAAAGTGTATAATAAAGCCCATTAAACATCCAAAATAGATAATATAATAGCATGGAACAATCAAAAATTATAGATACGTTGGAGACATATCAGGAAACAATGGGAAGCACTGAGGTTTACAATCGAGGTTAGCACGTGCTTGCTCTGTTGTCTAATAGCACATTATTGTGCAATTGTAGGAACCATTCTAATATTTAGGTTTTTAACAATTTGGTCTTGCACATGTAGGTCCTGTTGTCAGAGGTTTTGACCCACTGTTCGACCCTTTTTGCATATGGGGAAATGAGTTGTCCATGAATATCAGTCAAGTCAAGAAACTCAGAAAGATTGTTAGGATAAAGAAATTAGCGACAAAAAACAACAAGATCTTTGTCTGCACAATTAAGAAGACATCAGTTCACTACAGGATGGTACTAACTATTATACCTTGCCTTTTTTATTCCTTTACCCCATTTCCAATATAGAGAAGATATTTATGCACATCCTTGTTTTCAGGCCTTTCCAAAGCAGTTCACTGATGATTACCTCTCAAACCACATGTATGGTCAGGAGGCGAGGAAGGTATTCATACAACACCCACGGTTCAATACTGAAGTGTTCCTGAAGAGGACGAAGGATGGACGGTCAATCATCCACAGGCATTGGCCTAAAGTTACAAAGACCTTCAATATCAATGAAGGCTAAATATTCGCCTTCTGCTTCAGCAGTTTTCCAGATGAGATACATCTGTCTATGTACCATCTATGATGCTAATTTCGAAAGGTTATAGATGTTGCATGTGAAACTTGGTCCTTGTGTAGTTGTGTAATGGGGGTAGCTGAGTGCTGAAGCTATATGATGTTGTACTATGATGTATTTCAATTATGAAAATGAAATATATTGTGTGCTTAGTATGAACTGTCAATTATATTAATAAATGGATTATGAATAATCGGATAATTAGCCTGCTAATTGGGTTTTGCTATTGCAAACGGTTGTTGAAAAATTACCATGGGTGATGACCTCAGGCAACGCACACAGTTTCTAGGAATAAACCGTGTTCGATCGATGAACAATCACACACTACATTCTCTTGAAAACGGTTTGCGTTAGGCCACCTTGCGCAAATGTTTACCACATGAAAACTGTGTGTGATGGACAGCCTTTGCCACACAGTTTGTTCCATGGACCGTGTGTGATATATTCAATAACGCAAGCGATTTAAAAGGAAAAATTGTGTATGATGTACCTGTGAACGGAAACGTTTTTCTTGGAGCGACTGTGTGGGATGTACATACGAACGGAAACGTTTAGCGGGGACTGACTGTGTGGGATGTACTTGCGACCGGAAACAATTTCTCCATATAATTGTATTTTTAGCTCTACTGTATGTATTTCCGTATTTGAGCGCTCGCCGGTCGTACACGACCTCATTTTGCCGAACGTGTGCCAGGAGGGCATATCCCCGACGGTTTCTGGGTCGTGTGGGAAGGACCCCCCTATCGCCCACACTCACTTGGCGACGGTTCCAAATGCCGTCGCGGAAAGGAGTTAAAAACCATTTGTTTAGGAGCTCGCTGTACTAGTGCAAGCTCAGCTATGTACTCCAGATTCACTTTGATTCTTCAGACAATGAAGCTGAATATGAGGCACTTTTGTATGTGTTGCGTATGGCCATCTCACTCGGCGTCCGTCACCTGATGGTTTATGGCGACTCAGACTTGGTGGTTAATCAAGTAATGAAGGAGTGGGATATCAGCAGTCCAGCAATGAGTGGTTATTGCAATGCAGTAAGAAAGCTAGAAAAGAAGTTTGAGGGGTTAGAACTCCACCACATACCCCGAATCAAGAATCAAGCTGCTGATGATCTGGCGAAAATAGGTTCCACTCGGAAGCCTATCCCCAGTAATGTGTTCTTGGAGCATCTCCACACCCCGTCAGTTCAAGAAGCCCTTCACGGAAGAGCCCCCACAACCGATAAGTTCAACCAATTCGACTGAGATTGAAGTCCCAGCTATAGTCGACTTGATCATGGAAGTCCTGGTGGTCACCCCCGACTGGACGGTGCCATACATTGCATACCTGCTCAGGCTGGAACTCCCAGAAGATGAGGATGAAGCCCGCCAGATTGTTCGTCGATCCAAAGCCTTCACCGTGATGGGAGGACAACTTTACAGGGAAAGTGTCACAGGAGTTGCTCAGCATTGCATATCTCCAGAGGAAGGTCCAATGATTCTGAATGAGATCCACTCAGGGACCTATGGTCACCATGCGTCCTCTCGGACCATCGTAGCCAAAGCATACCGAGCGGGATTCTATTGGCCGTGTGCGAATGAGATGACAAAGGATATAGTCGACAAGTGTGCAGGCTGCCAGTTCTACTCAAACATGTCTCACAAGCCTGCGTCTGCCTTGAAGACTATTCCACTCGTCTGGCCGTTTGCAGTCTCGGGGTTGGATATGGTTGGACCTTTCAAGACCAGCAGAAGCGGTTTCACTCATTTGCTTGTAGCGGTCGACAAATTCACCAAGTGGATCGAAGCCAAGCCTATCAAGAACCTTGATTCAAGCACTGCCATCAGTTTCATTAGAGAGCTAATATTTAGATATGGAGTCCCTCACAGTATTATCACAGATAACGGCTCCAACTTTGATTCTGATGAGTTCAGAGTATTTTGCGCTTCCCAAGGCACTCGGGTCGACTACGCATCTGTTGCGCACCCGCAGTCGAATGGGCAGGCAGAAAGGGCGAATGGTTTGATCCTTCATGGGCTGAAACCCCGACTGATGCCCAATCTCAAGCATGGTGCTGGAGCTTGGGTGTCTGAATTGCCATCTGTCTTGTGGGGACTGTGAACAACTCCAAATCAGTCGACTGACCAACTCCTTTCTTCAAGGTGTATAGTGCCGAAGCTGTGCTTCCTAGTGACTTGCTGCACAACGCTCCCCGAGTGGAACTTTTCTCAGAAGCTAAAGCAGAACATGCACATCAAGATGCAGTTGATCTCCTGGAGGAAGAACGTGAGATGGCTCTGATCCGGTCGACCATCTATCAACAAGACTTGCATCAATTCCATGCCCGTAATGTCAGAGGTCGAGCATTCCAAGAAGGAGACCTTGTGCTCCGAGTGCATCAGAAACGACCTCACAAGCTTGCTCCGGCTTGGGAAGGTCCCTTCATCATCACCAAGGTGCTCCACAATGGGGCGTATCACCTCTACAACGTAGCCAAGAAAGAAGACGAGCCATATTCATGGAATGCGGAGCTACTCCGCCGTTTTTATACCTAAACACTCAGATTTACGAGTTGTAATAAGAATCCTTCAGTTTGCTTATCAAGGACAAGATTTTTGCAGTATCTTAATGATTGTTATCCCTTAAGCATATGTATTCAAATCCCCAAGTGGGTGGCTTAGTCGCGAACCCGATTCGCCTAAGTTTCAAAAACACTCCGAGTGAAAAGGAACCCTCTCACTTGGGGGCTTAGCTGCGAACCCGATTCGCCTAAGTTTCAAAAACACTCCGAGTGAAGAGCAACCCTCTCACTCGGGGGCTTAGCCGCGAACCCGATTCGCCTAAGTTTCAAAAACACTCCGAGTGAAGAGCAACCCTCTCACTTGGGGGCTTAGCCGCGAACCCGGTTCGCCTAAGTTACAAAAACACTCCGAGTGAAGAGCAATCCTCCCACTCGGGGGCTTAGCTGTGACCCCGTACTCGCCTAAGTTAAAACACTCCGAGTGAAGAGCAACCCTCTCACTCGGGGGCTTAGCCGTGACCCCGTACTCGCCTAAGTTTCAAAAACACTCCGAGTGAAGAGCAACCCTCCCACTCGGGGGCTTAGCTGCGACCCCGTATTCGCCTAAGTTGAAAAACACTCCAAGTGAAGAGCAACCCTCTCACTCGGGGGCTTAGCTGCGACCCCGTACTCGCCTAAGTTATAAAAAACACTCCGAGTGAAGAGCAACCCTCTCACTCGGGGGGCTTAGCTGCGACCCCGTACTCGCCTAAGTTAAAACACTCCGAGTCAAGAGCAACCCTCTCACTCGGGGGCTTAGCTGCGACCCCGTACTCGCCTAAGTTATAAAAAACACTCCGCTGAAGAGCAACCCTCTCACTCGGGGGCTTAGCTGTGACCCCATACTCGCCTAAGTAAAAACATACTCTGAGTGGAGAGCAACCATCCCACTCGGGGGCTTAGCTGCGACCCCGTACTCGCCTAAGTTAAAACATACTCCGAGTGAAGAGAAACCCTCTCACTCGGAAACTTGGCTGCACGCTCCGAGCTGCGCCACAAGTACAATGTCCGCTTCATCCTGATCTGCAAGGACGACGAGGTGCAGGTCATGCGCGACACCTTGTGCTCATGTCCGCGGCCCTCTCGTCGGAGCTGCGTCACAAGTACAATGACTATTCCAAGTGAATAGACAAGTTCCACTCGGAGTCAAGAAATTTGAAAGTGGTAAAAACAAAGCAACCATATTCAAAGGAAAACTAAGTTCGGATAAATCCAGCAAGGTTCAGAACCGCGAACAGAAGTGCTCGGGTGTCAGGCCCGACAGAGTTTAACGGTTACAAAATCACTTTCCATCCCGAGGCAAATAAGATCAAGGCATAAAGTTTGTTCACTTCGCCGGGGGAGGGCTAGCTGGCTCGACGAACTCGTCCAGGTCGATTCCATCAGCAATACGCGTTGCAGCATCAATGAGGGTCTCCATGAAGGACTGGAATTGAAGCTTCTTGGTATTGGCGACCTTGAGAGCTGCCAACTTCTCTTCTTTTACTTCCTTGAAATGAATACGGACCAGAGACAGAGCCACGTCAGCGCCGCTCCGAGCAGAAGACTTCTTCCACGCCTGCACTCGACCAGGTATCTCATTAAGTCGAGTCATCAGAGACTCGAGGTCATTTTGGAATGTCATATCTGGCCAGAGCGCCGTGTCAATCCGCGACATCGCCACCTTCAGTCATGCAAGATAGTCCACAACACTGGCGAGGCGAGATTCCAGTCGCAGTATGTTCATCGCAGCTTCGTCCTGCACGGGGGAGTTAATGGGATCCAGACTCGTTTCGATCCGCCCAGTTTCTTCCTCGAAGTTTTGACAGAATTCTGCACACACAGAAACTGGTGATTCGACAGTTGTATGATGAGTCGACAGTTGCAAATCATTCGGGCAAGGGAAAATACCTTCAAGCATAAGGAACATCTTCTTGGCGAACCCTCCCAGATAGGTCTCTAGTTCGTCCCTCCTTTGAGTGAGATCTCCAACTTTGTCAGTCAAGGCCACCTTGTCCTTGTTCAGCTGCACGACCTCTTTGTTGGCTTCACTCACGGCAGTCTTCAGCTTGGCGTTTTCTTCTTCTAACTTGCCGACTAAAGCTAATTTGTTGTCAGCAAGTTCACTTTTCTCTCGCTCCGTCTTTTGCGCTGCTGCAAGGTCGAGGTCCTTCTGCTCCAGAGCCTGCTTCATTTTTTTCTAAAGAAATAACATTCTTCAGACGAGCTTGGAGTTGTCTATTTTCGCTACGCACATCTGCTCGAGTGGAGTCACTCGGTTCAAAAGACGAAAAGAAAAAGATGACAAGGCGAACAGTCGGTCAGTTGTTACCTCCCATGGCAGCTGTTTCATCCTTAGCCTTCTGCAAGTTTTCCTTGGTCGGCTCCATGTCAAGATTGAGCTGGATCTGTTTCCTCTCCAATTCAACAAACTGAGCCCCGAGCTCACAAGATTTCTGCAGTTAACAAATAAGACATGTCAGTCGACAGAAACGAAGATCAATTGCTTTCGAGCGATGAGATACAAGTTCAAGGTATTACAGCAAAAAGAGTTCTAAGACTACTGCCAAATCAAACATTCAACAATAGTCTCGGGGACTACACCCAGTGGGTGCACTAGGCGTGCCCCCACTGGTTCGACTTTCCACTCGACATGGTCTGTCAGTAAAAAAAAAGCAGCAATAGTTATTCTCAGACCAGCGCCGACTGCCCGCAGTCGACCGCGGTCTCGGGGAATACACCCAGTGGGTGCACTTAGCGTGCCCCCACTGGTCCGGATCTCACTCGGCATGACCTGTCTGGACTGAGTGGAAGAACTGCGAAGAAAACATTTGACAAAGACCCCCGCCGAATCAAACATTCGACGGCGGTCTCGAGAACTACACCCAGTGGGTGCACTCTGCGTGCCCCCACTGGTTCAGAGATACACTTGACGTAACCTAGTCGACTCAAGTGGAAGAATTATACAACAAAAGTTTAAGCACCCAGTGGGTGAACAGATGCAAGGTGCAGACTCATGATAGATGCACATTAAAGGTTTCAAAACACTCATCCACGAACATCTTATGAATAATAAAGCAGCAATTTTCAAGTACCATATCCTAGCAGAGAAAAGATCGAGCTGAAAAATTAGTTGGAAGTCAACTCACCTGGACATTGGTTTGGAGACTAGAGCTGGCATCATAGGCAGCCATGCTAGCTTCGTGCACCACCTTCATTTGATCCATCATAAGGCCAGCTTGGCGTATAGCTTCCTTAGCAGCGCTCACTGAGTCCTCTGGGATATGATGGGCAGTAAAGAGTGAAGTTGGTGGAACAATCAGAGCAACCAGAGGATCTAAAGCGTGGAGTTGCTCAGACGGAGCAGAGACTTGGGCAGTCGACGCCGAAGGGCGATCAGTCGACACAGAACGGCAAAAGAAACAGAAGCCCGAATTGGATCTCCGGATCGTTGGACCACTGGTTCTGGCGCTGGTGTCGACTGAGGTACCTTGCTGGCAGGCGCCTGATGTCTACTACACAACCTTCATCTTGTAGATGTTGTTGGGCCTCAAAGTGCAGAGGTTTGTAGGACAGTAGCAAATTTCCCTCAAGTGGATGACCTAAGGTTTATCAATCCGTGGGAGGCATAGGATGAAGATGGTATCTCTCAAACAACCCTGCAACCAAATAACAAAGAGTCTCTTGTGTCCCCAACACACCCAATACAATGGTAAATTGTATAGGTGCACTAGTTCGGTGAAGAGATGGTGATACAAGTGCAATATGGATGATAGATATAGGTTTTTGTAATCTGAAAATATAAAAACAGCAAGGTAACAAGTGGTAAAAGTGAGCGTAAACAGTATTGCAATGCTAGGAAACAAGGCCTAGGGTTCATACTTTCACTAGTGCAAGTTCTCTCAACAATAATAACATAATTGGATCATATAACTGTCCCTCAACATGCAACAAAGAGTCACTCCAAAGTCACTAATAGCGGAGAACAAACGAAGAGAGTATGGTAGGGTACGAAACCACCTCAAAGTTATTCTTTCTGTTCAATCTATTCAAGAGTCCGTAGTAAAATAACACGAAGCTATTCTTTCCGTTCGATCTATCATAGAGTTCATACTAGAATAACACCTTAAGACACAAATCAACCAAAACCCTAATGTCACCTAGATACTCCAATGTCACCTCAAGTATCCGTGGGTATGATTATACGATATGCATCACACAATCTCAGATTCATCTATTCAATCCAACACAAAGTACTTCAAAGAGTTCCCCAAAGTTTCTACCAGAGAGTCAAGACGAAAACGTGTGCCAACCCCTATGCATAGATTCCCAAGGTCACGGAACCCGCAAGTTGATCACCAAAACATAGATACAGTGGATCAATAGAATACCCCATTGTCACCACGGGTATCCCACGCAAGACATACTGTTGGAAATATGCCCTAGAGGCAATAATAAATTGTTATTATTATATTTCTTTGTTCATGGTAATTGTCTATTGTTCATGCTATAATTGTATTGTCCGGAAATCGTAATACATGTGTGAATACATAGACCACAACGTGTCCCTAGTAAGCCTCTAGTTGACTAGCTCGTTGATCAACAGATAGTCATGGTTTTCTGACTATGGACATTGGATGTCATTGATAACGGGATCACATCATTAGGAGAATGATGTGATGGACAAGACCCAATCCTAAGCATAGCATAAAAGATGGTGTAGTTTCGTTTGCTAGAGCTTTTCCAATGTCAAGTATCTTTTCCTTAGACCATGAGATCGTGCAACTCTCGGATACCGTAGGAGTGCTTTGGGTGTGCCAAACGTCACAACGTAACTGGGTGACTATAAAGGTGCACTACGGGTATCTCCAAAAGTGTCTGTTGGGTTGGCACGGATCGAGACTGGGATTTGTCACTCCGTGTGACGGAGAGGTATCTCTGGGCCCACTCAGTAATGCATCATCATAATGAGCTCAATGTGACTAAGGCGTTAGTCACGGGATCATGCATTACGGTACGAGTAAAGAGACTTGCCGGTAACGAGATTGAACAAGGTATTGGGATACCGACGATCGAATCTCGGGCAAGTAACATACCGATTGACAAAGGGAATTGCATACGGGATTGATTGAATCCTCAACACCGTGGTTCATCCGATGAGATCATCGTGGAACATGTGGGAGCCAACATGGGTATCCAGATCCCGCTGTTGGTTATTGACCGGAGAGGCGTCTCGGTCATGTCTGCATGTCTCCCGAACCCGTAGGGTCTACACACTTAAGGTTCGGTGACGCTAGGGTTGTAGAGATATGTGTATGCGGAAACCCGAAAGTTTTTCGGAGTCCCGGATGAGATCCCGGACGTCACGAGAGGTTCCGGAATGGTCCGGAGGTGAAGAATTATATATAGGAAGTCAAGTTTTGGCCACCGGGAAAGTTTCGGGGGTTACCGGTATTGTACCGGGACCACCGGAAGGGTCCCGGGGGTCCACCGGGCGGGGCCACCTATCCCGGAGGGCCCCGTGGGCTGATGTGGGAAGGGAACCAGCCCCTAGTGGGCTGGGCGCCCCCCATGGGCCTCCCCCCATGCGCCTAGGGTTGGGAACCCTAGGGTGGGGGGACTTCCCACTTGCCTTGGGGGGCAAGGCACCCCCTTCCCCCCTTTGGCCGCCGCCCCCCCCTTGAGATCCCATCTCTAGGGCCGGCCCCCCCCAAGGGGCCTATATAAAGGGGGGGGGGAGGGAGGGCAGCAACGAAGACAACCTTGGGCGCCTCCCTCCTCCCCTGCAACACCTCTCTCGCTCTCTCGCAGAAGCTCGGCGAAGCCCTGCCGGAGACCCGCTACATCCACCACCACGCCGTCGTGCTGTAGGATCTCCATCAACCTCTCCTTCCCCCTTGCTGGATCAAGAAGGAGGAGACGTCGCTGCACCGTACGTGTGTTGAACGCGGAGGTGCCGTCCGTTCGGCACTCGGTCATCGGTGATTTGGATCACGGCGAGTACGACTCCGTCATCCACGTTCAATGGAACGCTTCCGCTCGCGATCTACAAGGGTATGTAGATGCACTCCTTTCCCTCATTGCTAGTATACTTCATAGATGCATCTTGGTGAGCGTAGGAAAATTTTAAAATTATGCTACGATTCCCAACAGTGGCATCATGAGCCAGGCCTATGCGTAGTTACTATGCACGAGTAGAACAAAAGCAGTTGTGGGCGTTGAGTTTGCCAATTCTTCTTGCCGCTACTAGTCTTGTCTTGTTTCGGCGGCATTGTAGGATGAAGCGGCCCGGACCGACCTTACACGTACGCTTACGTGAGACAGGTACCACCGACTGACATGCACTAGTTGCATAAGGTGGCTAGCGGGTGTCTGTCTCTCCTACTTTAGTCGGAATGGACTCGATGAAAAGGGTCCTTATGAAGGGTAAATAGAAATTGGCAAATCACGTTGGGGTCATACGTAGGTAAGAAACGTTCTTGATAGAAACCTACAGACCACGTAAAAACTTGCAACAACAATTAGAGGACGTCTAACTTGTTTTTGCAGCAAGTGCTATGTGATGTGATATGGCCAGAAGATGTGATGAATGATATATGTGATGTATGAGATTGATCATATTCTTGTAATAGGAATCACGACTTGCATGTCGATGAGTATGACAACCGGTAGGAGCCATAGGAGTTGTCTTTATTATTTTGCATGACCTGCGTGTCATTGAATAACGCCATGTAAATTACTTTACTTTGTTGCTAAACGCGTTAGCCATAGAAGTAGAAGTAATCGTTGGCGTGACGACTTCATGAAGACACAATGATGGAGATCATGGTGTCATGCCGGTGACGAAGATGATCATGGTGCCCCGAAGATGGAGATCAAAGGAGCATGATGATATTGGCCATATCATGTCACTATTTGATTGCATGTGATGTTTATCATGTTTTTGCATCTTATTTGCTTAGAACGACGGTAGTAAGTAAGATGATCCCTTATAATAATTTCAAAAAAGTGTTCACCCTAACTGTGCACCGTTGCGAAGGTTCGTTGTTTCGAACCACCACGTGATGATCGGGTGTGATAGATTCTAACGTTCGAATACAACGGGTGTTGACGAGCCTAGCATGTACAGACATGGCCTCGGAACACACGC
Organism: Triticum aestivum; assembly: GCF_018294505.1. Taxonomy (NCBI): domain Eukaryota; kingdom Viridiplantae; phylum Streptophyta; class Magnoliopsida; order Poales; family Poaceae; genus Triticum; species Triticum aestivum. The sequence goes on from NC_057814.1 coordinate 621,558,640, forward strand.
AATACACTTAGGTTGACTTGACGAGCCTAGCATGTACAGACATGGCCTCGAAACACGGAGGACCGAAAGGTCGAGCATGAGTCATATAGAAGATACGATCAACATGGAGATGTTCACCGATCTTGACTAGTCCGTCTCACGTGATGATCGGACACGGCCTAGTTAAACTCGGATCATGTTTCACTTAGATGACTAGAGGGATGTCTATCTGAGTGGGAGTTCATTAAATAATTTGATTAGATGAACTTAATTATCATGAACTTAGTCTAAAATCTTTACACTATGTATTGTAGATCAAATGGCCAACGTTGTCCTCAATTTCAACGCGTTCCTAGAGAAAACCAAGCTGAAAGATGATGGCAGGAACTAAACGGACTGGGTCCGGAACCTGAGGATCATCCTCATAGCAGCCAAGAAAGATTATGTCTTAGAAGCACCGCTAGGTGATGCACCAATCCCAGAGAACCAAGACGTTATGAACGCTTGGCAGCAGCGTGCTGATGATTACTCCCTCGTTCAGTGCGGCATGCTTTACAGCTTAGAACCGGGTCTCCAAAAGCGTTTTGAGAAACATGGAGCATATGAGATGTTCGAGGAGCTGAAACTGGATTTCCAAGCTCATGCCCGGGTCGAGAGATATGATGTCTCCGACAAGTTCTTCAGCTGTAAAATGGAGGAGAATAGTTCTGTTAGTGAGCACATACTCAGAATGTCTGGGTTGCACAACCGCTTGTCTCAGCTGGGAGTTAATCTCCCAGATGACGCGGTCATTGATAGAATCCTCCAGTCGCTTCCACCAAGCTACAAGAGCTTTGTGATGAACTACAATATGCAGGGGATGGAAAAGACCATTCCTGAGGTATATTCAATGCTGAAATCAGCGGAAGGGGAGATCAGAAAAGAACATCAAGTGTTGATGGTGAATAAAACCACTAAGTTCAAGAAGGGCAAGGGTAAGAAGAACTTCAAGAAGGACGGCAAGGGAGTTGCCGCGCCTAGTAAACCAGTTACTGGGAAGAAGTCAAAGAATGGACCCAAGCCCGAGACTGAGTGCTTTTATTGCAAGGGAAATGGACACTGGAAGCGGAACTGCCCCAAATACTTAGCGGACAAGAAGAAGGCCGGCAACACCAAAGGTATATGTGATATAGATGTAATTGATGTGTACCTTACTAGTACTCGTAGTAGCTCCTGGGTATTTGATACCGGTGCGGTTGCTCATATTTGTAACTCAAAACAGGAACTACGGAATAAACGGAGACTGGCGAAGGATGAGGTGACGATGCGCGTCGGGAATGGTTCCAAGGTCGATGTGATCGCCATCGGCACGCTACCTCTGCATCTACCCACGGGATTAGTTTTAAACCTCAATAATTGTTATTTAGTGCCAGCTTTGAGCATGAACATTGTATCTGGATCTCGTTTAATTCGAGATGGCTACTCATTTAAATCCGAGAATAATGGTTGTTCTATTTATTTGAGAGAAATGTTTTATGGTCATGCCCCGCTGGTCAATGGTTTATTTTTGATGAATCTCGAACGTGATGTTACACATGTTCATAGTGTGAATACCAAAAGATGTAAAGTTGATAACGATAGTCCCACATATCTGTGGCACTGCCGCCTTGGTCACATTGGTGTCAAGCGCATGAAGAAGCTCCATGCAGATGGACTTTTGGAGTTTCTTGATTACGAATCATTTGACACGTGCGAACCATGCTTCATGGGTAAGATGACCAAGACTCCGTTCTCCGGAACAATGGAGCGAGCAACCAACTTATTGGAAATCATACATACCGATGTGTGCGGTCCAATGAGTGTTGAGGCTCGCGGAGGATATCGTTATGTTCTCACTCTCACTGATGATTTAAGTAGATATGGGTATGTCTACCTAATGAAACACAAGTCTGAAACCTTTGAAAAGTTCAAGGAATTTCAGAGTGAGGTCGAGAATCAACGTGACAGGAGAATAAAATTCTTACGATCAGATCATGGTGGAGAATATTTAAGTCACGAATTTGGTACACACTTAAGGAAATGTGGAATAGTTTCACAACTCACGCCGCCTGGAACACCTCAGAGAAATGGTGTGTCCGAACGTCGTAATCGCACTCTATTGGATATGCTGCGATCTATGATGTCTCTTACCGATTTACCGCTCTCATTTTGGGGCTATGCTTTAGAGACTGCCGCATTCACTTTAAATAGGGCTCCATCGAAATCCGTTGAGACGACACCGTATGAATTATGGTTTGGGAAGAAACCTAAGCTGTCATTTCTAAAAGTTTGGGGATGCGATGCTTATGTCAAGAAACTTCAACCTGGAAAGCTCGAACCCAAATCGGAAAAATGCGTCTTCATAGGATACCCTAAGGAAACTATTGGGTATACCTTCTACCTCAGATCCGAAGGCAAGATCTTTGTTGCCAAGAACGGGTCCTTTCTGGAGAAGGAGTTTCTCTCGAAAGAATTGAGTGGGAGGAAAGTGGAACTTGATGAGGTGATAGTTACCCCTTCTGAACCGGAAAGTAGCGCAGCGCGGGAAAATGTTCCTGTGGTGCCTACATCGACTGGGGAGGAAGTTAATGATGATGATCATGAAGCTTCGGATCAAGTTACTGGACTTCGTAGGTCCACGAGGACACGTTCCGCACCAGAGTGGTACGGCAACCCTGTCCTGGAAATCATGTTGTTAGACAACGGTGAACCTTCGAACTATGAAGAAGCGATGGCGGGCCCGGATTCCGACAAATGGCTAGAAGCCATGAAATCCGAGATAGGATCCATGTATGAAAACGAAGTATGGACTTTGACTGACTTGCCCGATGATCGGCGAGCCATAGAAAACAAATGGATCTTTAAGAAGAAGACGGATGCGGATGGTAATGTGACCATCTACAAAGCTCGACTTGTCGCTAAGGGTTATCGACAAGTTCAAGGGGTTGACTATGATGAGACTTTCTCACCCGTAGCGAAGTTGAAGTCCGTCCGAATCATGTTAGCAATTGCCGCATACTATGATTATGAGATATGGCAGATGGACGTCAAAACGGCATTCCTTAACGGCTTCCTTAAGGAAGAGTTGTATATGATGCAGCCGGAAGGTTTTGTCGCTCCTAAGAATGCTAACAAAGTATGCAAGCTCCAGCGCTCAATCTATGGGCTGGTGCAAGCATCTCGGAGTTGGAACATTCGCTTTGATGAGATGATCAAAGCGTTTGGGTTTACACAGACTTATGGAGAAGCCTTTGTTTACAAGAAAGTGAGTGGGAGCTCTGTAGCATTTCTCATATTATATGTGGATGACATACTATTGATGGGAAATGATATAGAATTCTTGGAAAGTATAAAGGCCTACTTGAATAAGTGTTTTTCAATGAAGGACCTTGGAGAAGCTGCTTATATATTAGGCATCAAGATCTATAGAGATAGATCAAGACGCCTCATTGGTCTTTCACAGAGTACGTACCTTGACAAGATATTGAAGAAGTTCAATATGGATCAGTCCAAGAAGGGGTTCTTGCCTCTATTGCAAGGTGTGCAATTGAGCATGGCTCAATGCCCGACCACGGCAGAAGATAGAGAAAAGATGAGTGTCATCCCCTATGCCTCGGCCATAGGGTCTATTATGTATGCCATGCTGTGTACCAGACCTGATGTAAACCTTGCCGTAAGTTTGGTAGGAAGGTACCAAAGTAATCCCGGCATGGAACACTGGACAGCGGTCAAGAATATCCTGAAGTACCTGAAGAGGACTAAGGACATGTTTCTCGTTTATGGAGGTGACGAAGAGCTCGTCGTAAAGGGTTACGTCGACGCTAGCTTCGACACAGATCTGGATGACTCAAAGTCTCAAACCGGATACGTGTATATTTTGAATGGAGGAGCAGTAAGCTGGTGCAGTTGCAAGCAAAGCGTCGTGGCGGGATCTACATGTGAAGCGGAGTACATGGCAGCCTCGGAGGCAGCACAGGAAGCAGTCTGGATGAAGGAGTTCATTACCGACCTAGGGGTGATTCCCAATGCGTCGGGCCCGATGACTCTCTTCTATGACAACACTGGAGCTATTGCCCTTGCGAAGGAGCCCAGGTTTCACAGGAAGACCAGGCATATCAAGCGTCGCTTCAACTCCATTCATGAAAGTGTTCAAAATGGAGACATAGATATTTGTAAAGTACATACGAACCTGAATGTAGCAGATCCGTTGACTAAACCTCTCCCTAGAGCAAAACATGATCAACACCAGGACGCAATGGGTGTTCAATTCATCACAATGTAAATAGATTATTGACTCTAGTGCAAGTGGGAGACTGTTGGAAATATGCCCTAGAGGCAATAATAAATGGTTATTATTATATTTCTTTGTTCATGGTAATTGTCTATTGTTCATGCTATAATTGTATTGTCCGGAAATCGTAATACATGTGTGAATACATAGACCACAACGTGTCCCTAGTAAGCCTCTAGTTGACTAGCTCGTTGATCAACACATAGTCATGGTTTCCTGACTATGGACATTGGATGTCATTGATAACGGGATCACATCATTAGGAGAATGATGTGATGGACAAGACCCAATCCTAAGCATAGCATAAAAGATCGTGTAGTTTCGTTTGCTAGAGCTTTTCCAATGTCAAGTATCTTTTCCTTAGACCATGAGATCGTGCAACTCCCGGATACCGTAGGAGTGCTTTGGGTGTGCCAAACGTCACAACGTAACTGGGTGACTATAAAGGTGCACTACGGGTATCTCCGAAAGTGTCTGTTGGGTTGGCACGGATCGAGACTGGGATTTGTCACTCCGTGTGACGGAGAGCTATCTCTGGGCCCACTCGGTAATGCATCATCATAATGAGCTCAATGTGACTAAGGCGTTAGTCATGGGATCATGCATTGCGGTACGAGTAAAGAGACTTGCCGGTAACGAGATTGAACAAGGTATTGGGATACCGACGATCGAATCTCGGGCAAGTAACATACCGATTGACAAAGGGAATTGCATACGGGATTGATTGAATCCTCGACACCGTGGTTCATCCGATGAGATCATCGTGGAACATGTGGGAGCCAACATGGGTATCCAGATCCCGCTGTTGGTTATTGACCGGAGAGGCGTCTCGGTCATGTCTGCATGTCTCCCGAACCCGTAGGGTCTACACACTTAAGGTTCGGTGACGCTAGGGTTGTAGAGATATGTGTATGCGGAAACCCGAAAGTTGTTCGGAGTCCCGGATGAGATCCCGGACGTCACGAGAGGTTCCGGAATGGTCCGGAGGTGAATAATTATATATAGGAAGTCATGTTTTGGCCACCGGGAAAGTTTCGGGGGTTACCGGTATTGTACCGGGACCACCGGAAGGGTCCCGGGGGTCCACCGGGTGGGGCCACCTATCCCGGAGGGCCCCGTGGGCTGAAGTGGGAAGGGAACCAGCCCCTAGTGGGCTGGGCGCCCCCCATGGGCCTCCCCCCATCCGCCTAGGGTTGGGAACCCTAGGGTGGGGGTACTTCCCACTTGCCTTGGGGGGCAAGGCACCCCCTTCCCCCCTTTGGCCGCCGCCCCCCCTAAGATCCCATCTCTAGGGCCGGCGCCCCCCCAAGGGGCCTATATAAAGGGGGGAGGGAGGGCAGCAACGAAGACAGCCTTGGGCGCCTCCCTCCTCCCCTGCAACACCTCTCTCTCTCGCAGAAGCTCGGCGAAGCCCTGCCGGAGACCCGCTACATCCACCACCACGCCGTCGTGCTGTTGGATCTCCATCAACCTCTCCTTCCCCCTTGCTGGATCAAGAAGGAGGAGACGTCGCTGCACCGTACGTGTGTTGAACGTGGAGGTGTCGTCCGTTCGGCACTCGGTCATCGGTGATTTGGATCACGGCGAGTACGACTCCGTCATCCACGTTCATTGGAACGCTTCCGCTCGCGATCTACAAGGGTATGTAGATGAACTCCTTTCCCTCGTTGCTAGTATACTCCATAGATGCATCTTGGTGAGCGTAGGAAAATTTTAAAATTATGCTACGATTCCCAACACATACATCACGTGTTCAAATCCTTAAAGACTCAATCCGATAAGATAACTTCAAAGGGAAAACTCAATCCTTTACAAGAGAGTAGAGGGGGTGAAACATCATAAGGTCCAACTATAATAGCAAAGCTCGCGATACATCAAGATCGTATCACCTCAAGAACACGAGAGAGAGAGAGATCAAACACATAGCTACTGGTACATACCCTCAGCCCCGAGGGTGAACTACTCCCTCCTCGTCATGGAGAGCGCCGAGATGATGAAGATGGCCACCGGTGAGGGTTCCCCCCTCCGGCAGGGTGCCGGAACAGGGTCCCGATTGGTTTTAGGTGGCTACAGAGGCTTGCGGCAGCGGAACTCCCGATCTATTCTGTTCCCCGAAGGTTTTAGGGTATATGGATATATATAGGCGGAAGAAATACGTCGGGGGAGCCACGAGGGCCCCACGAGGGTGGAGGGCGCGCCTGGGGGGGGGGGTAGGCGTGCCCCCTACCTCGCGGCTTCCTGGAAGCTTCCTTGACGTAGGGTCCAAGTCTCCTGGATCATGTTCGTTCCGAAAATCACGTTCCCGAAGGTTTCATTCCGTTTGGACTCCGTTTGATATTCTTTTTCTGCGAAACTCTGAAATAGGCAAAAAACAACAATTCTGGGCTGGGCCTCCGGTTAATAGGTTAGTCCCAAAAATAATATAAAAGTGAATAATAAAGCCCAATAATGTCCAAAACAGTAGATAATATAGCATGGAGCAATCAAAAATTATAGATACGTTAGAGACGTATCAAGCATCCCCAAGCTTAATTCCTGCTTGTCCTCGAGTAGGTAAATGATAAAAACAGAATTTTTGATGTGGAATGCTACTTGGCATAATTTCAATGTAATTCTTCTTAATTTTGGTATGAATATTCAGATCCGAAAGATTCAAGATAAAAGTTCAATATTGACATAGAAATAATAATACTTCAAGCATACTAACTAAGCAATTATGTCCTCTCAAAATAACATGGCCAAAGAAAGTTCATCCCTACAAATCATATAGTTTAGTCATGCTCCATTTTCATCACACAAGAATGCTCTCATCATGCACAACCCCGATGACAAGCCAAGCAATTGTTTCATACTTTAGTAATCTCAAACTTTGTAAACCTTCACGCAATACATGAGCGTGAGCCATGGATATAGCACTATGGGTGGAATAGAGTATAATGATGGGGGTTATGTGGAGAAGACAAAAAAGGATAAAGTCCCACATTAACGAGGCTAATCAATGAGCTATGGAGATGCCCATCGATTGATGTCAATGCAAGCAGTAGGGATTGCCATGCAACGGATGCACTAGAGCTATAAATGTATGAAAGCTCAACAAAAGAAACTAAGTGGGTGTGCATCCAACTTGCTTTCTCACGAAGACCTAGGGCACTTGAGGAGGCCCATTGTTGGAATATACAAGCCAAGTTCTATAATGAAAAATTCCCACTAGTATATGAAAGTGACAAAACGAGAGACTCTCTATCATGAAGATTATGGTGCTACTTTGAAGCACAAGTGTGGTAAAAGGATAGTAGCATTGTCCCTTTTTATTTCTCTTTTTTTGGGCCTTCTTTTTTTTTGGCCTTTTTTTGGGACAATGCTCTATTAAATGATGATCATCACACTTCTATTTATTTACAACTCAATGATTACAACTCGATACTAGAACAAGGTATGACTTTATATGAATGCCTCCGGCGGTGTATCGGGATATGCAATGAACCAAGAGTGACATGTATGAAAGAATTATGAACGGTGGCTTTGCCACAAATACTATGTCAACTACATGATCATGCTAAACAATATGACAATGATGAACGTGTCATGATAAACGGAACGGTGGAAAGTTGCATGGCAATATATCTCGGAATGACTATGGAAATGCCATAATAGGTAGGTATGGTGGCTGTTTTGAGGAAGATATAAGGAGGTTTATGTGTGAAAGAGCGTATCATATCATGGGGTTTGGATGCACCGGCGAAGTTTGCACCAACTCTCAATGTGAGAAAGGGCAATGCACGGTACCGAAGAGGCTAGCAATGTGGAAAGGTGAGAGTGCGTATAATCCATGGACTCAACATTAGTCATAAAGAACTCACATACTTATTGCAAAAAATCTACAAGTCATCAAAAACCAAGCACTACGCGCATGCTCCTAGGGGGATAGATTGGTAGGAAAAATACCATCGCTCGTCCCCGACCGCCACTCATAAGGAGGACAATCAAAGAACACCTCATGTTCCAAATTTGTTACATAACGTTTACCTTACGTGCATGCTACGGGACTTGCAAACTTCAACACAAGTATTTCTCAAATTCACAACTACTCAACTAGCACAACTTTAATATCACTACCTCCATATCTCAAAACAATCATCAAGCATCAAACTTCTCTTAGTATTCAACACACTCATAAGAAAGTTTTTTACTAATCTTGAATACCTAGCATATTAGGTTTATTTAAGCAAATTACCATGCTATTTAAGACTCTCAAAATAATCTAAGTGAAGCATGAGAGATCAATAGTTTCTATAAAACAAGTCCACCACCGTGCTCTAAAAGATATAAGTGAAGTACTAGAGCAAAACTATATAACTGAAAAGATATAAGTGAAGCACATAGAGTATTCTAATAATTTCCGAATCATGTGTGTCTCTCTCAAAAGGTGTGTACAGCAAAGATGATTATGGTAAAATAAAAATCAAAGACTCAAATCATACAAGACGCTCCAAGCAAAACACATATCATGTGGTGAATAAAAATATAGCTCCAAGTAAAGTTACCGATGGAAGTAGACGAAAGAGGGGATGCCTTCCGGGGCATCCCCAAGCTTTGGCTTTTAGGTGTCCTTAGATTATCTTGGGGTGCCATGGGCATCCCCAAGCTTATGCTCTTGCCAGTCCTTGTTCCATAATCCATCAAATCTTTCACCCAAAACCTGAAAACTTCACAACACAAAACTCTGCAGAAAATCTCGTGAGCTCCGTTAGCGAAAGAAAACAAAAGACCACTTCAAGGTACTGTAATGAACTCATTATTTATTTATATTGGTGTTAAACCTACTGTATTCCAACTTATCTATGGTTTATAAACTATTTTACTAGCCATAGATTCATCAAAATAAGCAAACAACACACGAAAAACAGAATCTGTCAAAAACAGAACAGTCTGTAGTAATCTGTAACTAACGCAAACTTCTGGAACTAAAAAAATTCTAAAATAAATTGGTGGACCTGAGGAATTTGTCTAGTAATCATCTGCAAAAAGAATAAACTAAATATTACTCTCAAGTAAAAAGTTTTAGCTAATCTCGTGAGCGCTAAAGTTTCTGTTTTTTTACAGCATGACCATAAAGACTGCACCCAAGTCTTCCCAAAGGTTCTACTTGGCACAAACACTAATTAAAACATAAAACCACATCTAAACATAAGCTAGATGGATTATTTATTACTAAACAGAACCAAAAATCAAGAAACTAAAATAAAATTGGGTTGCCTCCCAACAAGCGCTAACGTTTAACGCCCCTAGCTAGGCATGACGATTTCAATGATGCTCACATAAAAGATAAGAATTGAAACATAAAGAGAGCATCATGAAGAATATGACTAGCACATTTAAGTCTAACCCACTTCCTATGCATAGGGATTTTGTGAGCAAACAACTTATGAGAACAATAATCAACTAGCATAGGAAGGCAAAACAAGCATAACTTCAAAACTTTAAGCACATAGAGAGGAAACTTGATATTATTGCAATTCCTACAAGCATATGTTCCTCCCTCATAATAATTTTCAGTACCATCATGAATGAATTCAACCATATAACTATCACATAAAGCATTCTTTTCATGATCTACAAACATAGAAATTTTATTACTCTCCACATAAGCAAAATTCTTCTCATTCGGAATAGTGGGAGCAAACTCAACAAAATAGCTATCATGTGATTGAAAATTAAGATCATGATGACAAGTTTCATGGTTATCATTATTCTTCATCAAACATTGCATCCCCAAGCTTGTGGCTTTTGCATATCATTAGCATCATGGGTATTCAAAGAATTCATACTAACAACATTGCAATCATGCTCATCATTCACATATTTTATGCCAAGCATTCTATGTAGTTCTTCTGCTAGTACTTGAGCACAATTTTCTTTCCCATCATTTTCACGAAAGACATTAAAAAGATGAAGCATATGAGGCAACCTTAATTCCATTTTTTTGTAGTTTTGTTTTATAGACTAAACTAGTGATAAAACAAGAAACCAGAAGATTCGATTGCAAGATCTAAAGATATACCTTCAAGCACTCACCTCCTAGGCAACGGCGCCAGAAAAGAGCTTAGTTGACGGGGTGTGAGTGACGCTTACCTAGCCTCCCCGGCAACGGTGCCAGAAAAGAGCTTGATGTCTACTACGCAACCTTCTTCTTGTAGATGTTGTTGGGCCTCCAAGTGCAGAGGTTTGTAGGACAGTAGCAAATTTCCCTCAAGTGGATGACCTAAGGTTTATCAATCCGTGGGAGGCGTAGGATGAAGATGGTCTCTCTCAAACAACCCTGCAACCAAATAACAAAGAGTCTCTTGTGTCCCCAACACACCCAATACAATGGTAAATTGTATAGGTGCACTAGTTCGGCGAAGAGATGGTGATACAAGTGCAATATGGATGATAGATATAGGTTTTTGTAATCTGAAAATATAAAAAAAGCAAGGTAACAAGTGGTAAAAGTGAGCGTAAACGGTATAGCAATGCTAGGAAACAAGGCCTAGGGTTCATACTTTCACTAGTGCAAGTTCTCTCAACAATAATAACGTAATTGGATCATATAACTATCCCTCAACATGCAACAAAGAGTCACTCCAAAGTCACTAATAGCGGAGAACAAACGAAGAGATTATGGTAGGGTACGAAACCACCTCAAAGTTATTCTTTCTGTTCAATCTATTCAAGAGTCTGTAGTAAAATAACACGAAGCTATTCTTTCCGTTCGATCTATCATAGAGTTCGTACTAGAATAACACCTTAAGACACAAATCAACCAAAACCCTAATATCACCTAGATACTCCAATGTCACCTCAAGTATCCGTGGGTATGATTATACGATATGCATCACACAATCTCAGATTTATCTATTCAATCCAACACAAAGTACTTCAAAGAGTGCCCCAAAGTTTCTACCGGAGAGTCAAGACGAAAACGTGTGCCAACCCCTATGCATAGATTCCCAAGGTCACGGAACCCGCAAGTTGATCACCAAAACATACATCAAGTGGATCAATAGAATACCCCATTGTCACCACGGGTATCCCACGCAAGACATACATCAAGTGTTCTCAAATCCTTAAAGACTCAATCCGATAAGATAACTTCAAAGGGAAAACTCAATCCTTTACAAGAGAGTAGAGGGGGTGAAACATCATAAGATCCAACTATAATAGCAAAGCTCACGATACATCAAGATCGTATCACCTCAAGAACACGAGAGAGAGAGATCAAACACATAGCTACTGGTACATACCCTCAGCCCCGAGGGTGAACTACTCCCTCCTCGTCATGGAGAGCGCCGGGATGATGTAGATGGCCACCGGTGAGGGTTCCCCCCTCCGGCAGGGTGCCGGAACAGGGCCCCGATTGGTTTTAGGTGGGTATAGGGGCTTGCGGCGGCGGAACTCCCGATCTATTCTGTTCCCCGAAGGTTTTAGGGTATATGGATATATATAGGCGGAAGAAATACGTCAGGGGAGCCACGAGGGCCCCACGAGGGTGGAGGGCGCGCCTGGGGGGGGGGGTAGGCGCGCCCCCTATCTCGTGGCTTCCTGGAAGCTTCCTTGACGTAGGGTCCAAGTCTCCTGGATCATGTTCGTTCCGAAAATCACGTTCCCGATGGTTTCATTCCGTTTGGACTCCGTTTGATATTCTTTTTCTGCGAAACTCTGAAATAGGCAAAAAAATAGCAATTCTGGGCTGGGCCTCCAGTTAATAGGTTAGTCCCAAAAATAATATAAAAGTGAATAATAAAGCCCAATAATGTCCAAAACAGAAGATAATATAGCATGGAGCAATCAAAAATTATAGATACGTTGGAGACGTATCAGCGCCCTCCTGCTCGAAGTCCTGCCTTTTCTTCCCGTGGTCTTCTGAGGCACATCTTCATGATCATCGTCGTCTAGAAGCTCAATGACATTCGGTGGGGCTGCAAAAGACTCGAGCGTAAGAATTCAGTCGACCGGCAGTACAATCGACAAAATAAGGGCAAGATGGTAGAGTCATACCCGCTTTGGAGGTGGCCGCGTTTGCAGTTTCTTCATCATCTTCATCCTTGTAAACGTCCATGGAAGTCCCAGAAGTAGCAGCGCTGAAAGTGTCAAAACTCACTCGGTCAAGTAAGGAAATGGTTCAACAACGAACATAAGAGTTCTTGGGGCAAAAGAGAAAAGGCAGAACACTTACGCAGAAGCAACGGGAACATCCACCTTGATCTTGGGCAAGGTCTTTCGAGACTTTGAGGGGGCGATCTTGGGCTGCTTGGCGGCCTTCTCAGATGGTTTTGGAGACGAAGTCCGAGTGCGCTTTTGCACTTGTGTGCTTGGAGGAGCTGCCTTGCTACGTCCTCCTGCAGGGTCGTGAGTCTGTTTGGATCTGCGTTCTAAGCACGGTGGTGACTCAACTACTTCAGTGTTGTCCGAGTCATCGCTGTCATCTTCGCTGTCGTCGGGAGATTGCCAGTCGCCACTCTCATCAGTGCTCTCTGTTCCCTCCTGGACCCGCTCCCCGTTTGACATCGAATACATCTCAGTAAAAATCTGCAAAGCAAGGAGTTAAACAAACATCAATCAGATTCAGGGATAGATGCAAATCAGAATAAAAATGCACTCGGTGACAAAGGTCAGACCTTGCCCGGCTCATTATCGGCATCGAATGGTGCAACTCTTCTGGACCCCCTGGGGTTGTCCTTGTTTCCAGTGATGCTCCGCAGCCACCCTGCCACCGTCTCCTCAGGGACCTCCTCTAGGTGGACCCGAGCGGTGTCGCTGGCACCCGAATACATCCACATGGGATGATCGTGAGCTTGGAGGGGCTGGATGCGTCGACTGAGAAACACCTCCAACAAATCCATGCCAGTCACACCGTCACGAACCAATTGGCCTACCCGGTCGACTATCGTTAACACCTCTCCTTTCTCTGCTGGAGTCACGACCAACGAAGAGGGTTGGATGACTTGATCCATGGTGAAGGGAGGAAGACCGGTCGACTGACCAGGAGTCGGAACATCACGGCAGTAGAACCAGGTCGACTGCCACCCCCTAACTGACTCGGGAAGGGTCATAGGAGGAAAAGTACTCCTACCCCTAGTCTGAATCCCTAAGTCCCCGCACATTTGGATCATGTGCGTGTTTTCGTTAGTCGGATTTGCTTTCTTTACAGTCTGAGAACGACAGGTGAAGGTGTGTTTGAAGAGACCCAATGTGGTCGACAGCCCAAGAAGTTTTCGCACAGAGAGATATACGCAGGAAGATATGTGATTGTGTTGGGGGAGAAGTGATGGAGTTGGGCACCGAAAAAGTTCAAGAAACCACGAAAAAATGGGTGCAGAGGCAGTGTGAAGCCGCGGTCGACATGAGTTGCGAGGAGGACACACTCACCCTCTTGTGGTTGAGGCTCAGTCTCGCTCCCCAGCAACCTCCAGGATCCATGGGCAATCAAGCCCCCGTCAGCCAGGTATTCCAAGTCCTCCTTCTAAATCGTAGATCGAATCCAGTCCGCCTGGATCCAACCAGGCGGCAGACCGGCTCTCGACGACGATCCCCAACTCGTCTTCTTGCCCTTCGCCGTCGCCGTCTCCTTCTTCGCGTGCTCCAGGGCCGCCGTCTTGTCCTTTCCCATTGCTGCGGATGGCGTACGGGCGGAGCGGCGGAGGCGAGAACATAGGGAGATGCGGTGGAGAAGCAGAGGAAGAAGGAAGAGATGAGGTGCATTGTGCAAATGCATCGGCCTCGACGACCTTATATGGGCCTATTTCTGAGTGACTGACGCGTGGGCCCGAGCAATCCTGTCCAATCTCGCAACAGTCACACGCCCGATACGTGGCGAAAAAGGTGGCACAAGAATCGAGGCGCCCCTATCTATCCACTGCGATTACTGCGGCGCGCTCTGTCCGGCGCGCTTCCCCTGAAATTTTGAATCCTGTGAGATCCGGGAACCGCAGATAACCAATCGCGCTGAAGATTTTGTAACACATCAACACTCAAAGGTTATCAGTATAGTTCACTCGAAACCTCTGAATCGATCAAGGCGACTAAAATGAAGCTGAAGTTTCAGAGTTATTCCCAAACTCAGATAAAATGTCTCCGAAGCATAAGAATCGGGTCGGAATCAACTTCAACTCTCTTTTCCCTCGAACCTCAATCCATTCGGGGGCTAATGATGATGCCATGGACCTAGTGCAGGGTTATAGGCCTGACCTAGATACCCTACCCAAGGTCACTACCCTAGAGTCAAGAACATACAAAGTATAACAAAGGACTCCGACTGAAGCAACCTTGGAGTGCAATCCACTCGACCAATTACCTCACTCGGATATCCCAATTGCATTCGACCAAGAAGAAGTCACTCGACCATACAAGAGACCACTCGGAGTGCAGAAGACCTAAATCCACTCAGGATGTCAACGGTCAGGCGTTCACTCTGTAGTATTAAAGATCATTTATAGCTCTTTATAGCTAGGGTTACCAGTAACGCTCTGTCTTAATGTATATTGAACTCTGTGTAACGTGGGATGGCTGGGGTCCTGGCGCACTCTATATAAGCCACCCCCTCCACTGGCAGAAGGGTTCGCACCCCCTGTAACACACACACACACACCCATATTCCAGTCGACAACCTCAGGGCACCGAGACGTAGGGCTTTTACCTCCTACGAGAGGGGCCTGAACTCGTAAACTCGTGTGTACAACCTCGCCATAGTTAGGGCCTTGCCTCCTCATACGTACCCCCTACTCTTACTGTCAGACTTAGTACCACGACAGAGACCCTAGAGGAGGAGGGGGTGGGGGAGCCCCTAGAGGAGGAGGAGGTGGGGGGAGAGGCACCCGGGTCAAAAAACACCGGGCCGTGTCTGAAATAGGGGGGTCTTCTTCAATGCCCTCCTATACTGAGGTACCTTCTGAGTCCGAGGAGGAGGAGTATGTTCTTGAGGGTGAGGAGGAGGAGGAGGGCGAGGAGGAGGAGTGCGAGAAGGAGGGTGAGGAGGAGGGTGGTGGAGGGGAGGGTGAGGAGGTGGGTGGAGGGGAGGGTGACGCCATGTTGTGGGGTGACTTGCCATCGGGTGCTCCAAAGGGGTGGCTGCATGGTATTGCCGGAGTACCTACACCACCTTCTATCGAGGCACACAAGTGGCTCATTGAACCAGCGGGGACAGAGTAAGTGCCTCTCAATCATATTTTGAACACATGACAACATTTTCTTATTGTACACATGCCAATTCTTTGTTTCTTTTGCAGGAACTGGATCCTGCACGGAAAGGGCCGTAAACCGAACAACCTTATCACTGTCCTGTTGAAGGAGTTTTGGCTAGGCATATTCTGCCCGCGGCCAGATAGGGACGCGGAGCTGCGGGTTTTGGCCACCAGCTGGGCCCACTACGAGGCTTCCAGCCACGCGGAGTACGGGACGGCCGCTAAGGCCGTGATCACCAAATTTTGGGTAAGTTCTCTTCTGAATCACTTGTCTTCAGTTTGGTTCATAGTTTATCATTGAATCACTCAACTCATGCCTTGTTTGCTTCTGGTTTTATGCATGATTGCAACAACTCTATAGAGTTGTGACGAGCACAAGGCCACAGCCGACGTGGTCTTGCTGGCGGCTGCGAAGAAGAAAGCTCGTTAGTTGCAGTACGAGGTGCGCTGGGTTGTCGTCTCGCACTACCACCACACCTACCTTCATCAAAAGATGAGCAAAACTGAAGCGTAGAAGCAACGACTTTTCATTCCAACATATAAGGAGTCAATTTAATTGTTTCGTGCTCACATGTCATGCTTCCATTATTTAGGTTATTCCTCCTTGATGCTATGGAAAGGATGAGGGATGGGCGAGTTTGGTGGATAGGTGGCTCGGCGACGATGCAGAGTTTGCTGCCAAGAGCAGCAAGGCCTGGGCTAACCGTGGAAAAGATGGGACACACGGCCAAGGAAACATGAACCACTGGGGCTTCAAGGCCATGAAGGTATATCTATATGCATGATGCATTTTTGTTCTTGTTTTTACCGTCATGTTCTTATGTATGGCTAACTTCTATTTGACGTTGCAGGAGGACAAGTTGAAGAGGCCGCTCTCATACATGGAGTCGTGGAAGATGGCCCGTGAGCGGAGAGATCGCAAGGCCGGCGAGAGCAAGTACTACGGCAAAACCGAGGAGCACCTGGAGTCTTATAAGGAGCAGTTTGAGAGGTTGCATCCGCCTGGTCCGGATTCTCCTGACGTCGTCCAGTCTCAGATCGATGACACGGCGGTGGTGGCCATCCAGCCAAAGTCCCATGGCGGTACCCATGTTTCGATGGCTTGATCACTCCTTCTGTCTCGTACACACGGCTTCGGGCTACCAACGCGAGCCCGTTAGAGAGTACGGGGTGCTTGCAGCCTCCCTTAGCTCGCTAGCATGCTGTAAGTACTTCCCCCTTATCTTCTTTCTCTCTCACTTTCTCAGTTTATTTTTAGCATTGCCCACTTAGAAACAACCTAAATTTTTTAGGCATATAAGGCCTTTGTCGAGCATAGGAATCTCGAGGTGCGGCAGTACTTGAAACGAGTGAAGGCAAACGATGATTACAACCGTCAGATGATGACGGTTAGTTTTGCCCTCTTAAAACCAAGCTAAATTTTGCACTTTCATTCCTTCTGACCTTCTAGTTTGCTTGGTTAACTAACATCCAGGCTATGTTGGCGTCTTGGACTAACCGCACGGATCCACCACAAATGGGACCCCCACCACCACCTGCTGGAGAACCCCCACATGTGCCCACGTTCGATGAATGGGTGGCACTAGGCAGTCAGACTCCGGTTAGTACATTTGCCTAACTATTGACAAACTAGCTCTTGTTCATTCAACACTATCATATCATATTTACCCTTACAATCTCTTTTCAAACATGTAGGGCACCGGTGGCTCGACTCCTGCTTCGTCGACCCCAGTCACTCCGATCTGGCAAAGTGGTGCTGGTTTTGGCGGTGCTCACGGCGATGGTCCTAGTGTTGGCTGATGATGTGTTCCTTGTGTTGCAATACTTTCCATGTTCCGTACTACTTAATTTTTTTTAGATGACGATGATGATGTTCCATGTCTTGCATTTCTTATGTTCATGAAGTTTCGACGACGATCATGTTGATGATCTTTAGATGATGACCTTGAGTATCTTTAGATGATGATGATGATCTTGAGTATCTTTAGATGATGAACTTGATGATGATCTTGAGTATCAGATGATGATCTGTCTTATATCTGTGTATATATGGATATTGTCATATTTGCTTGATTTAAATGCTCTTAAATTGAATGGAAATAGAGAAAATAGAACAAATAAAAAAAAGAACAGATCTATGCTGACGGCCTTGCCGTCGGCATAGCCATGCCCAGGAGAAACCAAGGGCTGCCGCGTGGCAGTGGTATGCTGATGGCCATGCCGTCGGCATACCACTGCTGCCAGGGTGCGCCCAGCGGCTGCCACATGGCACTGGTATGCCGACGGCCGGGCCGTCGGCATACCAGTGCCACGCGGCAGCCCCTGGTTGGTCAGCGTGTGTGATGGCACCATCTGTTGTCGTCTGGTGATAATCTGCGCCGAAGGTGTTTCTATGTCGATGGCCATACGGACGCTGTCGGCATATATGCCTATGCCGACGGCTTTTCTTTGCCGACAGTCTGACACAAGTACGCCGACGCTATCTACGCCGACGGGTGTATGCCGACGTTGCCCGTCGGCATAGGGGGCTAGTCCGGTAGTGATCAAATCCACAGTTGTAACAATCTAAACCAAAATCCTTATAACTTTTTCTATAGTAGTTTATGTAGTTTGATTTAACATCCTTAGTTTTTTTTGGAACCTCTATTAGGTTCATAGAACACTTTACATATTTTTAGGGGTATAGAACATTTTACATTGTTTTGTATGTAAGACACATCCACCGCCAAAAACGATAATTCCTTTGTGTGCTTTACGATATTTCATTTGCCCATGAATGTGTGCAACCATCTTTTTTCTCACTTATTTCTCCACTATATGATTTATATCCATCGTGGGGTTATTTACTAAGATGGTGCATTTGGAGTGGAGCGCTTGTTTTTGTATAGTTTTTATTTAAAAAGTGGAGGGTATAATGTTACTTGAATTGCCATTAATATTCCTACTTTATTTGTATTTTGACTGTCACTCCTTAATAGCTATTATTTGTACCTTCATTTGTTAATGTGATTTTTTTAGACATTTTCTTCTCGCATCATAGTATTAGTAAAGTTTGCATTATCTCAGTTTTTTAATCCATCTTTCAATAGAAAAAAGTCCATTTTACTACCCTGAAGAAACTTGGTGGTTCAAATTATCCTCTGATGTTTATTTCTGTTCCCTTAACACCCCCCCCCCCCCCTCAACAATCCCAAACCGGTCAAAAATCATCCCTGGCAGGTTGCTGACATGGACATGGTCAATGGCGGTATTTGATCAGTAGGGCCCAAGGCCCACACACCACCAGGCCCATCCTCTTCCTCCTCCCGTTTCCTATGTCGGTGCCGCCAGGAGGAACATGATTGCGCCCATCTGCCAGATCCCGCGGCAACACCCAATCACGCCAGCCCCGGCCACCGTCATCGAAGAGGCCCGCCCCTGCGTCCCGGTTCCCCCGCTCCTTCCCGGATTCTTCCCAGGCGGGCCTGGTTGGCCTATATGCGGGCAACCAAACCTGTCCTAGATCCATATAAACCATGCAAAAAAAGAAATCCTACGTACTATATGCACATCACGCTATACTAAATATGCTTCATCGTCGGAGATGTCAACGCCGCCGGGGCCGGACGCCGGGTAGATGGGCGCATAGGAGGGCTCCGGCTCCTCCTCCTCATCCACATACGCAAGCATCTCGTCGACGTCCGGGGCATGCGCCGCCTCCTGCAGACGACGGTGCTTGGGCTCCGCCACCAATTTCGACTAGAGGGAATCGAGAATTGCTTGTTGCCCCGCCTGCAGATGCACTCCCCCTATCCCCCTCGTCCGGCTCCTGCTCCGCGTCCTCCTCGTCTTCCTCCATCTCTTCCTCCTCCTAGTCCTCCTCCGGATCCACCACATCTGGAGATAGCCCGGCGGTGATCTGGCTTTGCGCCTAGCCCGCATCAGCTCAAGGCACTGCAGGTGGCGCTCCGGCGGTAGATATGGGTAGCTCATTACCCGGCCGCGTGGGGACATGGCTACTACCGGTGGCGGACTGCAAGTGGAAAGTGACTGCGGTGTAGACAGCGGATGGGAGGGGTGGGACGTGGATGGGTACGGTTTTTGTGCCGGCAGTCGGCTTAAGTAGCAGGGCTAGGGCACTATGCGCCATGCGGCCCGCCGGAGCGGCGGCATGCGAAGACGGAGGAGACGAGATTCAGACAACCGGGTTTCAGAGTGTTTCCGTTTGGGACCCGCCGTCAGTCCGGCGTGGCGGACGCGACCGGTCACTTCCGGGCCTTTCCATATCCGTCATATTCGGGCTGGATATGATGGGTGCCGGTCAGTCTGGGCGTTTGAGGCGTCCATCCACGTCGTGTTTTTCTTACAGGTCAATGATCCGACCGGCCACCCGAATGTTTGAGGCGGGTTTAGGTGCCCGGGTGTACATGCTCTAAGCACGGGACGCAACGCAAGAGGAGAGAAGAGGAGGACGGCGAGGGTTAAAAAATCTGGAGTTGCGAGCCCGGCCCAAGTTTGTGGGGATTTTGCCGTTTCCTTCCTTGTCTCGCAGAGAAATGGTCGTCGTAGAAAACGAGCAGGTCCCCCTCCATGCCCAGATTGAAACTTTTTTTCTTTTCGAGTGGATGCCCAGATTGAAACTACTGTAGTATGTCCACCTCCGTGACCGTGCGCCGCCCCTGCCTGCTCACCCTCGCCGCCATCCTCGCCATCCTCCTCAGCTTTCCGCCGGAGACGGCGCAATATGCCTATGGTCCTCTCCTCAACTTTCCACCGCTAACGGCGCAAGTTTCGTATGACCCTCCGTGGTCCGACGAGTTCTGGGCCAACGAGGCCGTCCTCGGCGCGGAGGCCGTCCTCGGCGCGGAGGCCGACGTCGCCGCCAGACGCGCGGAGGCCGGCGGCTACGCGTACGGCTGCGCCAGGCTATGGCTCGCATGGGGCTGCCCTCCCGCTCCCGGCGAGGGCGTCAACGGAACCCTTGTCCATGGGAGGCGGTCCTACGATCGGGAGCTGGATCGCTTCGAGGAGGAGAGGCGGCAATGCCGCGACGACCGCGTCCCTCGGAACCATCCGGAGGAACACCTCTTCCGTCGCACCTACCCGGCGACTACTTTTGATCTTCGCTGTTGTGCCTGTTGCTTTTCATGTGGTCGGTACTACTGAGGGAGACTTCAAACGAGACAAACAACAAATAGACAATTTGCTTTCATATATAGTAGCACTAGATGGAATTTTTTATACGCTTCTAATAAACCATTGTTATTTTCCAGAGTTTTTAAACTTGTAAACCTAATTCTTCTTCTCATCTCTTCTCTTATATCTTATAATAAAGGGAGGTGTGTTTCTCCCTTTTTTTTATCTGTCCAAGCATATTTTTTGGTCTGTCCACCTCTGTATCTCCGATGAATAATTTTTCACTCCGATTTCCCGCATAGTATTTTTGAGCATACTCCTATAGAGAATAATTGTGTTGCCCATTATTTAGACAAACGAGCTAGAAGGTGTGTGCGGTATGGACGGAAGATCCACCCGTAAAGATTGCTGATACTTTTGTAAATGATACTGTGGTGATCACCTTGCAATAAAGAGTGTTTCGATGTAAAAAAATATTCACCGGGATCAAACAGTTTTTCACTCGGATCAACATTTTTTCACACGGATGACAATTGTCACTCGTGTGGTCGTGCCCCAACCTCTCTCCTTCCAATAACGGACTATGGTTTAGAGAAGAGTCCCTATGATGTGCGTCTTTGATTCATGTCCGACAAGAAGATGTTTAGGAGCACAGGCCGGACATTGCCGTCATAAAAAGGAATCGCTCGATCTTCAGGATATCGACGCCGGTGACGAAGACAAGTCGCCCGACCTGGCCATGGTGACGTAATTGAACGAGGACGATGATGACAGCCACCACACGCCCAGTTGGAGCTCGCTGCAGCGCCCGGTCCCCGCAGACGACGATCGCGGCAGCTTGGCCGAGGAACGGCCTATGTCGCCGCCACCACAGCTGGACCCGCTGCTTCTGCTGCGCATCGATGAGGCGGAGCACGTGAGCATGCCGGCGTCAACCCTCTTTTGGTTCAAGCCGCTCAGGTCTTTTCCCACGACCGGTGACGACTCTTGGTGATTTTCTCATCAGTGAACCCAACTTTAACTTCCCAGTCCGAATCCGTCACGCGTCCGACTGGACTGGCTGGTGCTTGTGGCGACTTTGCAGGCCACATATTAATCCAGATCATGATGACCCCAAAAGTAAAGTTTACCGCTTCAATGATATGCACAACTTCCATGTTGAACACTTTTCAATCCGAGGTCATCTAGATAACTTTACATGGCCCTTTTCAGTTTCTGGTCAAACTACCCGACAGAAGTCGGATCTGCGATTTTTCAGTTGGATCTTAGGATCCTTCAGTTGGGCAAAAAATCTTCACTCGGATCAACAATTTTTTACTCAGATCAACAATTTTTCACCTGAATCAGTAGCTTTTCACTCGGATCAACAATTTCACCCGGATCAATAATTTTTTCACTCGGATCAACAATTTTTCACTCAAATCATCAAGATTTCACTTGTATTACAATTTTCACTCGGGACAAGATTCACTCCGATTACCCGACAACAGTTCCACTCGGATTAAGTATCACTCAGATTACCTGACGGAGGTTTCAGTCGAATTTCTTGTCAGTTGTGAGAGGAGATTCCTTTGATTTTCAGGCATATGAAAATAGGATCGGGACGTCAGCCGGGCATTAGAGAGCATGACTCATCAGATGTGGTTCTCAATAATGTCCAAAGCCTGATATTGCAAGCATGAGCATGAATAAAAGTAGTGACAGGAAAAGTTAGTAGTGATGAGTTTTCAACATGAGTTAGACTTGAATGATTCTCTCTTCTCTTGTAAACACTTGAGTGACGGCTTGAGAAGAAAAGGAATAATTGAAACACTTCTGAAACTTAAAGTGGCCTGCATGCGTTTTACTCCTGTTTTCTCTATATAAAAATGAGACACATTACGTCCCATATTTCCTTTCTAGGTAAATGTACCTTATACCTTTGCTAAATTTTCAGATTCAGCTAGCTATCAGATGCATGACCTTACTTGTAGAAAATTATATGTTAACCATCTGATGGTTGTACCCTGCCATATAATAACAAAAACCAGATCCTCTTGATCACTGGATGGTGTTATAACCAAATATTGGGTACCTAGGATGCAACTACTATATTTATGCTAAAACCCGAACCTGAATTCACATGATTAATTTACTTCAGTCTCCAGGTCTACTAGAAAAGAGAGAGAAAGAGCAGAGAGGGAGAGACAGGTTCCAATGCCTACTGTTTTGATCTTGTGGAGAAAAAGAAACAGAGATAGTTGTGGACGAGAGAGAGAGAGAGAGAGAGAGAGAGAGAGAGAGAGAGAGAGAGAGAGAGAGAGAGAGAGAGAGAGAGAGAGCAAAGAGAGAGGTGTCGATTGCTGCACAATAGATACTTTATAATTGCTCCCTCTTTGATTGAGCTCCATGTTGATTGCACCTATGCAGAATCTCGAATATTGTTAGAATATTGTGTGATGTTTAACTTTTATTTTTCTTGTCATTTGTTGAATCCAGTTTTTTTTGGAGCCATCACCTACTTCACCAATCATCTCAACATTATCTACAATTTTTGAATGTTTTGAATTGGTTGTTTCAGACTTAGATAATCAGATAAATACAGACCCATTGTTATCACCTCCGTCCACAATCATCTCGGCATTATCTCTGAATTCTAAATTGCTCCTAAATGAAGGATATATTTCATTAGATGATGATGCACAAATAGAGAATTCTGAATTTTCCAGAATGAAGGAAATATTTCATTAGATGATGACAACCCAACAGATGAACATAAACAGATAAAAGTTGATGAAACATGTTATGACTATCTCCCACAAGGTAGTTGTTTGATATATATAATATGTACTTTTGTGTCTATCATATTGAATAATATTATTTGTGTATGTGCACGGTTAATCTACATTAACACAATGATTTATTCAATAGTTCTTAAATTGTTTTACTTCTTGCAAATTATGCATTGACCGACTGTGATCTATGTGCTCATATAGCAATAGAAACATTTTCTGAAAAATAAATCGTGAAGATAGATGAAATATTTGTGAAACAACATCAACTCATGTGCCTATTAGATGAACAAGAGTGGCTAAACAATGATGTAAGTACCCTTACTTTCAAGGAAAGGGTCCCAGATTATTGATATCCATTGGTAATGACATTTTTAAAATCACTCTAGGTAATCAACGCAAATATATGTTGTCTCAAGTACCAAGTACATGTCCAGAATGATAGTAAAGTATATTTTGAGAATCATTTTGTTATTGTACTATTGAAACAGGATGGCAAGCTTGGAATACAGGAAGATGGTTCTTTTATGACGGAGATTGTCAAAAACTATGAGAAGCATTACATGGTAACATTCATATCCATTATTTCTACTTCCGCCTTCATATATTTTCATCAGTATTTTTACGAATTATCTTGATTATAGATGCAACTTCCAACAAATATGAACATTACACAGTGGTATTTAGCTGTTGTGAATGCAAAAAAGTGTGAAATTCAAGTACTCGATTCATTGTGATGCCAGTTCAACCAAGATGGTCTCACTACTACGGTAAGTTACTACATCATTTGTACGTGAATTTAATAATTAGAAATTTCGCTTATGTGTATTAATTTTTATGACTAATTAATTTTCAGCTACAAGGACTACAATATCATTTGGACATTCTTAAAAGTCAAAACTTGATCAGCCATAATTGGAAAGACTTCGATGTTAGTAAATGGAAGATTACAGAACAATTACAAAAGCCAATTCAAAAAGACAGGTGCAAGTAATATTGTGATCCATCTAGAGTACTCAATTTTTTTAATTACAGAGTTCATCTTGTGGTCTGTTTATATTATGCTTAGATTCATGGAATTTTGGACTAAATATGCACTATCCTATCCGATTACACAAGTATATGTCTCTTTTGTTTGACAAAAATATATACTTGATGATATTTTAAATGTATACATATACTAATAATTGATCTTGGTGCATAAGAAATAATTACTTCTTTTAGGTATAAGTTAGCCAGCATATTATTATGTTAAAAACAAATACTGCTACAGTGAATACAATGGTTGAATAAAGTCATGATGACACTGATGGGGATTCTAATGATGTTGAAATGCTGAAAAGTCTAGATGACAAAAAAATCAATAGAATTAGTCTCATTATCTGTCAAAACTTAATAACAATTACAAATATATGTTCTTTCGAACATGAGTTTACATGAGTTGGTAGCTGGAATTTGTAGCTACATCAAATCAATCAATTCATGAAGATTTTAGAGTAATTCATTTCAAACTAGTAGTGCAATTTACAACACACATTTTTCTTATTATTATCTTATTTTCTTTAATGTTAAATGATTACCCATAAAGCTTGGGTACAGAGCTACAACCCGTATATATAATTAGGTTGACTCTCAAAAATATACAAGCAATTCTAAAGGATGATTCACAGAAGGATCCTGATTGTTTGAATATGGTTGTGCGCGGATTTATGTTTGACGACATCCAAATGGAAAAAAGAGATGACTGTTATCAAAACATTATGTAGACATGCAATTTTTGGTATGTTCTTACATTCATTATATATATATATATATATATATATATATATATATATATATATATATATATATATATATATATATATATTCTTTATAAACTAATTCTTTTCGACAACTCTCTAACTGATTGTTTTATATGATAGATGATTACTGATTTTGGACGGTACCCAAACGTCCAAAAAAAGTTAGATGTGGCACAACTTGTTTATTATAATTGTAGTTGGTATGGTAAGAAATGTAATGTTTCAACATGCAAATCAGTAAGAGGACATATCTATTACTTTGCGAACAATATTTTTTAATATGTAACGTTGAATGTATCTCACACTTTATACCCGCTTATGCTCGTGGGTCGCCTGTAGTCGGGTGTTCGCTTCATTTTCCTGCTATGGCTAGTCAAAAATGATTTTTGGACCCAAAGAGAATTCAAATAAATATTTTTATACTAAAATTTCATACTTTTATCCAAATTTATTTTACTATATTACAACCTTAATGAATATCATTATTATTACTTTTAAAAGGTACTGATGGGTATTAATGATACTATTATGTGTTATATAGTTTTAGTGTATATCATTGAAGATTTTCATTTGAATTATATATTGTAATAATAGTTCTTTTTGCAATGATTTTTGATTATTACATAAAGTATAGTCCATACATATATATTTTGTGTATGTGTATATATGTTCTTGTATCTTTTAATATATCTTTAATATCATGACAGAGATCTTTAAGTGTACTATCTAATTTTTTTCTTAATAGTGGCTTGTTGCATATAATTAAGAAATATATTTATAGAAATTACTAGCATAGAAATGAAGGAAGTGTAAATACCCCCCTAAACTATCAAATTTCAAGCACATCACCCCTCCCTCCAACTGCAAAACATAGATCTTAATAACTAACCAAAACATGACATATCAACCCCCTGAGGACGTTTTCAGCAACTTCGGACACCGATTTTGCCTACCTGGCGGATGTTTTACCAAGTAGGATTGTCTGAGGTGCCTCCTTCACACGGGAATTAGTTGAGAAGGTTCTCGCTGCGCACGGGAAGAATAACTCCCCACCCCAATTTAGGGTTCATCCCCATACCTCATTCCCTCCTCTTCTCTCCCCTGCTCATCCTCCTCTACCATGGCCAACTCTAGCACTGGTGTGCTTCACCCTCCTTACGACATCGTCGTAGTTTAGGCCCACTGATACCCTACAGCAATCTCACATATGACTACAAGCCGCCGATTGATTATATTTGTAGATTGAAGACGCCGAGATGGATTTCATGGAGTTTTGACAATCCTGGAAGAATATATGACACGTGCAGGTTTTGGCAGGTATTTTTTCAAGAACTAATATGATTTATTTTGATTGGCACAATTTCATTTTATAATTTTGGATCTTTTGTGAAATTTCACAAGATTGGGGGAACTAGTGGTTGTGAGTTCTTGTCCCGGGTGGATGATCTGACGTCACCATTTGTGAAGCGCCTAGTTGTGGACTGGCGCAATGCTATATGATACTCCCTCTGTTCCTTTATATAAGGTGTATTATTTTTAGCACGGTGACCAAGGCACATAATTATAGACATGTTAGTACGAAATTACCCTTGGCAAATTTGTTGTTTAGTGGCAAGTAAATCAATTAGTCCAGAAAAGTAAGAGATACATGCAATCGACAGAAAGATACTTTCTTTCTTTTGCTACAAGGAGAGATACATAAAATCAGGTTAGAGATAAATTCCCTTTTTCTGGAGGGCTGACAAAGGAATTATGAGAAATTAGAAGAAATGCACCTTACATTTTGGAATTTTATCAAAAAACAAATACACCTTATAAAAAACGGAGGGAGTAGAAGAGAGAGGAGAACATGAGGCTGGTGGAAAATCTAGAGAAGAGAGATGTGCGAAGACAGAGAATAGAACTAAATGACAGTGTTGAAATTCAAGCAACTAAATTCAAGACACTAAAGATGGAAATGTAGTCAGATGCATGGGTGCTCAGAAAGCTTTTGTGTGTTTTTATTCTATTGCATTTGCCATGTATCTAGTCAGGGCTATGTGAGGAAAGTGAGATGCACATGTGCTAAAGATCTACTCCCTCCGTCCCATAATGTAAGACGTTTTTTGCCACTACACTAGTATCAAAAAACATCTTACATTATGGGACGGAGGGAGTAGTTTTCATTGTGTTGCATTCGAAACGTATCGATGTAGTAGTGATACGTTGGTCTGCTTTGCAGCACTTTATCTGGACAATGAAGAATTAAGTATTTCTTTTTCAATTTAAGAAGCACTTATGACTGTATTTTTTGTGAATAATGAGTAATACTATATTTAGTTTGACCATAGCAGTTTGTCTAAATTTTGTGCGAAAGTACATATTTGATACTTGGAGAGGGAAAAAAATACATGCCTCCCGCAAGAAGGACAATTGTTCTTCTAGAAAAAAAACTTGAGAGCAAATTTGCTTCGGTGAGAAAAATTATTGCACAGATTGACCATAACAGTTTGTCTGAAATGTGTGTAAAAGTACAGGTTTGCTTCTTAGGAAAAATTATGTGCATATATTTTCAGCCTTTTAATGGGTTGTGGTGCTTCTAATTTC
The DNA here is from genome assembly GCF_018294505.1 of Triticum aestivum. Taxonomy (NCBI): domain Eukaryota; kingdom Viridiplantae; phylum Streptophyta; class Magnoliopsida; order Poales; family Poaceae; genus Triticum; species Triticum aestivum. The sequence goes on from NC_057814.1 coordinate 621,586,421, forward strand.
ATTTATGGTTCATGGTGTATATTGCCCATTTATTCCACATTTTTCTTATACATCAGAAACATATCCTATATATATACCTAAGAGAGTCATCCTCACTAAGTTATTTATCTCAACATGTAAGCATGCTACCTCACCATACAATTATTAACGGATAAGGCCCACCTCAACATGCAATCGTGCATGAGAAAAGACTCACCACAACATTGACCATGCATGAGAAAATATTTTCCAATTAATTATTCTAATTATATTGAATAAATAATATTACAACTATAAATAATCAAATAAATTAAGTCATATGCATTTTTAATATTCATTCTCAAGCTATAAACCCATTTTTTTCATCAACCAATTCCCGCAGCAACGCGCGGGGTATCCTCTTGTTTTACATAGATGCTTAATATTTTGCAAATACATAATTAACATTTTTAAACTTATTTCTTCGTGTCTACTTTTTTCCATACACATTGTACATTTTAGGTATATATCTAATACATTTTTCTAATACATTTTTAACCTTTTTTAATGCATGGTCAATATTTTCTCTATACATATCTAACAATTTTTTTCAAATGCTTCATTAACATTTTTCAAGTACAAGATTAACATTTTTAATACATGATCAACATTTTCTCTATGCACATTTAACATTTCCCAAATGCTTGGTTAACATTTTTCAGATACAAGATTTACATTTTTTTAATATATGGTCAATATTTTTTCTATACACATTTAGCATTTTTCAAGTACTTGATTAAAAAATTAAAATAATTGTTTAACATTTTTTTCAAATGCTTGGTTAACATTTTTATACAGATCACCTGTTTTCGAATCCATTGTATATTTTTTTTGTATACATGATTTTTTTTTTACCTATACACATTTAACATTTTCCAAATTTTTGGTCAATTTTTTCAATGTTTTATGTAAAGTGTTTTTTAATATATATATATATATATATATATATATATATATATATATATAATATTTTTAAGTATAACAAAATAAAATAAAGAAAGCAAAGAGTAAAGCAGAAGACGTGGAAAAACGAGGCTGTGGCATCCACGCGCCTGGGCCGGCTCATGTCGCTCTCACCTTCAGCTAGGCTTCCCTGGAATCCCCTCCACAATTAAAAAAAAGAAACTAATCGTACAATGGAAGCCTCATTGTTTTATACATGATCAACTTTGTTTCACACACATTGTATTTTTTATACATTTTTCGTGTACATAAAAAATATTTTCTCTATACACATTTAATATTTCTTAAATGTTTGGTCAATATTTTTTAAAATATTTTATGTAAAATGTTTATTTCATATATTAATTTAGAATATTTGGCATTATAAACAAAATAAAATAAAGAAAGCGAAAACAAGAAACAAAAAACATGAAAAAAAACAAGGCTTCGGCCACCAAACATGGGCATAATGAAGCCGGACGAGGCTCAGATTAGTTTTCACGTTATATGTAATAATATAGATTTGATGATTTGAAAAAAAATATCCAGTTATGGAATTGATTTTTTGTATACTGTCTTCTCACTACCCGCAGACGCAATTGGGGACCGGAATTTAGTATTCCGATTGTAGATTCTATCTCCTCTCGAGAAACGAAGCTGTGATCCTGGAGAGGTCGAGAGTTGGAGTCTCTCTCGCCCAACTATAAACGAAACAGTGTAGTGATGAAAAGCTCCGTGACAACTTCTTGGGTCGTGAATTACAAAAAAAGAAAGAAAAAAAACTCTTGGTTTCTTTTTTAGAACACAGTATAGACGCGGGCATTAATATATGCGTGCATACACTCATCTTTATGAACACATACGCTGACTCTATCTCTATGAGCACCTTCGAGAGATTGAGCCGACATATCATCTTGAGATTGACAAAGTCAGCGCAAGCCTCTCGTAGTCGACGAGAACGTCTCCTCCCAATGAATACACATCGCCAAAAATTATGAAATAAATCAGGAATAATGCCAGCACTAGGATTTGAACCCTAATGAGGTGGGAATACCACTGTCCTCCTAACAATCCAACCATAGGTTGGTTACAAAACCTTCTGGGTCATCATGATGGGGAACGTAGCATGCAATTTCAAAAAATTTCCTACGATCACGCAAGATCTATGTAGGAGATGCATAGCAACGAGTGGGGGAGAGTGTGACACATACCCTCGTAGACCGAAAGCAGAAGCGTTATGTTAACGCGGTTGATGTAGTCGAACGTCTTCACGATCCAACCGATCCAAGTACCGAACATACGGCACCTCCGTGTTCTGAACACGTTCAGCTCGAAGACGTCCCTCGAACTCTTGATCCAGTAGAGGGTCGAGGGAGAGTTCAGTCAGCACGACGGCGTGGTGACGGTGATGGTGATGTGATCCGCGCAGGGCTTCGCCTAAGCACTACGACGCTATGACCGGAGGAGTAAACTATGGAGGGGGGCATCGTACACGGCTAAGAGAAATCTTGATGTGTCTTTGGGATGCCCCTCGCCCCCGTATATAAAGGAGGGGGAGGAGGTGGCCGGCCAGGGGTGGCGCGCCATGAGGGGGGAGTCCTACTAGGACTCCATTCCTAGTAGGATTCGGCCCCCCTTTCCTTCCAACGAAGAGGGGGAAAGGGGAAAGGAGGGAGAGGGAGAAGGAAAGAGGGGGGCCGCGCCCCCTCCCCTTGTCCAATTCGGATTGGGCAAGGGGGGGCGCCTCCTTCTGTAGACTGCCTCCTCTCCTTCACTATGGCCCATTAGGCCCATTAACTTTCCCGCGGGGGGGGGGTGGTGGGTGGTTTCCGATAGCCTCCCGGTACTCCGAAAAATCTCCGAACCTTATCGGAACCATTCCGGTGTCCGTATAACCTTTCAATATATCAATTTTTATCTCTCGACCATTTCGAGACTCCTCGTCATGTACGTGATCTCATCCGGGACTCCGAACAAACTTCGGTCACCAAAACACATAACTCATAATACAAATCGTCGTCGAACGTTAAGCATGGGACCCTACGGGTTCGAGAACTATGTAGACATGACCGAGACACATCTCCGGTCAATAACCAATACCGGAACCTGGATGCTCATATTGGTTCCTACATATTCTACGAAGATCTTTATCGGTCAAACCGCGTAACAACATACGTCATTCCCTTTGTCATCGGTATGTTACTTGCCTGAGATTCGATCGTCGGTGTCCTCATACCTAGTTCAATCTCGTTACCGGCAAGTCTCTTTACTCGTTTTGTAATGCATTATCCCGCAACTAACACATTAGTTACATTGCTTGCAAGGCTTATAGTGATGTGCATTACCGAGAGGGCCCAGAGATACGTCTCCGATACTCGAAGTGACAAATCCTAATCTCGATCTATGCCAACTCAACAAACAACTTCAAAGACATCTATAGAGCATCTTTCTAATCACCCAGTTACGTTGTGATGTTTGATAGCACACAAGGTGTTCCTCCGGTATTCGGGAGTTGCATAATCTCATAGTTAGAGGAATATGTATAAGTCATGAAGAAAGCAATAGCAATAAAACTAAATGATCATTATGCTAAGCTAACGGATGGGTCTTGTCCATCACATCATTCTCTAGATGTGATCCCGTTCATCAAATGACAACACATGTCTATGGTTAGGAAACTTAACCATCTTTGATTAACGAGCTAGTCAAGTAGAGGCATATTAGGGACACTCTGTTTGTCTATGTATTCACACATGTACTAAGTTTCCGGTTAATACAATTCTAGCATGAATACTAAACATTTATCATGATATAAGGAAATATAAATAACAACTTTATTATTGCCTCTAGGGCATATTTCCTTCACATCACGTTTCCACCCGACTGAATCTCTTCAGGCATGAATTAGGCAAGTCTGAACCTGGTTTCTTTTTTTTCTTGGATAGAAGAAGCCTGACTGGAAGCAACGTTGTCCTTCGGCTCGATATTTATTTACACATGCAACTTTTTTTAGCACAGTACACGCATACACACTCATCCCTATGAGGGCACACACACACATCTACCTATATGAGCACCTCCCAGAGATTAAGTCGATACATCATCTTGAGGTTGACGAAGTTACCACAGATTTCTTCGTAGTCGATAGGAACGTCTCCTCGCACTAAACACATATCGCTTAAAGAACTGAAATATATCCAGAAAAATACGACCACTAGTGTCAAGTATATGACTTGTACCTTCATGGGTTGAGAATATCACTATTCTCCAAACCATCCAACTACTGATTGGTACGCCACGTGCAAATTTTCTGAGCAACTAGAAATGAGATAGTTTTTCTTGGTTTAAACAATCAACTTCCACAATGGTAAATTCGTGTTCATCCAGCATTAAGAATGTCACATGTACAAAAATCATGTATTAGTAAACTTTAAATAATTTTATAACGTATTTAAAAATATTCATATCTCTGAAATCGAATGTCCACCGTGTCTAAATATTCATGTGTACGTAAAAACTATTTTGATGTGTTAAAAGATGTTTGCACAATTTTGAATTTATTTTAAAAAATCGTGCATATGAGATTAAAAATTCACCGCATGTTTAAAAACTTTCATATAAAAAATGTTTTGTTCATGTGTTACCTTTTTTGGTAATTTTGGATGAATCAAAAGGAAAATAATACAAAAACAAAGTATAAAAGTGAAGGGAGGAAATAAATTAAATAAATAAATAAAGGAAAAAATATTCTAAAAGCCGAAATAAACCAAAAAGACAGAAAAGAAACTGGCAGTAAGTGCAGCACAGGATTTACCGAGGAGGGAAATGTTTAGTATTTGGGCCTAGAAGTGGGCCTCCTTTCTTAGTTGGGCTCTACTTTTGTTCAAAGTTTGTATCTGTTCTTCTCCATGTTTTTCTTCTTTATTCCTTCTATATGCCTGAAGCAGAAGCTGAAACAGGCTCTTTTAGTTTATGGGATGGTGATTCTCCCACTTTTATTTACAATTTTTTTTGAATGATGTAACGTTTCCCAGTGCAGTAATGTGCGCCAAATAGTTTTCCTGTCAAAAAAAGTAGCTCAAACTGGCTCAACTTTTTTTTTTTGCTCAAACTGGCTCAACTTTATAGTTGTATACTCCCTCCTTCTCATAATGTAAGACGTTTTTGGACACTACACTAGTGTCAAGAAACATCTTACATTATGAGACGGATGGAGTATATTTTTGGAAGGAAAACTGCTCTAGGTATCTGGCAAAAGCTACTCGTTGTGCAAATCGAATGTTATGGTGCAAAAACAGCTGAATGTTAACCTGCAAATCGGTTTCCGATTCTGAACTATTTCATTCATGCATGCATTGAGCTGAGACAACGTATGGAGAAACAATAGCCAAAAGTGCACTTGAAAACTTGTTGCGGCTGCGTCACTTCACTTGAAAATATCTCACATATATCGATCTCAATTTAGGGTTGGCCGACACCCGGAAGCATCTGCGAGTTCCCAGGATCATTGGACATGAGAAGGTGCATGCATATGAGCACAATAGTTTAATTATTACATGCGTCGATCATGCATGCCCTACCCACCAAATCAACTCCGGGTCCAGGGTCCTCTCATTCGACCTACCCAATTGACACTACATAATAGTGTGCTTCCTTCAGATGCACCCAATTGATTAAGTCGACCATGCATGCATGCAATAGTATGAGATCACTTATTGCACGTGAGCAACCACCTTTTCTTTTTCTTCGTCATCACCATCGATCAAGGTAGCTAAAGGTAGATCACATGTGATTCTGATCATACGTTCCCCAATTCATACACCACTCGCTTTCAATTTCATTTCACGGTTAGGATGGATGGCGGCCGGGTAGGTCGATCAATCAACTCATAATAGTTCAGATCGAATCGAAGAAGCATTTATCCGTTTTTGTTCATCGTGAAGATCACACTACCTACGGTGTGTGATGGAGATGCCGATCACATGCGGTCGTAGATATTTTAGCTAGGTTGGACGATTAATTTTCCTGTCCAAGATCGAAAATATCAAGATGGATGGACACGCATGCTTAGAGAGGGCCACACTTGTTAACCATGTATATATGTTAGCTTGGGCGATTGATTCCTCTGTCCAAGATGGATGGGCAGCCATGCTTAGAGGGCCACACTGGGTAACTACCGTGTGGTCATATAATGCACCCTCCTACTAATAAAAGGTTGAATGAGATGCCGACTGGAAAATAAAATGGTCTATCAGAAAGCAATATTACAATATGTGATCTCTTATGGGACCATGTGTAAGTATACCTAGATTTAAAGCGACAATTGACCGGTCTATTTCTATCAAGTACTGGTGATAGAATAGGCACGTGCTCGAATTATACAAAGCCCATGGGTTCATTCGGAAACTATGATAAGGCACTCATGTAATAGTTACATCCTTCTTTTACCAAGTAGTACGACAAATGATGATCCACAAATGATAAGAATTACTTTTTGACAAAGTATATACATGATTAAGATGTAAATCAAGTAATTGTTCATATTTTAGCTTAACAATGAATTTAATGTCCAAGAAAAATCATCGGAATGGTCACTTATCCTACGAGAATGGTCACTTAAGCCCTGTTCCAGATACAGGTGCGCCATTAATGTCCTCATTACTAATGGCGCACCTGGTGTGTGGTGCGCCATTACTAGTTTTGAAAAAAACAATTGTTAGCAGTGGCACACCAGGGGATAGCAGTGGCGCACTATCCCCTGGTGTGCCACTGCTAACAATTGTTTTTTTCAAAACTAGTAATGGCGCACCACACACCAGGTGCGCCATTAGTAACCCTTGTTACTAATGGCGCATTCTTAGGTGGTGCGCCATTGGTAACCTGGGAGCAGCTAGATATTTTGGACAGCCAGCTACCACACTCACTTTCCCCACTTCATTCTCTCCACCTCTACCAAGCTTGGTCTCGGCCGCCTCCTCCTCCTCACCTCATCTGCATCATAGATTCACCCAAATTAAGTGGTTAAATTTCCTTTTTTTGATAGGTAAGTAAGGGGAAAGCTTTCTTTATGTTCTAGATCTACTTTTTTCTCCCTCCAACAACGTACACACTTTTTATGGCCTAGATCTACGTATGTTTGTGGTGTTGCATATGTTTGTGTTTGCAGGTACCGGTATTTGAAATGCGATAGTTGCCAATATTTTGCCGGAATGTTGATTCATTTCCGTTTCGCGCGAGAATTTGGCACTATGCATTCTTTTTGGTCCTATTTTTAGGCAAAGTCATGCCAAAAATTTTTTTGGTTCTAAAATATCGTTTTGCTCTACCCCGCAGGCGACCATGGTCCGCACGATGACCGAAGGCATCGTGAATAGGTTTTTGAGCTCCGCGAAGGCCGAGATGCTTCAAAAGAACGAGACGGAGATAAGATGTACGTGTCGAAGATGCAAGCTGAAGAGCCCTATGGACCCGGATTCCATACAGGTGCGGGACCACCTGCTCTTGCGTGGTTTCATGGATGGCTATCGGTGGCAAGGTGATGAAGATGACTATGAAGTCGTCCATGGGGGCCGGGCAAGAAATGAGGAAGGGCAGCAAGACAACCGCGGCGAGGGCGGGCGAGAAGACGAAGAATCTCCAGGACATGATCACGAAGTAGATGCAGTACACAGTCATTATGTAGAAGGTGCCGGACATGATGATGAGGAAGGTCAAGACGAAGGGCATGATCATGAAGGTGAAGATGCCGGAGCAGACGACGATGGACCATCGATGGGCTGGGTGCAGGACCCTCATATTCAAGAGCTGCTTCTCAAGCAAACGGATAACGCAAGAGCTGCCGCTTGAGAGAAAGCCAAGCTGGATCAACTGGAGATAGACGCAGTTACTCCATTGTATGAAGGATGCAGGCCCGAGGATACCCGCCTGAAAGTAACGCTCATGGCTCTGGAGATGAAGGTAAAACACAAAATGACCGACGCATGCTTCGACGAGAACATGTCATTCTGGCATGAATGTCTTCCCAAGGGGAACAAGTGCCTGACCAGTTTCGAGGAGGCGAAGAAAATCGTGTGTCCTCTGGATTTACCGCACGTGAAATACCATGTGTGCATGAACAATTGCATCATTTATCGGGACGAGTACGCGGAGTCTACCATATGTCCGGTGTGCGGCGTCACTCGATACAAGAAGAAGAAGAAAGCTCCTCGAAAAGTGGTGTGGTACTTTCCGATCACTCCTCGTCTGCAGCGGTATTTCGCGGACCCTAAGCTAGCAATGCTCCTGCGTTGGCACGCGGATAGGGAGGAGAAGAAGCGAGAAGATGATGGAAATGATCCGGAGATAAATAAAAAAGACAAGATGCCGAGTCACCCTAAGGATGCGAGCTAGTGGCAAGCGTTGAACTTCGAACACCCAGAATTTGGGGACGATCCAAGGAACATCGTGCTGGGCACGAGCATCGATGGAGTCAATCCGTTTGGCAGCTAGAGAAGCACACATAGCACCTGGCCTGTGTTTGTGTGGATGTACAACCTTCCCCCCTGGTTGTGCATGAAGAGGATGTACATTCACATGAGTATGCTAATTGAAGGGCCGAAACAACCAGGGAACGACATCAATCTGTATCTGGGGCTGCTGAAAGAGGAGCTAGACACGCTGTGGAAAACGCCAGCCAATACGTGGGACGCCGCAGAGAAATAATATTTCCCTATGAGAGCCGCACTGCTCACGACGGTGCACGACTATCTCGGTTACGGATATGTCGCGGGGCAGGTGGTCCACGGATTTTCTAGATGCGTCAGGTGCATGGATGACACAACGTATCGCCAGCTAGATAGAGATCTTGGGTCTTCAAAAACCGTGTTCATGGGACATCGAAGGTGGCTTCGCGACGATGACTCATGGAGAAAACACAAGGATCTATTCAATGGTGAAACCGAACCCCATAGACGCCCGCGTACGAGGAGTGGCGAGGAAATAGACGAGCTGTTGAAAAATTGGAAAGATTGCCCACTGCCGGGAAAGAAGCGAAAGGCGCCATAGCCGCTGCTGAAGGTATGGAAAACGAGGTCTGTTTTCTGGGACTTGCCGTACTGGAAGATCCTCCGTGTGCCTCACAGCCTTGATGTCATGCATATCATGAAGAACGTGTGCGAGAGTCTGCTTGGTACCCTGCTCAACATGCCAGAGAGGACCAAAGATGGGCCGAAAGCAAGGGCAGACTTGAAATCAATGGGCATAAGGGAGGAGCTTCACGCTAATGATGATGATGATGATGATGATGAGGCGAAGGACACGGAAAGTCGTCGCAAAGGAAAAAAGGCCAAGAAGATCGGAAATGACTACCCTCCCGCGTGCTTCACTCTAAGTCAGGAGGAGATCGAGCAGTTTTTCACCTGCCTCGTAGGAGTAAAACATCCTTACGGTTACACGAGGAAGATAAGCAGATACCTAGACTCAGCGAAGCAGAAGTTCAGCGGGATGAAGTCTCACGACTGTCACGTGCTGATGACGCAGATACTTCCAGTTGCAATCCGTGGGATCATGGACGCGCACGTCCGTGAAACGCTATTTGGCCTATGCAACTTTTTCGACGTCATCTCTTGGAAGTCGGTTGGCGTGAGGCAACTCAGAAGGCTACAGGAAGAGATCGTGCAAGAAGCCCCAAGAAGCATCAAACATTTCCAATGAGATCCATGGAGCTATTCTGAGATAGCAAGCACTAGCTCCCAGTGCGACTTCATAAAAAGCAATCAAACATAAGATCGAAGAAAATCAAACGCACGTGGTGGTCATTATAGCGGTTCCTTCAGATCCTAGAAAACGTCCGAAAAAACCGGCTACGGAGCTACCGAGCAAAGGCAAAAAGTGGTGATACTATGCGAGCTTGAGATGTACTTCCCGCCCGCATTCTTCGACGTTATGGTGCATCTGCTGGTCCATATCATGGAGGATATCATCCAACTCGGGCCGACGTTCCTGCACAGCATGATGCCGTTCGAAAGGATGAATGGTGTCATCAAAGGATACGTTCGCAACATGTCACGTCCAGAGGGAAGCATAGACAGGGGCTTTCTGACCGAAGAGTGCATCTCCTACTGCACGAATTATCTAGGCATCAAGAACCCCGTTGGTCTGCCCGTCAACAGACACCTCGGCAGGCTCGCTGGATGGGGTCACCGCGATGGTCGCCGTGAAATGCATGTCGACTTCGAGGGTCGACTCGCCGACTTTGAAAGAGCAAACCTAGTCGTGCTACAACACATAGACGTGGTCGATCCTTGGGTGGTAGAGCACAAAACCTTTATTGAGAAGACGTACAATGACCGAGGCCAACAGAGGACGGACGGAGATATAATCAAAGAGCACAACTCATGTTTCACGCGTTGGTTCAAGGAGAAGCTTCTGTCGTACCCTTTACATGAGGATTCTTCGACGGAAGAAGAAGTCATATTCGCCTTGTCACAGGGCGCCGAGCACAACCTGATGACCTATGAGGCGTACGATATCAACGGCTACACATTCTACACCGAGGACAAGGACATGAAGAGCGATGGTTATCAGAACTCCGGGGTAACGATGGAATCCTACACCGGTAACGACAAGGACAAATACTATGGAAGGATAGAGGAGATGTGGGAGCTGAGCTACGCTGGAGAGAAGGTCCCGATGTTCCGTGTCAGATGGGCCAAGAGCGTCCTAAAAGAAGACCAGTATTTCACCACCATGGTTATACCCGAAGCCAAATCCAAGACCGCGGGCGCAAACGTCACCGCGAAAAATGAGCCATGGGTACTGTCTTCCCAAGTGGACCAATACTTCTTCATTACCGACCCGTCAAAGCCCAGTCGTGTTGTCGTGAGGAGAGGCAAAAGGAAGATCATCGGAATGGATGGAGTCGCCAATGAGCAAGACTTCGATAAGTACGGCGACCCGAAGATGGAACATGACGACGACGATGAAGTGCCATACACCACAAGAAGAAGCAGGACCACCCTACCTAAAGGACGTCCGATCAAGAGAAGAACTCCATTTGCATAAAAGAAGGGCAAGAAGATTGTGAAAAGATAGCTAGCTAATGTCGATTGTATTTAAATTGTAGTCTTCATTTCTCGATTGTATTTCGACATATGGAAATGATATTTCTTTTGTTCTAGTCCTCATGAATATTTATTTATGTTTATTCTGGTATACCAATTTTATTTATGTTTATTCTGGTATTGAATTTCTAACTCACAAAAAGTATTGAATTTGTTAATATTTTTTGAACTCTTAAATATTTTTAAATTTCATGGGCACGTTTTGAATTCATGAATATTTTTTCAAATTTGATGATATTTGTTCATATTCATAAATGTTTTACCAATTCACAAATGAATGCAATTAAAAATCCAAAAAAAACAAATTTGATGATATTTTCAAATAACAAATTTGATGATATTTTCAAATAACAAATTTGATGATATTTTTTCATATTCATAAATATTTTCAAATAACAAATTTGATGATATTTTTTCACATTCATAATGTTTTCAAATTTGATCATCATTTTCTAAAAAATTATTAGATGCAACTCAAAAAAAGTTACTAATGGCGCACCAGGAGAAGGTGCGCCATTGCTATCAAGGTACTTATGGCGCACCCCTAGGAGGTGCGCCATTGGTATACCAATTTTTATCATATTTTTTCAAATATTTTCAAATAACAAATTTGATGATATTTTCAAATAAGAAATTTGATGATATTTTTTCTTATTCATAAATATTTTCGAATAACAAATTTGATGATATTTTTTCACATTCATAAATGTTTTCAAATTTTATCGTCATTTTCTAAAAAATTATTAGATGCAACTAAAAATAAAAAAAATAGTAATGGCGCATCAGGGGAAGGTGCGCCGTTGCTCTCACTGTATTTATGGCGCACCCCTCGATGGTGCGCCATTGCTAACCTTCCCCCCTTGTGTGTGCTGTCCATCTCGCCAGCCGTTCGTCCTTCTCCCAATCTCACATCTCTCTCAGCCGGAGCAGCGCCCGACCCACTGCGCCGACCCACTGCGCCGCCGCCCCATCCACTGTGCCGCCGCCCCTACTGCGTCGCCGCCCTCGCCCGTGGGACACGTTCGCTCCCAATCCACCGCCCCTACTGCGCCTCCAGGACGCCATCTCCCGCCACTCCTTCGACACCCCGCTCTACCGCGTAAGCCCCCCTCCTCCTCCGCACGTTCATCGCCTTCGGCTTCCTGCCCCTGACAGGCTCGACTCCCCTGGCCCCCGCGCGCAGTTCACTGTCCCGGATCTCCGACCCGGCACGCTCGACTCCCTGCTTGCCCTCAGCGACGACCTCGTCAAGCTACCTGCTTTCCATCCCAATCTTGCCCCCACCCTAACTCTTCTTGCCCCCGGCCTGATCTGGCCTCTGGCTGCAGTCCAACATCTTCATCGAGGGCGTCTCGCACAAGATCCGCCAGCAGATCGAGGACCTGGAGCGCGCCGGAAGGGTCGAGCCCGGCACCCTCACCGCGACGGCGTCCCCGTGGACAGCTATCTCACCAGGTCCGTCTCTGCCTGTGGCCAGTGCTGCTGCTTACATTCCTCATCTGCCCACTAGCGCTTGCTTGTCTGCTGAGGATGGATGGATGGATGTAGGTTCGTGTGGGACGAGGGCAAGTACCCCGTCAACGCCCCGCTCAAGGAGACCGTCGCCAGCATCCAGTCCCAGGTCGCCAAGATCGAGGACCTGGTAAATACTATTGTTCTTGTACTTGTTCATGTCAATTCTGCTCATGCATGAATGATGCATTCTTGTAACTTTGATTTGATGATGTGTTGCTACTGTTCTTGGTGGTTTGGCAGTCTATTATGGACATTTTGTTTCACTGTTAAGTACTCTAGAGAACCAAGTTGGTTCATGGGTGGATAGTCTTCGATTTGAAATTTAGAACAATTCACTGAAAATATTAGTATCCAGGGTTGTTGTGTTTATCGTTGCAATATGCAATCATTGAGTGAAAAATTGATGGAACAGTGAGCTCTTTCTAATTGTGAAGATCAGAACCACCAATTCATATAACAAATGTATTGTACTACAATTTACCAGTTGTAGACACACTATTCTGAGCTCTGACCATTAGTTCGAGACATGGATGGATCATTCTGTATGTGTGCATTGGTGAAAAGAGAAGGAAAAAGAATTAACAAGTTTAACATTTGGGCAAGTAGAATCTGGCCAGATAGGAAGGGACAAAAAGTTGTGCAATCTGAAATCCTGTCTGAGTGGCACATATAGAAAGCCTAGATTTATTTTTCTTCTGCTTACTCTACTGTATGCTAGGAAAATATGTACTAGTGCATCCGTAGTACTACTAGTGCCACTTAGTGATGCTCTGTGTGCTTTTTTTCTCGATCCAAATGGGTTACCAAGTTGGAGGTTAACTGCAGACAGATGAGGAAGTTGGAAGTTAACTGCTGCTACTTGTGATCTTCTGAAATGACCCCTTTCTCCTGAAATGTTGATTAATTTCCGTTTCGGTTGAGAATGGGGCACTCCTAGGTCAAGAAAATTAGCAAAGGTCATGCCCAATTTTCTTGACCTAGAAGGTGCCCAATTCTCAACCGAAACAAAAATTTATCAGCATCTATCTTGACATCAAAACTAATCTCTGGTCAAAATGATGGCCTAATCATGATTAAATGATAGGATTAACCAAATTAGCGCGTTGTTGTAGACGAAGGAAGGACTGTTTGAAGGTGCTACGAGCACATTCCACATTAACACCTTTGAAAGATAAACTAGAAAGATGATGAGACCTGGACCTGAAGGAAATATGCCCTAGAGGCAATAATAAAGTTATTATTTATTTCCTTATATCATGATAAATGTTTATTATTCATGCTAGAATTGTATTAACCGGAAACATAATACTTGTGTGAATACATAGACAAACAAAGTGTCACTACTATGCCTCTACTTGACTAGCTCGTTGATCAAAGATGGTTATGTTTCCTAGCCATTGACATGAGTTGTCATTTGATTAACGGGATCACATCATTTGGAGAATGATGTGATTGACCTGACCCACTCCGTTAGCTTAGCACTCGATCGTTTAGTATGTTGCTATTGCTTTCTTCATGACTTATACATGTTCCTATGACTATGAGATTATGCAACTCCCGTTAACCAGAGGAACACTTTGTGTGCTACCAAACGTCACAACGTAACCGGGTGAATATAAAGGTGCTCTACAGGTGTCTCCGAAGGTACTTGTTGGGTTGGCGTATTTCGAGATTAGGATTTGTCACTCCGATTGTCGGAGAGGTATCTCTGGGCCCTCTCGGTAATGCACATCACTTAAGCCTTGCAAGCATTGCAACTAATGAGTTTGTTGCGAGATGATGTATTACGGAATGAGTAAAGAGACTTGCCGGTAACGAGATTGAACTAGGTATTAAGATACCAACGATCGAATCTCGGGCAAGTAACATACCGATGACAAAGGGAACAACGTATGTTGTTATGCGGTCTGACCGATAAAGATCTTCGTAGAATATGTGGGAGCCAATATGAGCATCCAGGTTCCGCTATTGGTTATTGACCGGAGACGTGTCTCGGTCATGTCTACATAGTTCTCGAACCCGTAGGGTCCGCACGCTTAACGTTTCGATGACACTTATATTATGAGTTTATATGTTTTGATGTACCGAAGGTTGTTCGGAGTCCCGGATGTGATCACGGACATGACGAGGAGTCTAGAAATGGTCGAGACATAAAGATTGATATATTGGAAGCCTATGTTTGGATATCGGAAGTGTTCCGGGTGAAATCGGGATTTTACCGGAGTACCGGGAGGTTACCGGAACCCCCCGGCAACATAATGGGCCTTAGTGGGCCTAGGTGGAAGAGAGGAGAGGCGGCTAGGGCTGCGCCGCGCGCCCCTCCCCCCTAGTCCGAATAGGACAAGGAGAAGGGGGCGGCGCCCCCTTCCTTCTTCTCCCTCTCCTCTTTCCCCCCTCCCAAGTCCTAATCCAACTAGGAAAAGGGGGGAGTCCTACTCCCGGTGGGAGTAGGACTCCTCCTGGCGCACCCCAAGGCTGGCCGCACCTCTCCCCCTTTGCTCCTTTATATACGGGGGCAGGGGGGCACCCCATAGACACAACAATTGATCTATTGATCTCTTAGCCGTGTGCGGTGCCCCCCTCCACCATATTACACCTCGATAATATCGTAGCGGTGCTTAGGCGAAGCCCTGCGTCGGTAGAACATCATCATCGTCACCACGCCGTCGTGCTGACGAAACTCTCCCTCAACACTCGGCTGGATCGGAGTTCGAGGGACGTCATCGAGCTGAACGTGTGCTGAACTCGGAGGTGCCGTGCGTTCGGTACTTGATCGGTCGGATCATGAAGACGTACGACTACATCAACCGCGTTGTATTAACGCTTCCGCTTTCGGTCTATGAGGGTACGTCGACAACACTCTCCCCTCTCGTTGCTATGCATCACCATAATCTTGCGTGTGCGTAGGAAATTTTTTGAAATTACTACGGTCCCCAACAGGACCATCATATAGTGAGGTCCAAAAGGAAATTCAGGCTAGGTAACTCACTGATGCAAGTGTCATGCTCTCTCATGTACAGCATGTTGCTACCACCGCAGCCACACTCGTAGCTCCCCCATGTGTTCTCGCAGCTGCAGTCCTTGCACTAGCAGAAGAGCCTCTCTTTGCATTCATCAACATCTGCAAGTGCCAAGCAAGAGAGATATTGTGTATAAGAAATTACTTGAGAAGCTCAAACAGTTCCGCATTTGAGCCATTATTCTAGGTTTGCTAGTACTAGTAAAACATGCAACAATACTGCCCACAAGGTTGCAGAACAATGTTCCTAATGGTGATACCTTCGCAACCGTGTATGCCGTCACCCTTGAAGCCTTGCGGGCATTTGCAGCCCTTAGCTTGTTCATTCTGTAGATTTCCAAAATTCAGTTTTGTACCGCACACCGAAGCCCCAAGAAAGAAAACTGCAATCTGAAACAGATGATCAATTTTCAGCCCTTGGATTAGTTTAGTATTTTTTCACACACTCAGACACCCTTGCTTGCCATGTGTGTGAGAGAGATAGTGAGAGGAGACAAGAAGAAGGGGGTTAGGAATGGACTTGGACCTTAGCAACAACACACTAACAAGTTCCATCCCAAAACACCTAGGCAATATCGCAAACATCTCTCAATTGTTCCTTGACAATAACCAACTTTTTGGCGACATTCCTCGAGAATTAGGTTATTTGGTCAACTTAGAGATCTTTTTCCTTGACAATAACCAACTTTTTGACCAAACTTTTTTCCTATTTAGAGCGAACATGGCCCACAACGATGAGGTCGACGGTTCGGGCAAGGCATTCTGGGAGCTGTCCCAGGAGATGGACGAAGAACCTCACCGCAATGAGGACGCCGCTGAAGACACCGATCCTGACTACACAACCCCTAGTGGCGTCGGGAATGACACCACTGATGGTGCCACCGAGGATGCCACCACTGATGATGGCAGCGCACGCATAGATGGCAGCCAACCGAAGAGGCAACGGAAGGACCGGCGCCCGAACGTGCTAGGCACCGTCAAGGAGGAATTTACTGAAGTGTCCTCCGGTGGGCATCCAACGGCGCCCAAAGAATTAGTCAAGGGGTACGCGGGACAGCTCGGGTGCATTCTCCGGAGCACCGTCTCGCTCAACACCGAGAACCTAAGGCATCGTGATCAAGGGAATTTGCGCAACCTCCTCTTCACGAAGCTGCACGAACGATACAAGTTCCCCGATGACTTCGCAAACACACGCCTCTCAGGGAATAAAGTGAACAGTGCCGCCCTCACGAAGATGAGCACGGCCCTAGCTACTTGGAGAGCCACGGTGAAGAGAAGGATTGAAAAAGGTGATAGTTATGAGAAGATCAAGGAGACAAATCCTTTGATCAGCGAAGCTGACTACCTGGAGTTCAAGATCAAGTGCGAGAGCAACGCAATCGCGGAATCAAGTCAGTGGGGGAAAGATATGCGGGACTTGAACTTGATCTTCTCATACCGTGACAAGCAGACCAGGAACAATGCGGGACAAGCAGACCAGGAACTATGTCAGGGCCCGGTACAAGATTGACCCGGTAACAAAGGAGCTTACCACAGATCCGAAGACCAAGGCGCTTGAGCTTGTTCTGGTAAGGAATACACCCCCGCGTAATTAGCTCCATATGGTTGCATTCTAATTAATGAAGCCAAATTTCTAAATGGTTCATGTTCCTTCCACAGGACACTGAAAGCAGTTGCGCGGGGTCGTCTAAGAGCTCCCCTTTGGACACCACTTTAAATAGGGCGTTGAACGTAATGAAAAACAAGGATAAGCTCAGTAAGCCGTCGTCAGATGGTCGTGTGGCTGGCAAAGGCTTGTCCACGAAATGGTCGGAATACTATACCGCTGGGCGAAAGGAGAGAAAGACCAGCTCGGAAAGCCAGGAGCGCGAGGTTCAAGAACTCAAGGCATAAGTGGCGCGGATTCCGGAGATGGTCAAAGAGCACGTGCGAGACCAACTGGGAGCGACGATCACCGCCATTGTGCCTAGCTTGATTGAGGGGCTGCAGGCGTGGATGGTGGGCGGCCAATAGGGGCCGCCCCCGATTCCGAGCTTCACGGGCAGCAACTCGCACAACGCGCCGGCGGCGCCATTGGTGTCTCCGGCGGAGGCGACATTGGTGTCTCTGGCGTCGGTGCCGGCATTGCAGCTTAATGCACCCGGGTGTGGGAAGAATATGCCGGCCGGCACCTCGGCAGCAAGCGGCCCCTCCGTCACTTGCACGCCCGCTGTTGGCGGTGCCTCGACATTAGCCGAGCTCGACTCCATCACGGTAACTAAGCCTCTCGGCCGATGACTTCATCTCCTTGCCTTTGACTGGGCATCCCTGACGCCCTACATGTTTTCGCAGGGCGCCACCGACGTTCCATGCACTCTCCTGCACTTCGTGGACGGCAAGTTGATCGATGTCGCCAAGGCCAGAATCGTTCAACCGGGCAGCCGCGTGTTCCACGGTAATCCGATGCCACCCACCGTGTATAGGGTTCAACTGGTTCGGGTGCTGCGGGGCTTCGACGACTTGTTACCTCCATATCGACCCCATGGGGCCGACGAAGATGATGTGATGACCCTCAGCGCCTGCATAAGCTGGCCCATGCTTTGGCCGAAGAGCCAGATTCGTTTGGGGGCGGGGGACACCACCCCACAGACAACACCGCCAGTCGTGCTGGCGCCAAGCCATGGCAAGACCGCCGCAACGCTACCGTCGTCAGCTGATCCGGACATGCATATGGCACAGGATCCGGACGACGATGACGGTACATTTACCAACGTCGATAAGTACTTCAACGAACCTGGGTACGATGATGAATTCTTGGGGCCTCCTTCTCAAGAACCCAACCCTACAAAAGACGATCACGATCTAGCTGGTACCACGGAGAAACCCAATTGCAACAGGCGTCGTCTGGCGTTCAGTTCTCAGAAGACGCCTCCAGCTGCCGCCTTCACCGAGCCTCAGATAGCCGAGGTGCGAAATATTATCAGCCCCAGCACACTCAAGAAGGTGGTCTCTGAGCAGAACTCGATCCCATTACAGCAGAAGAAGCAGAAGGGACGGAAAAGAAAGAGTAACAAGGGTGCGAGCTGCTACCTCTTGAGCACTGTGTTGGTTTTCCCTTGAAGAGGAAAGGGTGATGCAGCAAAGTAGCGTAAGTATTTCCCTCAGTTTTTGAGAACCAAGGTATCAATCCAGTAGGAGGCTACGCGCGAGTCCCTCGCACCTACACTAAACAAATAAATCCTCGCAACCAACGCGATAAGTGGTTGTCAATCCCTACACGGCCACTTACGAGAGTGAGATCTGATAGATATGATAGAATAATATTTTTGGTATTTTTATGATAAAGATGCAAAGTAAAATAAAAGCAAAGTAAAAAGCAAAGGAAATAACTAAGTATTGGAAGATTAATATGAAGGAAAATAGATCCGGGGGCCATAGGTTTCATTAGTGGCTTCTCTCAAGAGCATAAGTATTTTACGGTGGGTGAACAAATTACTGTTGAGCAATTGACAGAATTGAGCATAGTTATGAGAATATCAAGGTATGATCATGTATATAGGCATCACGTCCGAGACAAGTAGACCGACTCCTGCCTGCATCTACTACTATTACTCCACTCATCGACCGCTATCCAGCATGCATCTAGAGTATTAAGTTCATGAAAACAGAGTAACTCTTTAAGCAAGATGACATGATGTAGAGGGATAAATTCATGCAATATGATAAAGACCCCATCTTGTTATCCTCGATGGCAACAATACAATACGTGCCTTGCTGCCCTTGCTGTCACTTGGAAAGGACACCGCAAGATTGAACCCAAAGCTAAGAACTTCTCCCATTGCAAGAAAGATCAATCTAGTAGGCCAAACCAAACTGATAATTTGAAGAGACTTGCAAAGATAACCAATCATACATAAAAGAATTCAGAGAAGATTCAAATATTGTTCATAGATAAACTTGATCATAAACCCACAATTCACCGGTCTCAACAAACACACCGCAAAAGAAGATTACATCGAATAGATCTCCACAAGAGAGGGGGAGAACATTGTATTGAGATCCAAAAAGAGAGAAGAAGCTATCTAGCTAATAACTATGGACCCGAAGGTCTGAGGTAAACTACTCACACTTCATCGGAGGGGCTATGGTGTTGATGTAGAAGCCCTCTGTGATCGATGCCCCTTCCGGCGGAGCTCCGGAACAGGCCCCAAGATGGGATCTCATGGGTACAGAAGGTTGCGGCGGTGGAATTAGGTTTTTAGCTCCATCACTGGTCGTTTGGGGGTATGTCGGTATATATAGGAGGAAGAAGTACGTCGATGGAGCAACAGGGGGCCCACGAGGGTGGAGGGCGCGCCCCCCCCTACCTCGTGGCCTCCTGGAAGCTTCTCTTACGTAGGGTCCAAGTCTCCTGGATCATGTTCGGTGAGAAAATCACGTTCCCGAAGGTTTCATTCCGTTTGGACTCCGTTTGATATTCTTTTTCTGCGAAACTCTGAAATAGGCAAAAACAGCAATTCTGGGCTGGGCCTCCGGTTAATAGGTTAGTCCCAAAAGTAATATAAAAGTGAATAATAAAGCCCAATAATGTCCAAAACAGAAGATAATATAGCATGGAGCAATAAAAAATTATAGATACGTTGGAGACGTATCACGAGCCAGCCGGCACCGAGTACGATCCGTGCTCAGGACGGGCCACCTTCACCTAAGGATATCTCGAGGAGGGTGCATGTGGCGGGTAGGCCGATGCTACCGACTAATCTGCTCAATGCTGCAACCGGTGCTATGCGGAGTCTGCATGACAGTGTTCTTTCTATGGAGAAGCGGCGTCTCTCCGAGAATGATGTGGCATACCCGGTTTTCGTGGCCAAGGTGCTAGAGGGCAAGGGCTTTGTGGATAGCGCCATCGGGGGTATGATCGTCCTGCGGTTTGATGACATCTTCGCTATGTTTAACCTTCATCCGCTGCACTACACCTTCGTTCGGCTATTTTCGCTGAGTATGGAGATGTGGATCATTAGAGACAAGACCCCGGACATCGTGATAGTCGACTCTACATGCGTGCAAAGATCTTGGGCAGCGCTGGGGACCGGCAAGTCGCGAGTTCATACCTCGAAGGCGTCATTCTGGCGAACCCAGATAAGGATAACTTCCTCGTGCCTTACTTTTCCGAGTAAGTCATCCCCTCACCGCCCCGTAACATATGATTTCTTAGATTTCGATTGTTCTTTTTTTTCTAACATTCCGTGTTTTATGCAGTGACACACATTGCACACTCATCCTCTTAAGCCTGAACTATTCCATGGCCACGTATTTCGACTCGGACCGTCAGTCGAAGAAACACTACACAAATATCAAGAAAGTTCTTGATGATGTTCTCCCCGGCTACGCCAAATCCGGAGGCACCTTCAGGAGGCCAATTTTTAGGTACGGCAAGCACGTGTTCACCCACGTAACGACGTTCCCCTGCGTCAAGCAGCCACCTGGCGGTCAGAAGGACGCCTACTACGCCATCCATCACATGTGGGCGATCGTACAGGACCATAATCACCTTCTGCTACCAAATAGTCTCAAAGATTGGGCCGCACGCTTGTCGGCAATCCAGGACGCGGACCTCAGACAAGAATTCTTTCGCATCGAGTCGGAGTTTGCGGAAATCATCCATCAAGATGTCCTTCGTACCTCGGGGCAGTTCTACCTCAAATATCAACCGTCCAACAGTGAAATAGAAACAACGATACAAATGCAGGCTGACAACGACCGCACATTCATGACCATCACGAAAGACGGCGGCTTCATCCACGCTCCGGCCCCTGAGTCGAGTCGAAAGTAGTGATGCTATGTAGTTCTGAAATATCGATTAGCTCATGTTGTAATTAAACTTTAATGAACTTGTATGTCTCTTTGGTTTGGACAGCCGTTCAACTTATATGTAATCGATGCTATTTATTAGTAGGACCATGAATCGTGCTATTAATGTGTTGCTTTTCTCTTCCGATCCTTTTGTTGCATACTTATATATTGCTTATGTATTGTCTGTGAATTGCTACTAACGTTTTGTTTGTCTAGTGCATAGAGATGCCGTCGTATGTCGTGTACAAGGGTAAGGTTACCGGAGTCTACGATGACTCGGAGGAGTGTCAGAGACAGGTTCACCGTTTCAGCGGTAACAGTTACAAAGGGTACACCACTAGGGCGGAGGCGGAAGCTAGATACATGCACTATCTAGCGGGAGAGAGGAGGGAGCGGAGGAGGAACCGGATGAAGACCAGTTTCATCGCGATAATGCACATCGTGACCGCAACTCTCTTCTATGTGATGGTAGTTTAGATATCGACTTGTAATGTGAAGACAAACTCGCTACTCGCGGTCTCGAGACTTGTAATGTTCTAACTTTGTTCGGTATTTTGAATTCGGAGACTAATATGATGAATTGTATTCGGAGACTAATCTTCTATTGTATTCGATAAATCTGCTGTTTATATGTTGTATTGTTTATATTCTGTGTTGTAATGTATTTTGTAACCTGTGCAAATATCAGAAAAGCAAACAAAAAAATCCTAATATTCATAGTAGTGGCACACCTTGTTGAGCATTAGTGGCGCACCAGGGTTAAATACCAGTGGCACATTATGGGGCATAGTAATGGCGCACTAAGGGGCGTACGTGAAGGTAAATATGGCCCCCTAGGAGGCATAGTAATGGCGCACCGTTGGACATAGTAATGGCGCACTGCTTGATGCGCCACTATTGTCTGGTATACTAATGGCGCACCAGGGGTGCGCCATTAGTACTTGTTACTAGTGGCGTGATGATAGTGGCGCACCTATAGTGCGCCATTAATGGCCAAAACAGGTGCGCCACTAACAGGCCTTTTCCTAGTAGTGAACGTGTGAAACAACTTTTAGATTTTTTTTTGGTCTAGCATACACAAAATGATATTTATTTTGAGTAAAAATATATATTATTTTAAGTATTTATGGTGCACGAAAAAGTACAAATGTTTTCTCCCACAACGTAGTTATAATGATCTGTTGTCCTGCAAAGTAGGAGATTATCTTTCCTCTGTCTTGGCGTCTAGAGGAGGAGATACCCCAGATCTTTGATTTTGTGTTTAGAATACTCTAGTAGTAGTTTTGGCCTTTGGTCCTTGTTATGGTTGCACCATGCTAGTTGTCAACCAGACAGTTCATATCCCAATAGGAGTAATACAAAGGAAAGACATAGCAACGTACCGTAAACCTTGGTGGCTAGGATAAAACTCTTCCCTCCAGCTTTCACGGGCGAGCCCGTGGATCCGCCTCCCCTCTGCCTACCGCTCCGGTGGCCTGTAGCGGGGAGGGGAATCCCAGTGCCTCCGCTCAGCTTAGTAGTTTAGGTTAGATTTTTTTTAGTCTTCGCAGGTACGGCGCTCGGGCGGATAGCAGTGCTTATTCTTCTTCAAGTTTGTCTTTCTCGCTCCGATCCTTCTCGGGTTCGCCTATCTGGACGTAGTGCACGGAGCTCCGTGTAGAATCCTGTCGTCTCCTTGGGGTGAAGATATTAGAGTTTCTCGCCATGTGACGAGATTTGATGTCGGGTGCTTCAGATCTATGTAAGGGTTCAACAGAGACGACCATGGCTCCAGGAAACTAGTCCTTAGGGGCACGTGCATGAGGACTTCCTGGTTGTGATGGACAAGGTTAAGCCAGCTTCGGTGGGGCGCAGCGACAGTGGCGCATCGACGACTTTTTTCTGGCGGTAATAGTGGTCATTCGGTGGTCTCGAAATCTTGATGTATTTTTTTATGTTTGGGATGATTTGTACTTCCGGTAACCTTTTACAATAGATTTGATCATTTTTTCAAAAAAATAGGAAGGAAAGAAAGCAAAACTTAAAATGATGACCAAAATATAAATTATTTCAAAATTCATACTAACCATATTCTACTTTCGATTCCACATCGCTCACTGGTGGTTAAAAAATGTACTGATGTGGCAGTAAAAAAAGAGACAGCCGAAGCAAAGAGATATTTGACCTGGCGGGTGGCGGCTTGTGTGGATCTGATACGAAGAATGTTGGCCTGCGTCCTCACAAGATCCGGCCACCCGGATCCAATGATTGCCCGCCCAACCGCCATGTCGATCGCCGGGGCAGCAGGCTATTTGGACCTCACCGGCCTGGATCATTCCAGAACTGTGTAGGCACTTGGCTCGTGCTACTCCTGCTACAGTGGAACCGGCGGCGCCACTGCAGCATCTGCATGTCTTGCTAGCTACACACTCGTATGCATACCACGTCTTCCGGCGGCCGAAATCACTATTCTGACATTGTCGTGCGGGCCGCCGAGTTTCACTCACATGTATGATGTGTCCTGAATATATGAACTGTCCAAAACTGTTAACTACTAACTATTTTTATCATATACAAGCTATTATTCTAGATACATCATTGAAGGTTTAATTTGACTTTAGTTCTCATAGGATTGTGTTGGTAATAAATTAAAAAAATGAACCATAAAATATGTACTTTAAATATTGTGATACCTATTTTTTTAACACAGTACAAACGCAGACACTCATACACTCACCTCCATGAGCGCGCGCACGCATATCCTACCCCTATGACCACCTGCAAAAGCATGAGCCGGCACATCATCTTGAGTTAACGAAGTCGCTATAGTCGCCTCCGTTGTGATATTTATTCCTTTGCTCTCGATAACTTAGTTTATGAAGTCATTGTAAACCTCAGAGATGTATTATTAATATCAGTTATATTGTGTTCAAACGAAATAAGTTACATCAATTTCTCAATTGATTCTAGCGCGAATATTGTTTTTATAGAACTAATGTTTTTGCGAGAAAACTTCTGATCTATTTATCAACTGTCATGGTAGTACAAAAAATGCCAGAAGTAAAAATTACATCCAGGTCCGAAGACCACCTAGCGACGACACGAGCACTGGAGCGAGCCGAAGACGCGCCACCATCATGGGCCCTCCCTCA
The DNA here is from genome assembly GCF_018294505.1 of Triticum aestivum. NCBI lineage: Eukaryota > Viridiplantae > Streptophyta > Magnoliopsida > Poales > Poaceae > Triticum > Triticum aestivum. The sequence continues at coordinate 621,610,978 of NC_057814.1, forward strand.
TTGAATCCAGGCAAATCTTGTTGTAGTAGACAATCGGGAAGTCGTCGTGCTAAGGCCCCATAGGACTAGCACACCAGAACAACAATTGTCGCCGATGAAGAGAAGCATAGATCGAAGGATCCAACCTGCAGACACACGGACGTAGACGAAGAAGACCGGACCCACCTTCGACAAATGCCGACCCACCGGAGACACACCTCTACACGCCCTCCGACGATGCTACAAGCACCACCGGACGGAGGACAAAGCAAGAAGAACTTTATTCCATCTTCAGAAAGTCATCACCGTCTCGTCTTCTCGAGCATGGCACAAACCCTAACGAGACTGAAAAAACGCCTAAAAACGGAGCCCTCTCGCCGGCTAGGGCCGGGATCCACCGCGTCTCCATGGCCGGAGGACCATAGGAGATGAGGCGGACCAGTGGCGGCCGGTGAGAGGCTGAGGAAACCCTAGTATGAACCGCGTGGGTGTTCGCCTCGCATAGAAGTAATTTACTATACCTCACCCTATATATTATTGACAATCAATTGCATACTCTAGTAATAAAATATCACGGCCTATGACCAGTCCACCCATATTTATAGTTCAACTGTACAACGTACCATAAATTTGTACACGTGTTTGGACATCTGCAACGCGACCCCCAAACCGCCTGCATCTGTCGGGACCTCGCATGCACGTTCATGAGATGAGTGTATGTGCATATGTATGAACGGCTGCATCTGTAGTGTGTTAAAAAAATAAGTACCGCAATATTTAAAATATATATTTTATGATTCTTTTTCACATGTATTACAAACACAATACTATGAAAAACAAAAGTCAAATTACACCTTCAAGGATGTATCTAGAATAATAGTTTGTATGTGATAAAAACTACTAGTACTTCAGAGTTTTGGCATGCTAAAAACAAAAGTTTTACCACGCTAAAGAAGATGCCCTCGATTTTGGTGACGATCGTTACCACAACCTAGTTGATCGTTGAACCAGGCTCGGTCGCCCGTCTCCTGATGCGTGATCTCAAGACAACGCCAACTTTTTTTTTAGGGGGAAAACCAAGTTTATTCAGTAAAGTCCACATGAAGTGGGATACATCTCTGGTCATGAGGAGCGCCAAACCAAACGTGGCGTCCCGGACCTCTCGAGAGGGAAAACTTGGCTAAACTATGTGCTTCATAATTCACAGCACGACTCTCAAAGGAAAAAATACAATGAAAGGAAGAGGCTCTAAGGTTTATTTCCGCGATAATCGCTCCATACGTCCCATGTGACCTCCTATTGATATCTGAGACGACTTGCTGGCAGTCCGAGGCAATAACAAAGTTCTGGATACCCATATCTTGTGCAAGGGATAACGCCTCCCGACAAGCAAGAGCTTCAAGTGTTGCCGGGTCTTCCACTCCCTCGACCACTAGTCCTCCTCTTCTTGCCATAACCCCAGCGTCCACATGAATCTTGCAGTATCCAGCAGGAGATTTCTTCGGCCGACGCTGAATGGGTGCGGCAGCCGCTGGTACAGCGTCCCGATCTGGTTCCATCGTCTTTATAGTGTCTAGTTCTGCAATGAACCGTCCAATAAAGCCGAAGGTAGATTGGGGGCTTTGAAATATGGCTTCATGAATAGCTTTGCGTCGGGCATGCCAGATGGACCACAGTGTAACTGCTGCAAGGATGAACTGATCATGTGATAACATTTGCATGAGTGTGAACAGCCACTGCCTCGCACTTGGCTCCGTGCTCAAGACAACGCCAACTACGAGCACAGGGGCAGACAGAAGGAAGAGCTACACCAGGCCGGCCCAAGAGAGAGAAGACCATGCCACAAGTTCACTGGGCCCCAATGGGTCTCCTACATGTTTAGCCCAGCTGAGCCCATGACTCACTGGTATAAGCGGGTGTTGTAGGTGGGTGAGGGGGCGAAAACCCTATTCGCCGCGGCGTATAGGAGCACTCGGTGAGGGGATCCCGGTTAGGATCAGGATTGGCGGCGGGCGGGCGTGCGTGTGTGTTCCTCTGTATTGAGATGTGCTCGCGGTCCCTTTCTTCCCCTTCTCCAAGTTGTACTCGAATCAAGACTGTAATCGCCATAGATCGAAGAGGAAGAACTAGGTAGTGCCTCACACGGTGGGCCAGGTCACCAACGCCGGTGGGTTCAGCGTTTCCAAGTACAGCAGCAACGCCATAAGCAGTGGGGTTGTTGGAAAGGGTCAAATCACGAAACAAATTTCAAAAGAGTTCATTTTGTGTCTAGCATTTCTGACAAGGTCAGAATGGTGATTCCGACCTCCTCCAGCTAGCACAGCACAGGTCCTCATTTTCCTCCCTCTCTTGTCGGAATTATCACCGGTAGGCTATATATCTGTGACGGCGACCGGACAAGAAAATTTGCGTGCGTACGGACGGATGCGGCGTGACGCGCCGGTGATAAATGCACTCAACTGTGAAGCCGGCTAGGCTGTGAGGTGTGACGTGCGAGCATGTCTGTGAGTGTGAGTACGACGCCACGGCGTACAGTACGCACGACCCGCGACCTTCCTCCTATCATAGCTTAAACACGATTACAATATGCACTAGTAGCGCCGAATTATTCGATCGGTTGGTGGAGTGACATGATCCGGGCGGTTCGTGCATGTTTTGTCTTTTGCACTTGAAAAACTTGTGCGTCAAATTAACAATCTGTTAAGCAAACTTACATCGGACCAGATAAACTGGCGTAAATATTCGCAAAAAAAGAAGATAAACTGGTGTAAAAACGAATAAATATATCTACCATCTTATATATAATTAAATTGAAGTCAGTGATGACGATGATGATGAGTTTAGGGCTGGGCCGGCAAAATCCGAGGCACTGTGAGAAACTCTAAAATAAGGCCCTATCTCATGCGAAAAAGTAAACTAATGTATATGACATAATAATTTACATAACAATTGAATTTACCCAGAATCTACATATTTAACTCCAAGTTGCACAATGTTTATTTGAACATCATCATTCTTTTTTGTGTTCTTTGAAAAGAAGCCTTCAATGTTATCCCCACAATGACTTAAATCTGCATTCTTGAAACACAAGATACGCACATGACTAAAACAAAGTTGGACTATTGGAGATTAACAAAATGCTAAAAAAAATTAATCTTTGGCAATAAGATGAACCGTCTAACTCATCTAACCTATACGGCGATTGTCAATCTAGTTTGCGAGAAGCAATTATCCCTGTCAAAATTGCTAGGTCACCGTTGCCGGCATTGGCCGTTGGAACTTTTTCTGCCAAAATCGAGAGGCGGGGACGGAAATCGTTGGTGCTGGCGTTTATGGAATTTTTCCTGCCGAAGTTTTGATTGGATTTGGAATTGTCGGTGCCTGACGTCAGGCGACGGGCGACGCGTTCACCGATTCACGTGAGAGAGCGACGCATGCGCTAGGGATCGCGACTCGCGAGTGACGCTTTCACCAAAATCACTAGTTGAGGAGTACTCGTTGCAAAGATCACTCAAACCTCCCCAGGTTGTGACAAGTGGCGCGCTGCATGTGCACCACTTTGTCGCAAGCTGGGATTTTTCTTTTTTTTCGTAGATCCGTTTATTCAAAACGTTTTATCTCTTAAATTGTGCGTCCAAATCTCGAACCGCTTTCACTGTTGGATTCCTCACGTCAAGATCTTCAAAACTAGATCCCATGTTAATAGGTTTTGACGAACTTTTTTTCAGAAAAAATCGGACGAAAAAAATTAGACGAAAAAACCGAACCGGGAGCACAGGACTTTTCCCTTTCCGAAAGAGGCACGCCCGTGCCTCTCACGAAATCACAACCGTGCCTCTCGCAAAAGGAAAAAAAAAAGAGAAAACGTGTTTTTTCCGTTTCCGAGGAGGCACGGCCGTGACTTTCGCGAAAGCACACCCTTGCCTCTCGCGGAAGAGCCGTGACTCTGGCGAAAGGAAAAAAACGGAAAACATGTTTTTTTTCCGTTTCCGAGAGGCACGGCCGTGACTCTCACGAAAGCACAACCATGCTCTCGCGGTAAGCAAAACCGAGACTCTCGCGAAAGAAAAAAAAATGCATTTTTTTCTGTTTCTGAGAGGCACGGCCGTGACTCTCGCTAAAGCACAACCATGCCTCTTGCGAAAGCAAAACCATGACTTTTGCGATAAGAAAAACAGGTACAGGGCTGATCAGACATCGTCACAACTCACAACGTAATGAATGGGCACCCGATCGATCACTGTAGTACTACTGAGTAGTACTGATGATAATTAATCTGCTTTATTGTGTGTTAACACAGATACAGGGCGCGCGTGACATCGCTTTCGGAGCAGGCTTCTTGCTATTCCCTCCACCCCACAACATAAGAACGTTTTTTAAGTTGGAGTATTTAGTAGGAAGAAAATGAGGGAAGAATTAGTTATCATGCATCGTCAGATCTTAATCCACTGTTGATGATCTGACTTAGTTTCTTCGATGGCCTGGCCTCGTGTTCGCGGAGTTAGCTGTTATCGAGCATCTTGTATCCTTTGCCATTTCTTTTCGATTCTTTCTTTTCTTGTTTGCTCGGTTGTATCTTATGTGGCTCGGAAGTTGCTTTATCTATAAAGCGGGACGAAAACCTTTATCGTCAAATAACTTCGTACTCCAACTATAAGGAAACAAAGCTGTGATCCTGACAAGGTCCAGAGTTGAAACGCGCTGTGGCAACTTCTTGGGTCGTCGCGTTCTTGTATAGAAGAAGCCTGACTTAAAGCAACCTTGTACTTCGGCCGATATTTATTTACACCTGCAACTTTTTTTAACACAGCACAAACGCATATGCTTATACACGCATCCCCAGTGGCGGAGAGTCAGGGGGCGAGCAGTCGATCGTGTGGCCATAGCAAAGGCCATTGAAGGTCCAAGGTTCTAGCGTTAATCTGTATGATTAGCCATGCATAAGAATCGCGGCCGTCCAGCCTTCACCGCAGTTTCTTCCAGATTTAGATCAAAGAAGCCGGCGACTCCTTTGCTAGTCGTTTCAACAAGGGCACTCTACGATGCTCGGATGGCCGCTTCTAATTGCCGTTGGTGGCTAACCAAGTACTCACGCTGCTGATCAACTTAGGCACTGACGCTGTTGATAAACTAGGGCACTCACGCGGTTGATCCAGTGAATTTGCCAATCAATTTCTCAAAGGTATATACTATTTTCGCAATGTACTTTGTTTGATGTACGTGTTCATGCCTTAGTATTTGTGATCAGATGAGGAAAACTTATATTTTTATATTAGCTATACTTTCCTCAGAAAAAGGGAAGAGGCAGAATTGAAGAAATTTCTTTCTAAACTACTTGTTCCTTTTTTTAGGGGAACAATTGTTTCAATCCTTACTCTTGGCCATAACATTTGTGATTTAACTCTTATGAGATTGGTAACTCCTACGCTTCTTGTAGGTAGCTAAATTTAAATCAATATATTTATTTTGCGTACAATGTATATGAAAAAAATTGCCTGTGTATATGAATAAAAAATGTGTATATGAAAAGGTGTTCCAGTACGCAAAATAAAAAAATTGCCCGTGTATATGAAATATAATGTTAATGTATCCAAAGAATTATATTCATGTATTTAACTTTTTATTTTTTGTAAAATATCATCGAATGAGAAAACATTCATAGTAGGCGGACTAAAGGAACGTTTGTATATTTATATTAAATATTCATACGGCATTAAGAATGTCATGTATGCAACAATCATGATTTAATAAACTTTAAATAACTTTATAACGTATTTAAAAATATGCATAAACTTCAAATAATTTATATCATATTATAAAATATTCATGTGTATATAAAAAATATGCATAAACCCTAGTAGTAGCGTCGGTTTTGAGGCTAGCAGCAGCGCGGGCAGCCGCGCTACTACTACGGCGCTACAGCTAACTGTTAGTAGTAGCGCGGTCCGCACCCGCGCTACTACTGTTGACTATATCAACAACGCTTTTCTGGAATGCGCTACTATTAGTTAGCTGTAGCAATTTCCTAGCCCCTCGCTACTGCTATATCTTTCATCATTTTCCCCCGCTTCCTACCCCGTTTCGGTTTCAATAAACTGCAATTTCCAGATACTAGGTACTACTAGATATCAATTTCATAAAGCATATTATAGGTACACGACGAGTAATTTGGAACGAAGGGAGTACTAGATAACAATTTCATGTATAGTCAACATGCATCCTCAAGCAGTACAAGGTCATATCGACGACGATCATCATATGTAGTTCTAGATGATATCGACGACGATCATCATATGTAGTTCTAGATGATATCGACGGCGATCATCATATGTAGTTCTAGATGATATAGCCACACACACATATGTAGTTCTAGATGATATCGAAGACGATCATCATCCTCAAGCCTGGGCGGTGGGTGTTCCTGATAGTAATTAGGATGGCCTGTCCAACACGAAGATTCTTGCCATCGAGGAATCTCTTCCACCCAACCGAGTTTAAGTGTGTGCGACCGTCCGTGTCCACGCGGTAAGTACAGGTTGTGACGGAGCCCCTTGCGGTAAGGCGTAGTCCAGCTGAGCCTTCTTCATCAGGCTCGATACCATAACTCACAGATAGGCTCTTTGCCAATTTCTGAATAAGAAAAACATATCAATTAATAAATAGCCTCGCACATACTCTTGCAAATAGGTATATATGGATTATCTACACTATTAATAGTTCCTTAGATTCTACACTAATAAGCATGTGATCGAACTCTACACTAAAGCATATCATCGACTAGATTCCACACAACATATCATTGGACTCTACACTAAGCATATCGTTGGATAATTTGCATTTGTAAGTATAACATACCATATCATGTCGATCGACCATGGTACTTGTCAGGCAGGTCACGAATGGCACCCCGACAAAGTCAGCATGTGGCGGAATTATGTCCCTAGGTTGCACACCTCCTCCTCGCTCAGCCGCATTCTTTGAGCTACGATGGCTTCATGAAGTGGGTCCTCATCATCTTCATCGAGTGGGTCCTCATTATCTTCATCATCTTCGTCATCTTCATCATCTTCCACCAGGTTGATATAAATGACAGCCAGCTTGGGTCTTTCTGCTCTGAAGGAGAAGCTGATCAACTCACCACCAGTAAGACGCATGCGGGCAAGGAAACGGGCCCATCCATCTCCTCCAATCTGCGAAATATTGCATCCTTTCTCGACCTCCATAGTGTACGGCCCCCCAGGAGCCTCAAATGTCACAGTGTCTCCTGTCAGCTTGTTGAATTTCAACCTCACATTGCATGGGACGATCTGTGTAAAAAAAGCAAAATGACACAATGCAGTAATGCCAACACTAAAAATAAAATAGTTGTTACATTTCATATAATTTCTTACCGCCGCATGATGAAAACTCGGCTGGAAGTAGATGCCGAACAGCTTGCCAGTTGCAAGGCTGCTGGCGCATCTTGACTTGCACAATCAACATGGTGGTGGTGGTGGTGGCGCCATTTTCCTAAAGCAATATGAGCAAATGATTAATGATCCACTTCACAGGAAAGAAAAATAGTTGTTAAATCAAAATGTTCTATAAATCAACTAGCCTATTAAATCAACTTGCCTACTAAATCAACTAAAAATGTTCTATAAATCAACTAAATCAACTAGCCTATTAAATCAACTTGCCTACTAAATCAACTAAATCAAAATGTTCTATAAATCAACTAAATCAACTAGCCTACTAAATCAACTTGCGTACTAAATCAACTAAATCAAAATGTTCTAAATCAACTAGCCTACTGAATCAACTAAATCATATGAACTAATTAAATCAAAATGTTGCATATGAACTAGCCTACTAAATCAAAATGTAGCAGGGAGGAGGGGTTGTGGATGGAGGAGGGAGGAGGGAGAAGGAGGGGCGACTGGAGGAGGGAGGAGAGAGTAGGACGGAGGAAGAAGGGCGGAGCGAGGAGGGGCCGGCCGGCGGCGAGTCGAGGGAGGACGGAGGAGGAGGGCGGTACCAAGTCCAACGAGGAGGAGGAGGTGACGGCGGCGCGGTGGGAAGAAGGGTAGGCGACGGCGGCTGGCGAGGGCGACGGCAGCCGGCGGGGGAGGACCGCGCGGGGGGGTTGAGGGGGAGATGGAGTGAGTGTGAGTGTGAGTGTGAGTGTGGATCGGATAGAGGAGAGCGTGGGTGGTGGGAGATAGCTAGTTTAGCAGTAGCGCGCTATAGGTAAAGGCGCTGCTGCTAAGCTATCTAGCACTAGCGCACTTCGACTTAACGTGTTGCTGCTATAACTAGCTTCACGTAAGGTTCGTGGGAATTATAGCAGTATCGCGGCTTAGAGGAGGCGCGCTACTGCTACTTTTATTTTAGCAGCGAGTTCTGCTGGAGCGCACTATTGATATATTGCAGCAGCGCCTTATTTTAGATCGCGCTGCTGGTAATATCATGTGTATAGGCTTTTTCCTAGTAGTGTAAAACTGGATAATTTCAAAAGGTTAATAGATTTATTTAAAAAATCATGTATATGAGATTAAAAATCACTAATTTAAAAACTTTCATATATAAAAACATTATATTCATGTGTTACCTTCTTTTGTAATTTTGGATGAATCAAAAGGAAAGAATATAAAACAAAATATAAAAGTGAATGGAGGAAATAGAAAAATAACTAAAAGGAAAAAAATCATTTGAAATCCGAAAGAAACCAAAAAGACCGACAAGAAACCGGCGTTAGGCGCAGAATAGGATTTACCGAGGAGGGAAATGTTTAGTATTTGGGCCAGAAGTGGGCCTCCTTTTCTTTGAAAGATCCAGCAATTGCTGGCATTTTCATTGATCATAGCAGAAAGCAGTAGGAAAACAACAATGGTGGTGAAGATCCTAGGACCAGAGCATAGGGTTTGCCACACACGATAGAACCCTAGATCAAAAAGGGCTTATGTTTCATGGAGGTTCCCCGAAGGGGCTCTCAATGCACGTCGCTCCTGTTATCCTCCAGAGCTCGATGATGTCCCTGATGCGCCTGATGACGCTTCTCACGCACGGCATGTGCTGCCGGAAGGTGCAGTGGTTTCGCTCTTGCCAGATTTCCCAGCAAGCCAGCAGCAGGATTGTTCGCGCCCCCTTTTTCGCCATTGAGGGGCGGTTTGCTCCAATATGCTCTGGATGATTGTGGTGGTACTTTCTTGGTGCCAGCTATCCTTTGGGGAGAGCGCGGAGCAGCCGTGCCATCGCCCGATCTCGGCCCAAACCCTCGCAGACTCCGGGAAGCTCCAGAACAGGTGGCGCGAGGACTCCAGGTTCCTGATGCACAGGTGGCAGAAGTAGGCGTTTGACCAGCCTCATCGCTGCAGTGTGTCGTTGCACCAAAACCGATCTTGAAGTAGCAGCCAGGCAAAGATCTTGATCTTCCCGAGCGCCCAAGCTTTCCAGACCAGGTGGTCGAAGCCGGTCGCCGTCCTGCCCTGAAACTGTACCTGGTAGACAGACCTGGCCGAGTATGCTCCAGAGCTCGCTCCGTTCCAGGTGAGTGTGTCCGGCACGCCCGGCCGCAGGTGCGCGGCCGTCCCCTGCAGCTTTCGGTTGCAGGGCCAGGACGTCCGCGAGGAGGTGCTGGTGGCTTCCGTGGGCGAGGTCGCGCATCTAAGTACCTTCATTGAGAGACTCTTGAACTGATCTGTTCTTCCGACGTGAGTGTTTGGAGAGCACCGGGAATTGCTGCGAAAGGCTGCCATGTCCAAGCCAGGGAGATAGCTAGAAGGAGGCCCTGGGCCCGTCCCCGATCACTATGTTTGTAGAGGCTGTGAAGAGGGCTTTGTCAGTATCGTCACACGGCAGCTCGGTGCCCACCCATGGATACTCCGGGTGGTGCCAGGCAATCCAAAGCCAGCGCAGCAGGAGCGCCCTGCCGAAATGTTGGAGGTCGGGGATGCCCAGGCCCCCCTGCTCCGTCGGAGCGCATACCGCGGGCCAGTTGACCTTGCAGCTGGCTCCAGAAATCTCCTCATCTTGGCGCCATAGAAAACGCCATCTGCACTTATCGATTTCCTTGAGCAGCTTCTTTGGGATCCGGAGGACTGTGAGCGCGAAAGTGCGCTCAGCACGCAGCGGACGAGCACCCGGTGTCCCACCAGCGGCAACAACTTGCCCTTCCAGCCTGCCAGCCTCGCCTTGATTCTATCAATGATGAACTGGAGGTGGACTAGGCCAAGGCGGCCCGTAGAAATCGGTAGGCCTAGGTATCTAATGGGGAAGGGGGCGATAGAGCCGGCAAAACCCTGCAGCGCCTCTGAGATGTTGACATCTTCGCACCGGATCAGCGAGACCGAAGACTTGGCTGGGTTGATGCAAAGCCCTGTCGCTCTGCCAAAGTCGCCTAGGATGCTCATCAGGGAGTCGACCTCCTGTCGATCAGGGTTTATGAAGATGACGACGTCATTGGCGTAGAGGCTTACTCGGAGCGCCAGGTCATGCCCTGGGAGGTGCTGCAGTAGCTGCTACTCAACCGCTGCCGCGATGAGGTGATGCAGCGGGTCGATGGCTAGGATGAAGAGGAAAGGGGACAGTGGGTCGCCCTGCGGTAGCCCGCGATGGTGGAGGATACTAGGGCCCGCCGTGCCGTTGAGGCAGACCGATGAGGATGCTGTGGCCAGAAGGCGAGCCACCCAGTCGCGCCATCGTGCACTAAACCCTAGCTTCTGGAGCAGCTCGAGGAGGTATTCCCAAGAGACGGTGTCGAACGCTTTAGCTATATCAAGCTTCATTAGGAGGCACAACATCCTGCAATGATGAAGGGCACGGACGGAGTTCTACACAAAGAGGAAGCTGTCGTGGATGCATTTTGTCTTCAGGAAGGCCGTTTGTGCTGGTAAGATGATGGAGCTGATGACGGATGCTAGCCTAATGGATAGGACCTTGGAGATGAGCTTTGCGATCAAGTGGATTAAACTAATGGGCCTGTAGTCTGTGATCTCTACCGCCCGCCCTTCTTTGGTAGAAGGATGATTGCCGCGTTGTTGGTCGCCGACATGTCTCTTCAAGCAAGGGGATAGAACTGGTGAAAAGCCTCCATGATGTCCGCTTTGATGATGGGCCAGCACGAGCGGAAGAAAGTGCCATTGAAGCCGTCCGGCCCTGGAGATTTCTCCTGTGGGGATTTGCAAATCGCCGCCCAAACCTCTTCCACGGTGAACGGGTTGTCGAGGTTGGCCGCAGGCAGGGTCGGCAGGTGGATGGTGTCCCAGTCGATGGTGCAGCTACGAGACGCCCTCGTCCCCAGGGAGGAGCTGAAGTGCTCGTGGATGATCCGCTCCTTATCATCGTGGGAGGTGGCGACGGTGTCTCGGGTGTAGAGGACATGGATGAAGTTCTTTTGGGGCCTAGAGTTGATCTTTGCCTGGAAGAAAGCTGTCTTTGCGTCGCCCGCGCGGAGCCAGGTAACGCGTGATGCATGCCGCTTCCGAGCTCTCTCGATCGCGGCGAGGGCGAGGACACGTAGCTTGAGTTGCTTCTGGAGCTGGAACTCACCGTGCGACAGCTGCCTGGCCTCCTGAGCGATGTCGAGTCGCAAGATAATATCGTTCGCAATGTGCATCTGGAGCCTAGTCTCGCTGAAGAAACCTTTTGCCAGATCTTCAGGTCTCTAGCTACCCTAGCTAACTTTATGTTGAGACACTGGAAAGCCTCCTTTTAATAGAGTACCAGACCAAAGCATTAACACATAGTGAATACATGAACTCCTCAAACTATGGTCATCACCGAGAAGTATCCCGATTATTGTCACTTCGGGGTTGTCGGATCATAACAAATAATAGGTGACTATAGACTTGCAAGATAGGATCAAGAACTCACATATATTCATGAAAACATAATAGGTTCAGATCTGAAATCATGGCACTCGGGCCCTAGTGACAAGCATTAAGCATAGCAAAGTCATAGCAACATCAATCTCAGAACATAGTGGATACTAGGGATCAAACCCTAACAAAACTAACTTGATTACATAGTAAATCTCATCCAACCCATCACCGTCCAGCAAGCCTACGATGGAATTACTCACGCACGGCGGTAAGCATCATGAAATTGGTGATGGAGGATGGTCGATGATGACGACGACGACGAATCCCCCTCTCCGGAGCCCCGAACGGACTCCAGATCAGCCCTCCCGAGAGAGATTAGGGCTTGGCGGCGGCTCCGTATCGTAAAACGCGATGAAACTTTCTCCCGGATTTTTTTCTCCACGAAAGCAAATATATGGAGTTGGAGTTGAGGTCGGTGGACGTCTAGGGGGCCCACGAGGCAGGGGGCGCGCCCCCACCCTCGTGGACAGGGTGTGGGCCCGCTGACGCTATTTCTTTCGCCAGTGTTTTTATTAATTCTGAAAAGTTGCTCCGTGGATTTTCAGGTCATTCCAGAACTTCTATTTCTGCACAAAAATAACACCATGGCAGTTCTGCTGAAAACAGCGTCAGTCCGGGTTAGTTCCATTCAAATCATGCAAGTTAGAGTCCAAAACAAGGGCAAAAGTGTTTGGAAAAGTAGATACGACGGAGACGTATCAGTGGGGCGCGGCTGCCTCCGACAACAGCAGAGGGCAGTGGTCTGAGCACGACGTGGACACTGCATGGAGGAGGAAGGACGGGAACATGGAGTCCCAAGCAATAGTGCAAAAGAACTTGTCTATGCTAACTAGGGTTGGGGACGTGCGCTCATTGCTCCACGTGAATCTTCTATTCTTGCATTTGATCTCCTTGAGCCCCGCCATGTCGATCGTAGTTTGAAACTTGCCCATGATCCTACGGTTTATGTTGCTATTGTTCTTGTCTCGCGCTTCGTAGATCAGGTTGAAATCACCATTGATGAACCAAGGGTCACTTGGGGCCGGTGTTGCTCGCGCAATCTCAGCAAGGAACTCGTCCTTTCTCCCGTCGTCGACAGGCCCCTACACTGTTGTCATCGAGAATGATGTTGTTGTTGCTATGATGGTGATCTTGGCTGTGATGGAAAAGCGCCATATGGCGTGAGATTGCATGTCCACGCGGCTCCTGTCCCAGAAGATTGCCGCGCCTCCCCTAGTGCCCGTGGTCGGGAGGACAACGCAGTCAGCTAGCCTGGCTCCGCCTACTTCCCTGACTAGTGATCTGCTCCATTCGTCGATCTTTGTCTCTTGGAGGCAGAGGAGAGCGAGCTTATGTGTTTCCGCTGTTTCATTCACTACTGCTCGTCGGGTAGGCGAGTTGAGCCCTCGTATGTTCCAGCTCATAATTGGGCAGTTTGTGTCAATCATGAGGAAACAAGGGATTGCTCCGGCAAATTCTACTTGAAGGGAAACACAGGAACACCACCATCGGTGCGGGGGGTCACCGGCGGCCTCCAATAGGCGCCAAATTCCGCCGGCGATCATCTACGCCTCTACTGCAAGAAATGCCTAGACTGTTACAACACATTGACGATCCTAACTCTACCCAGCCGATCGCTGAGGGTCGCCGGAGACTACAGCTACTAGGGAGCCACTACTAGGGAAAAGGCTAGCAGTAGCGCCGGTTTTAGGTACATCAGTAGTGCGGTGTGGCGCGCTACTGATACGGCGCTAGAGCTAAAGTTTATCAGTAGCGTGTGATTGCCTGCGCTACTGCTATACGTACTTAGCAGTAGCGCTTTTGGTGCACAGCGCTACTGGTAGTTACTAGTAGCGCGCCTCCCTACCCGCGCTACTACTATTGTTGGGTATTTCTTTTTTGTTTTATTTTGTATTCATACGTCATTATACAAGTTTTCATACAGTAGCAATTTAGAGATTGTTTTTACATCAAAATGAGTTACTACATCATTGGGTGAAAGAACCATGGATTAGTTTCAAGTGCATGGATCCAAAGTGACCATTGGTCACTTTGGATCCATGCACTTGAAACTAAACCGCAGTTCTTTCACCCAATGACATAATATCTCATCATCATATCATTAACAACTTAGCATCATAATACATCGTTGTCATATAACACCTCCTCATGATCATCATTTTTATGAATGAGACATCATATAGTAAGTTGGTCAGTAGTCATAATCACAACTCCTCATCATCATCAACTCTAACATGTTGTACCACATAATAACACATTGTACCTAGGACCTACTTCTCTCTCATAGGACCTACTAGGTTCTCTTAGGTAAAATAGCATAAAACAAGATTGGCCCTGACTCTCCATTATGAAGAATGGAGATTATCCTGTCTCCAATTCTTGTCCTTCGCCTAATGTTGCTTCCAAGTACCTCGCTACAAGTGATCATACATTTTTTCCAATCTTTGATTGTCATGTCTTCATTGGTTTTAGAAATCCGATATAAACAGGAGTGATTCGTAGGATGACCTGGTCGTATATTCAAAATATCAAGGCGCCTTTTTTGAAACATCAGATGAGGCACACACTCCTGCGGGATTATCTATTGAAAAACATAGTAATAACTTCATAGTTAGCAATGTAGTTCAGTTTTAGAAGAATTTATGCAAAAGATGCACAAATGTCGTAATACTAAAAATCTTACCATGACATCTCCACGGATGTTAGCATAGTTCAACCGTGCACTAGTGGCAAATATTGATCATAATGTGGAGGAATTTGATAATAGATATTGTAATTCTCAAGATCAGTACAAAATGCGACCAGATGATTTTTCTCCTGATAAGTTAACTCAGAGCCATCGGTGTAGTAGGTTCGGTCTACCATCTTCCGCACATTCTTTGAAGAATGAAAATAAGTTGTCGATGGAAATAAGTTGTCAACTATTTTGAAACAAACAATATAAATTACTTAATAACTATGTTTGAGAAACTCAAATAGGGGTAGAATTGGAAGCGTATCAACAAGGACCCAAATGTCCTAATTGTCTTTCTCGATGACAGGATCATCAAGATCCATGGTGACAAGCATACCCTCTTGAAATTCATACATCTTGCAAAGTGCTTCCCAATCCGGACAACCAAAATGAGATACGCTCTCATAATTGTATAGATTTACCTCAAAATCCATACCATGATGGGTCCTTAGGTGATTTTTTTTGTTTCCATACTCCCATGATCTTCAAAATCCATCCTCTCCAAGACATAGCATCTTGCATGGCATGGCATAAGCTAGTCGAATTGTAAAAGACGAAAATTACACGTTAAGGTGGTAGAACTCGAGCTTAATTACGAAAAAATACTTTGCATCGTAGCGTACCGTTTCAACATCGAAGGACTCCTGGCGCTTGATGCTGAAGCGCCGACCTTCTACCAAGTGAGGCCTGTCGCAGAAACCCCGGTTGTCACCGCACCAGGAGCACTCCGTGAGACTTTCGTCCGATGACATTTCCTATGTTCATAATTCAAAGATTAAACTTCTAAAATTCACTATATGTACTAAAAAAACTAAATTAGATCATTATTATTCAGCACGGGTTGATTATCGGTCCGTTGAGTCTTTTTTTTTTAAA
Organism: Triticum aestivum; assembly: GCF_018294505.1. Classification (NCBI taxonomy): domain Eukaryota; kingdom Viridiplantae; phylum Streptophyta; class Magnoliopsida; order Poales; family Poaceae; genus Triticum; species Triticum aestivum. The sequence continues at coordinate 621,626,428 of NC_057814.1, forward strand.
CTCTCAGCTCACGAGGTGTATATATTCGACCGTTGGTGATGGTCGCTCCTCCCTTCGTCCCCGAGTGCATTAAATCAAAATGTCTAGCACACGGGGATGAAGGAGAAGCGACCCCCACGACAACAATCGGCATTCTTCTTCTCTCATATATGGTGGACACACTCCCTCACTGATTTTTCGACCGTCGGTGATGGTCGTTACTCCTCCTTCCCCTAGTGCCTAACAAAGGTCTAGCACAAGGAGAAGAAAGAGAAACGACCCCCACGACAACAGTTGGGTTTCTTCCTTTCCCATATATGGTGCAGACTTTCTCCCTCACTCATTTTTTGATTGTCATGTATGGAGCTTCGATAGACTTAAAGTTAACCCGAAATGTCGTTTAATTATCTTTCTAGAAAATCCAGGCCACTCGATATTTCCTACATATTCTAGCACAAGTCATACCAAAATTCACGGAAAAATCCGGCATGACCTTTGCTAAAAAAGGACATATCGAGCGCCAGGAATTTGCCGAAACGGAAATTAATCAACACTCCGGCAAAACATAGGCCACTCGGAGGTGTTACCTGCAAACATAGCCACTTGGGCAAGCACATTTCCTATTTGCATCCAAACTTGATGGTCATTGTATTCAAACTTGATGATCATTGCATTTCAATGGTTGAAAATATGAAAAAAACATTTCAAAATATCTTATAGGACTCATATTGACATGGAGATTTGGCTAGTCTCACATCGAAGTCGGAGGGGGGCTGTAACGGGGATGACGGCAGCGATGACATGGAGATTTGGCTGCAAAAACAAAATAGTATTCAAAATAGTGCTCTCCAATTTGAGCATTCAAAATAGAAGTAGTTCTTCAATTTAAGCATTCAATAAGCAAAACTATTAGTACTACAGTGAAGCCGGCGGCACCACTGCAACAACTACGTGTCTTGCCCGCTACACACTCGCATGCATACCACGTCCTCCAGCTAGCACAGCACAGCTCCTCATTTTCCTCCCTCTCTCGCCGGAACTATCACCGCCGGTAGGCCATATATCTGCGACGGCGACCGTACGAGAAAATTTGCATGCGTACGGACGGATGCGGCGCTGATAAATACACTCAACTATGAAGCCGGCTAGGCTGTGAGGTGTGACGTGCGAGCATGTCTGTGAGTGTGAGTACGACGCCACGGCGTACAGTACGCACGACCCGCGACCTTCCTCCTATCCTAGCTTAAACATGATTATAATATGCACTAGTAGCGCCGAATTACTTGATCGGTTGGTGGAGTGACATGATCCGGGCAGTTCGTCCATGTTTTGTCTTTTGCAATTGAAAAACTTCTGCATCAAATTAACAATCTGTTTAGCAATTTTACATAGGACCAGATAAACTGGTGTGACCCTAAAAAAATAGATGTAACGAGTAAACAGCAGGTCCTGCTCCCGCTCTCCTATTCCCCCTCCCCTCCTCCCCCCTCCATCCCCTGTAGCGCTCCCATCACCCCCCGAGACGGCGGAACGCCTCCCTCTGCCGCCTCGTCTCGTCCCGCTCTCCTCGTCCCTCCCCTTCGCCGCCGGCAGCAGAGGCCACCGACGTAGCCCGGGTGGCGCCGGCGGCGGCGGACGTCCCTTTCCCGCTCGCTAGGAGGTGGAGTCGAGGCTCCCTCCTGCCTGGCGGCGGTGCAGCTCGGTGGGCATCGGTGTGGCTCGGTGGCGGATCCGGGGGCCTCGAGCGCCATTGATGCGGCGGCGTAGCCGTTGGCTGCGGAGCGGCGTGGAGTGCTGCTGGCCGGCGGCGCCCGCTTGGCCCAGATATGGGCCCTTTCGGGCCCATCTGGGCTGGGGCGTGTTGGGGATCGTAGCAGAATTTTAAAATTTCCTACGCATCACCAAGATCCATCTATGGAGTATACTAGCAACGAGGGGAAAGGAGTGCATCTACATACCCTTGTAGATCGCGAGCGGAAGCGTTCCAATGAACGGGGTTGATGGAGTCGTACTCGTCGTGATCCAAATCACCGATGACCGAGTGCCGAACGGACGGCACCTCCGCGTTCAACACACGTACGGAGCAGCGACGTCTCCTCCTTCTTGATCCAGCAAGGGGGGAGGAGAGGTTGATGGAGATCCAGCAGCACGACGGCGTAGTGGTGGATGTAGCGGGATCTCGGCAGGGCTTCGCCAAGCTTCTGCGAGAGGGAGAGGTGTTGCAGGGGAGGAGGGAGGCGCCAAGGGTTGTGTTCTTGCTGCCCTCCCTCCCCCCTTTATATAGGCCCCCGGGAGGGGGGGCGCCGGCCAAGAACCCATCTATGGGGGGGCGGCGCCATGGGGGGGAAACTTCCCCCCCCCCCCAAGTCAAGTGGGGCGCCCCCCAACCCTAGGGTTTCTAACCCTAGGCGCAGGGGGGAGGCCCATGGGGGGCGCCCCAGCCCACTAAAGGCTGGTTCCCTTCCCACTTCAGCCCATGGGGCCCTTCGGGATAGGTGGCCCCACCCGGTGGACCCCCGGGACCCTTCCGGTGGTCCCGGTACAATACCGATAACCCCCGAAACTTTCCCGGTGGCTGAAACTGGACTTCCTATATATAATTCTTCACCTCCGGACCATTCCGGAACTCCTCGTGACGTCCGGGATCTCATCCGGGACTCCGAACAACTTTCGGGTTTCCGCATACTAATATCTCTACAACCCTAGCGTCACCAAACCTTAAGTATGTAGACCCTACGGGTTCGGGAGACATGCAGACATGACCGAGATGCCTCTCCGGTCAATAACCAACAGCGGGATCTGGATACCCATGTTGGCTCCCACATGTTCCACGATGATCTCATCGGATGAACCACGATGTCGAGGATTCAATCAATCCCGTACACAATTCCCTTTGTCAATCGGTATGTTACTTGCCCGAGATTCGATCGTCGGTATCCCAATACCTTGTTCAATCTCGTTACCGGCAAGTCTCTTTACTCGTACCGTAATGCATGATCCCGTGGCTAACTCCTTAGTCACATTGAGCTCATTATGATGATGCATTACCGAGTGGGCCCAGAGATACCTCTCCGTCATACGGAGTGAAAAATCCCAGTCTCGATCCGTGCCAACTCAACAGACACTTTCGGAGATACCCGTAGCGTACCTTTATAGTCACCCAGTTACGTTGTGACGTTTGGCACACCCAAAGTACTCCTACGGTATCCGGGAGTTGCACGATCTCATGGTCTAAGGAAAAGATACTTGACATTGGAAAAGCTCTAGCAAACGAACTACACGATCTTTGAGCTATGCTTAGGATTGGGTCTTGTCCATCACATCATTCTCCTAATGATGTGATCCCGTTATCAATGACATCCAATGTCCATAGTCAGGAAACCATGACTATCTGTTGATCAACGAGCTAGTCAACTAGAGGCTTACTAGGGACACGTTGTGGTCTATGTATTCACACATGTATTACGATTTCCGGATAACACAATTATAGCATGAACAATAGACAATTATCATGAACAAAGAAATATAATAATAACCATTTATTATTGCCTCTAGGGCATATTTCCAACAGTCTCCCACTTGCACTAGAGTCAATAATCTAGTTACATTGTGATGAATCGAACACCCATAGCGTCCTTGTGTTGATCATGTTTTGCTCTAGGGAGAGGTTTAGTCAACGGATCTGCTACATTCAGGTCCGTATGTACTTTACAAATATCTATGTCTCCATTTTGAACACTTTCACGAATGGAGTTGAAGCGACGCTTGATATGCCTGGTCTTCCTGTGAAACCTGGGCTCCTTGGCAAGGGCAATAGCTCCAGTGTTGTCACAGAAGAGAGTCATCGGGCCCGACGCATTGGGAATCACCCCTAGGTCGGTAATGAACTCCTTTATCCAGACTGCTTCATGTGCTGCCTCTGAGGCCGCCATGTACTCCGCTTCACATGTAGATCCCGCCACGACGCTTTGCTTGCAACTGCACCAGCTTACTGCTCCTCCATTCAAAATATACACGTATCCGGTTTGTGACTTCGAGTCATCCAGATCTGTGTCGAAGCTAGCGTCGACGTAACCCTTTACGACGAGCTCTTCGTCACCTCCATAAACGAGAAACATATCCTTAGTCCTCTTCAGGTACTTCAGGATATTCTTGACCGCTGTCCAGTGTTCCATGCCGGGATTACTTTGGTACCTTCCTACCAAACTTACGGCAAGGTTTACATCAGGTCTGGTACACAGCATGGCATACATAATAGACCCTATGGCCGAGGCATAGGGGATGACACTCATCTTTTCTCTATCTTCTGCCGTGGTCGGGCATTGAGCCGTGCTCAATTGCACACCTTGCAATACAGGCAAGAACCCCTTCTTGGACTGATCCATATTGAACTTCTTCAATATCTTGTCAAGGTACGTACTCTGTGAAAGACCAATGAGGCGTCTTGATCTATCTCTATAGATCTTGATGCCTAATATATAAGCAGCTTCTCCAAGGTCCTTCATTGAAAAACACTTATTCAAATAGGCCTTTATACTTTCCAAGAATTCTATATCATTTCCCATCAATAGTATGTCATCCACATATAATAAGAGAAATGCTACAGAGCTCCCACTCACTTTCTTGTAAACACAGGCTTCTCCATAAGTCTGTGTAAACCCAAACGCTTTGATCATCTCATCAAAACGAATGTTCCAACTCCGAGATGCTTGCACCAGTCCATAGATGGAGCGCTGGAGCTTGCATACCTTGTTAGCATTCTTAGGATCGACAAAACCTTCCGGCTGCATCATATACAATTCTTCCTTAAGGAAGCCGTTAAGGAATGCCGTTTTGACGTCCATCTGCCATATCTCATAATCATAGTATGCGGCAATTGCTAACATGATTCGGACGGACTTCAGCTTCGCTACGGGTGAGAAAGTCTCATCGTAGTCAACCCCTTGAACTTGTCGATAACCCTTAGCGACAAGTCGAGCCTTATAGATGGTCACATTACCATCCGCGTCTGTCTTCTTCTTAAAGATCCATTTATTTTCTATGGCTCGCCGATCATCGGGCAAGTCAGTCAAAGTCCATACTTCGTTTTCATACATGGATCCTATCTCGGATTTCATGGCTTCTAGCCATTTGTCGGAATCCGGGCCCGCCATCGCTTCTTCATAGTTCGAAGGTTCACCGTTGTCTAACAACATGATTTCCAGGACAGGGTTGCCGTACCACTCTGGTGCGGAACGTGTCCTTGTGGACCTACGAAGTTCAGCAGTAACTTGATCCGAAGCTTCATGATCATCATCATTAACTTCCTCCCCAGTCGGTGTAGGCACCACAGGAACATCTTCCCGCGCTGCGCTACTTTCCGGTTCGGAAGGGGTGACTATCACCTCATCAAGTTCCACTTTCCTCCCACTTAATTCTTTCGAGAGAAACTCTTTCTCCAGAAAGGACCCGTTCTTGGCAACGAAGATCTTGCCTTCGGATCTGAGGTAGAAGGTATACCCAATAGTTTCCTTAGGGTATCCTATGAAGACGCATTTTTCCGACTTGGGTTCGAGCTTTTCAGGTTGAAGTTTCTTGACATAAGCATCGCATCCCCAAACTTTTAGAAACGACAGCTTAGGTTTCTTCCCAAACCATAATTCATACGGTGTCGTCTCAACGGATTTCGACGGAGCCCTATTTAAAGTGAATGCGGCAGTCTCTAAAGCATAGCCCCAAAATGAGAGCGGTAAATCGGTAAGAGACATCATAGATCGCACCATATCCAATAGAGTGCGATTACGACGTTCGGACACACCATTTCGCTGAGGTGTTCCAGGCGGCGTGAGTTGTGAAACGATTCCACATTTCCTTAAGTGCGCACCAAATTCGTGACTTAAATATTCTCCACCACGATCTGATCGTAAGAATTTTATTTTCCTGTCACGTTGATTCTCAACCTCACTCTGAAATTCCTTGAACTTTTCAAAGGTTTCAGACTTGTGTTTCATTAGGTAGACATACCCATATCTACTTAAGTCATCAGTGAGAGTGAGAACATAACGATATCCTCCGCGAGCCTCAACACTCATTGGACCGCACACATCGGTATGTATGATTTCCAATAAGTTGGTTGCTCGCTCCATTGTTCCGGAGAACGGAGTCTTGGTCATCTTACCCATGAGGCATGGTTCGCACGTGTCAAATGATTCGTAATCAAGAGACTCCAAAAGTCCATCTGCATGGAGCTTCTTCATGCGCTTGACACCAATGTGACCAAGGCGGCAGTGCCACAAGTATGTGGGACTATCGTTATCAACTTTACATCTTTTGGTATTCACACTATGAATATGTGTAACATCACGTTCGAGATTCATCAAGAATAAACCATTGACCAGCGGGGCATGACCATAAAACATATCTCTCATATAAATAGAACAACCATTATTCTCGGATTTAAATGAGTAGCCATCTCGAATTAAACGAGATCCAGATACAATGTTCATGCTCAAAGCTGGCACTAAATAACAATTATTGAGGTTTAAAACTAATCCCGTAGGTAGATGCAGAGGTAGCGTGCCGACGGCGATCACATCGACCTTGGAACCATTCCCGACGCGCATCGTCACCTCGTCCTTCGCCAGTCTCCGCTTATTCCGCAGTTCCTGTTTTGAGTTACAAATATGAGCAACCGCACCGGTATCAAATACCCAGGAGCTACTACGAGTACTGGTAAGGTACACATCAATTACATGTATATCACATATACCTTTGGTGTTGCCGGCCTTCTTGTCCGCTAAGTATTTGGGGCAGTTCCGCTTCCAGTGACCACTTCCCTTGCAATAAAAGCACTCAGTCTCAGGCTTGGGTCCATTCCTTGACTTCTTCCCAGTAACTGGCTTACCGGGCGCGGCAACTCCCTTGCCGTCCTTCTTGAAGTTCTTCTTGCCCTTGCCTTTCTTGAACTTAGTGGTTTTATTCACCATCAACACTTGATGTTCCTTTTTGATCTCCACCTCCGCTGATTTCAGCATTGAATATACCTCAGGAATGGTCTTTTCCATCCCCTGCATATTGAAGTTCATCACAAAGCTCTTGTAGCTCGGTGGAAGCGACTGAAGGATTCTGTCAATGACCGCGTCATCCGGGAGATTAACTCCCAGCTGAGACAAGCGGTTGTGTAACCCAGACATTCTGAGTATGTGCTCACTAACAGAACTATTTCCTCCATTTTACAGCTGAAGAACTTGTCGGAGACTTCATATCTCTCGACCCGGGCATGAGCTTGGAAAACCATTTTCAGCTCTTCGAACATCTCATATGCTCCATGTTTCTCAAAACGCTTTTGGAGACCCGGTTCTAAGCTGTAAAGCATGCCGCACTGAACGAGGGAGTAATCATCAGCACGTGATTGCCAAGCGTTCATAACGTCTTGGTTCTCTGGGATGGGTGCTTCACCTAGCGGTGCTTCTAGGACATAATCTTTCTTGGCAGCTATGAGGATGATCCTCAGGTTCCGGACCCAGTCCGTATAGTTGCTGCCATCATCTTTCAGCTTGGTTTTCTCTAGGAACGCGTTGAAGTTGAGGACAACGTGGGCCATTTGATCTACAAGACATATTGTAAAGATTTTAGACTAAGTTCATGATAATTAAGT